>NC_085138.1:421020645-421620645 GCF_035046485.1 Aedes albopictus | reverse complement strand
TTCCAGTCGAAACCCAGAATTTGCTGCGAGCGAACTTCGATTTTTTCAAAATCCATGTGTCAGACTTAATTTCGTAATTAGCGCGCTGTTTAGCGGACCTGAAGATCTACACAGCGCATCACTTCCGAAGTTAAGTTCGACGTATGGATTTGGAGAAAAATACAACTTTGCTCGCGCCAAATTCCAGGTATCGACTGGATTGATAATATATCTGGTGAACGGAAAGCTGTATTAAGCTGAAATTTTGACTAACGTAAAACCAACATTGGCTAGTAATCAGTCAAAATTTCAGCTTCGTACATTCTGGATAATCGTGTTCAGTTCGTACTTATAAAACAAGAATTTTCTGATTACCGTAAAACTTTCTTTCGGAAATTCCTCATAGAATCTTCTTCTTCTTCTTTGTGGCTCTATGTCCCCACTGTGACTTGGCCATCCTCGCTTCATTTTAGTGTTCTTTGAGCACTTCCACAGTTATTAATTGAAGGGCTTTCTTTGCCTGCCATTGCATGAATTTGTATATTGTGAGGCAATGATACACTATGCCCATGGAGTCGAGAAAATCTTCCCGACCGGAACGGGAATCGAACCCGCTGTCTCCGGATTGGTGATCCATAACCTTAACCACTAGGGTAACTGGAGACCCTTCAGGGAATATTCCCGGCAATTTATTTGAAAATTGTTTTGCAGTTTATTTGAACAATGACTTCTTTGGAAAATCTCTCAGTAATGCTTTTGGATTTGGCAATTTTTTCGGTTATATCTCTGGATTCCCTTCGGCATGACGGGCTTGGTGGTCTAGTGGCTACCGCTTCTGATTTATATGCAGAAGGTCCTGGGTTCAATCCCTGGCCCGTCCCTTTCCTCCTAATTTGTATCTTTCTATACACTTTCTCTCTGCTCTCTACAATACAACTCATGTATATAAACATGTTCATAGCCGTCGCTAGAACAGAAACGGGTTGAAAAAGCCGTTTCCCTTCCTTCCAAACTTTCACAGTACAGTGTCACAATCCTATTAGAAAAACGCCTACAAGTTATGCAATCAAGCGAACTGTGCTGCAATCTTCAAAATAATAAAAACACACAATTCTATCTATTCTACCTTCCTCTGGTATCCACATACCAATGTGTGAACCTTCTGCCAACCAATTCCCACCAACACTCCAACATCCGCATGAATTTGTGCTGGCGCAGAGGTATATTCGGCCAGATGTGGATACAAACGATTGCAATCATCACTTCCTTACCCCTTCCCCACATTGACCTGCAACCTGACGTGGCAGGCACCATTGTCGCCTAAAAATAGAAGATCACCAACGCTCACACACTGAAGATGCCCTGCTAGTCCCCGACAGTTATCTCATTGGTCCTTGTGTGAGTGTAGCTGGTCTGGCGATACTGGAGTAGCATCCACGGGCGGTCAATCAAGCAAGCAAGCAATATCTCTGGATTCCCTTCGGCAATTTCGTTAAGAATTTGTTCGCTAACATGTTTGAAATTTGATACAATACACTTTTCGTGCATCTTTTAAAAATTTCATCGGCGATTGCTTTGGAAACTTCTTTGTCAAATTCATTGGTAGTTTATTTTTTTTCTATTTCATTAGCAAATACTTTGATTTTTTTTCTCGGATTCCTTCGTCATTTTTTTAGCATTATTTTGTAACGTCAGTAATCCTATCGATATTTGCTTTTTAAAATTACTCTTTCGGTGATTCCTTCGGAAATTTCGATGTAACGTTCATCTAAAATTTCTTTGGGAATTTCATCGGCAATTCCTTTGGAAATTTTGGAAACTTTGTTTATTACTGTGGGAACTTTTTCGGTAATTCCTTTGGAAAATGATTCGGCAAATTTCTTAGAGATTTCCTTTGGAAATTTATTTGAAAAAAAAAAACTTTGGCGGTTCTATAAAAGTTCTGTCGCGGTGATTCTATGGCAATTTCTTTTGGAATTCTTTCTAAATATTCTTCAGAAATTCCTTCAATGATTTCGGATAACTCTTTGAGAACTACTTTGATTTTTTTTGTGAATGTTTGTGAAAATGGTTATGGGATATATTTCAACAATTTATTTTTGTATTGGATTTGGCCAATTTCTTAGAAAAGCCTTAATAATTTCTTCAGGCATTCCTCTAGTAATTCTTATATGATTTTTTTTCAAACTAATTTGAAAGTTCTAAGGTAATTGTGATGGAATATTATCCGATAATTTCTTTTGAAATTTATCAGGAAGTTTTTCGTGAATTTCATAGGATTTTCTTTGAGCAAGCCCAGTTGAGAATTTTTTAATCTCCAATTTAGCAATTTTCGGAAGCAATAAACATAAATACAAATAGATCATAAAAAATTACAAAAGAAACCACGATAAAACTGCCGGAGAAATTTGCAAAAGAAATTGCTGAAAGAATAACCGTTGGAATTATAGAACAATACCAGGGAATTTGCTGATTGAACTCCAATGAAACTACCGCAGACATTTTCAAAAAACAAAAAAATAAAAATGCCGAAGGAACCCTCAAAGAAATGGCCATACTGCGATCTAGCAAATATGGAGTCGTGGGTTCGAATCTCACCACACAGTTCAAAATTGTTACATCGAGTTCGCTGTAACAAAATGACCTCCATCGCTTTCAACACATTTCTCCATCGGATTGTAAAATTACAGGTTGTCTGCAGTATGGAGCTTGCTTACAATTTTGCGCGCAAGAAATTCTTTTATGTAAAATCGAATGAAATGAAATGGAAATTTCAACGTTATAATATTTACGTCGAGTGTAGTTTCAGAACTTCTTTCTATGCAGAACGCGTTTTTTTTCCACAAATTCTTCTCTCAATTTGCAATTATCAACATTCTGTGCCTTCCAATTGGGTTTTTTAATTGTGGAAAATGTATTGATTTTTTTTATTTTTTACAAAAGAGAACCTTTTTCTGAGCCACTATGTTTTTTCAGATTTTTAAAACTTCAGAGTACCTAAAATCAGTTTCAAAAAGATTTTTTGAAATCACCTTTTGACATGCAACTGATTGACAGTTGCTCCGCCCAGTACAAAATGTGACAAGGGGTTCGACAAATCGCTCCCATACAAACTTCAAATTGATTTTTAAGTAGGTTCCCGGGCACCAAAATTCATGAACATTTGATTTTTGGCTCGGTTTGGCGTGCAGATTCAGAATATGGAGTTATCTCAACATCGCTAAGGAAGCCAATGGATTACAAGTATTTTCAATGTATTCCTATAGGACTTCACTAGAGATTTCTCTAGTAATACATCCTAGGATTTCTCTAGAAATTCCAACTACTCCCAAAATTCGTTTAGAGATTCCTCTAGAGATTTCTATTGGGCTTCCTTCAGCTGAAGTTCCATGAAAAGGCCAAGAGGAGTTCCAAGAGGAATTCCATGAGTAATTTCTAGAGTAATCCATGAATAAAAACTCAGGAGTAAGCATCCTAGGAAAACTGCCTGGAAGAATCCCAGCAAGAATGCAAGGAGAAATCCATAGAGGGATTCCTACAGGTTTCACAGTAAGAATTCTTAAAGACGTTAACATCTAGAATTTATGAAGCAATTTCTGGAAAAGTCATTTCTAGAGAAATCCTAGAATCAGGAATCCTAAGAGTAAGTTTCTCAAATAAACACCTGGAGGAATACCTACAGATCTCCTTGATAGAATCGTTAGTATTATACTGGAGGAATCCCTGATGAAATCGCAGGTCATGGAATTTCTGGAGGAATCTCAGGAAGAATTTCCCGAAAGTATTGGAGCATGTAGTTATGCCAGGAGAAATTCCTATTAGTGTTTCTGAAGGAATCCCAATGGGAATTGCTTGAAGAATTCTAGCTGGAATTCATGGAGGAAGGTCAATAGAAGTTCTTAGAGAAATCCCATGTGGAATTTATGAAAAAACCTCTGGAGGAAGACCTGGATAACTCATTGAAGAAATCCCTGGAAGAATCACCGAAGAAAGTTTTAGAAAATTCCCAGAGAGGTGAGAGGTGAGAGAGAATTTCAGAAAAAATGCTTGAATAAATCTAGTGGAATCCCTAGTAAAATTAATGAAGGTACCACAGTGGAAATTTTTGGATGACTCCTAGGAGAAATTTCTGGGACTTTTCCTTCCGCGAATTTTCGCTCTTCCGCTGGTGGTATAGCTGGAGCTACGCCTCGAAAAATGTGATTTCGCGAGTGAGTCCCGATCATATTCATCATCACAAACACGTTGTCAGTTGCATATAATTATCAGTTCAGCAAATTGGAAGAAAAAGTGTGAATTAGTTTATGCAAAATCAGAACGAGAAAAGTGAGGAGAGTAAGCAGTGGTGCTGTGCGGTAGCATTTTCCTCACGCATGACACTTCGGCTGAAAAAATGAAAATTCTGCTGAGGATTCTGCCGGTGGAGTGTTCCCGTGCCGTATTAGTGCTAAACAACGCGAGTTTTAATGAAGACCTATCTGTAATGGCTAAAACAATTAAGTTATTGAAAAAGTCATGAAATCGAAGTGAACAAAAAATATAGCAAATAGAGGGGAGTTTGAAAAAAAAAATGGACGATTCAAAACTGGGCATGTCGGTAGATGGCAACTACGGGCAAGTGAATTCACATACAATCATACAGATCAATTTTCCCGCCGTGGTCTGCGGAAAAATTAGATGTGAATAATGATTATAAGTGCTATGGATTACGTCCAAGATTCCGTCAATTGGGCGTAAATAAGGCAGAGGATCAAGATGAATCAAACTATGGATTCTGGGAGAAAGCATTGACTTGGTGAGATCAAACCATTATATATAATTATATATTTGGCATACGTTGGGGATTCTTTGAATTTGACAAGTCATATGGCCAATTTTTGTGCACCTTACATTGGGTTTGGAGGGAAATTATGGTTTAGACAACACAACACAAAACCAGATAAATATCGGCCTGCTAGGATATGTAGTATTTGATACAATACCGTCAACGTGCAATATTTGCACAACACACTCTCTACCCTCTAAATATTCTTCCATCAAATTTGTACAGTTTGCCACCCAGAGTGTCGACCTAAAATATAGCTAGAAAAAATACAAGCGAACCAAAATAGGGTTCATCTTGCAATTGTGTTCGTTGTGGTAATCGTCAGATCCAACCTAGGTTCAGGAAAAAATATACATATTTGTAAATCATGATATGGCTTTTTGAAATTATCATTTAAAATTTCTTTGATATATTGTAGCAATTTTCTATTCTTGTTTTGCTTTTTATATAGGCTTATTATTCTGTACATTCCAATCGGGGAAGGGATCATTATTATTTTTTCTCGTTTCAGAGAGCGAGTAATGGCGCTTAAGCCTAGGCTTTGAAGCCAGGGCACATGGAGAAATGCCTGTGTCCCATCCCAGAAGAAGAGACGTCAACTATAACGGAGTGTGCATTAACCTTCTTAGCAGCACCACTCCCAACGATTTTATGTCCAAACACCATTCCCCTGAAACGAAACGGTTGGTACGGTTGTCCCCGTTTCTTCCTTCATTCAATTCAAAAAGGTTTGTCAATCATGTTATTCATAAGTGGATAACCTGATTGCCTTAAGTTTTTGAATTATCTTTCAACCCATTAGTCTGCACAGTGGGCCTGGCCATTTTAATATTTGTGTCACATCATTTCTGATATGCTGCAAATATTAATGCTGACAAGAAGAAATTTTGATATTTCCAGGATGCTTTTCAATACTGGCTGTGCAAGCACTAGATTAGATTAGATTAGACTCCTAGGAGAAATTTCTGGATGGATCGCAGCAGGAGCTGCTTGAGGAATCCTAGTCAGGATTCTCGGAGGAAGACCAATAGGAGCTCCTGGAGAAATCCCATTAGAAATTTCTGGAAGAATCTCTGGATAAAATCTCTGAATGAATTCCTGGAAGAATCATCGGAGGAACTTCTGCAAGGATCCCAGGAAGATTGTCTTAAATAATCCCACTAGGAATTCATGAAGGAATCCCAATAGATTTTTTTAGAGGAATCCCTAGAATAATTACGAGAAGTTTCATAGTAAGAATTTCTAAAAAAAAATCCTAGGAGAAGATGCTGCATGAATCTCTGCGGAAATTTCTAGTATGTATAACCTTATCAGGATTACCTGGAGAAGTTTATTGAAGAAACATCGGGAATCCATAAAGGAAAGCCCATAGAAATTACTGCATGCGTAGATAGAGGTATTTCTGGAGGAATCCATGGAGAAGTCTGTTATTTGTTCCAATTTAAAAAACGCCAAAATGTACAACAGGTATACTGCCCCCACTCACATAACAGTCCTATTTAAATAGGCAACCCAGCAAAAATGGGACTGTTATGCGAGTGGGGGTAGTATAGGTATAAGTGATTCCGTGTGTAGCTTAAGTTTCGTTCAAATGTGCAATTAATAAATATTGGAATTATTGTGTGAAGTTTTAAATTTTAGGTGACTGTCAAGGAAAAATTCTAGGGAGTGCCAAATTTATTCTAGGGGGTGCCAGGCACCCCTGGAACCCCCCCTAGCTACGCCAATGAGAGAGCCCAAGTACACGAATTCTTCAACCGCCTCGATTTCATCACCGTCGATATGAATTCGGGGTTGGTGTCAGGCCCTACGAGCCAGCCGTAAAAAACCATTGTAACGGAAAATCAGCAACAGAATAATACGAACCGAGACCAACGGCAACGACCCCAGCGAACAAAAAGGACTTGCGATTGGAAACTCGGTACGTGGAACTGCCGATCTCTCAACTTCATTGGGAGCACCCGCATACTCGCCGATCTACTGAAGGACCGCGGGTTCGGCATCGTAGCGCTGCAGGAGGTGTGTTGGACAGGATCCATGGTGCAAACGTTTAGAGGTAATCATACCATCTACCAGAGTTGCGGCAACACACGCGAGCTGGGAACAGCTTTCATCGTGATGGGTGATATGCAGAGGCGCGTGATCGGTTGGTGGCCGATCGACGAAAGAATGTGCAGGTTGAGGATCAAAGGCCGATTCTTCAACTTCAGCATAATAAACGTGCACAGCCCACACTCCGGAAGTACTGATGATGACAAGGACGCATTTTACGCGCAGCTCGAACGCGAGTACGATCGCTGCCCAAGCCACGACGTCAAGATCATCATAGGTGATTTGAACGCTCAGGTAGGCCAGGAGGAGGAATTCAGACCGACGATTGGTAAGTTCAGCGCCCACCAGCAGACCAACGAAAACGGCCTACGACTCATTAATTTCGCCGCCTCCAAAAATATGGCCATACGTAGCACCTTTTTCCAACACAGCCTCCCTTATCGTTACACCTGGAGATCACCACAGCAGACGGAATCTCAAATCGACCACGTTCTGATTGACGGACGGCACTTCTCCGACATTATCGACGTCAGGACCTATCGTGGCGCCAACATCGACTCCGACCACTATCTGGTGATGGTCAAACTGCGCCCAAAACTCTCCGTCATCAACAATGTACGGTACCGGCGACCGCCACGGTACAACCTAGAGCGATTGAAGCAAACGGATGTCGCCTCAGCATACGCGCAGAATCTCGAGGCCGCGTTGCCAGACGAGGGTGAGCTCGAAGAGGCCCCTCTAGAGGACTGCTGGAGTACAGTAAAAGCAGCCATCAACGACGCAGCCGAGAGCACCATCGGGTACGTGGAACGGAATCGACGGAACGAATGGTTCGACGAAGAGTGCAGAACGGTTTTGGAGGAGAAGAATGCAGCGAGGGCGGTAATGCTGCAGCAAGGGACTCGACAGAACGTGGAACGTTATAAACAGAAGCGGAAACAGCAGACCCGCCTCTTTCGGGAGAAAAAGCGCCGCCTGTAAGAAGCGGAGTGTGAAGAAATGGAACTGCTGTGCCGTTCCCAAGAAACACGGAAGTTCTATCAGAAGCTCAACGCATCCCGCAACGGCTTCGTGCCGCGAGCCGAAATATGCAGGGATAAAGACGGAGGCCTCTTGACGGACGGACGTGAGGTGATCGAAAGGTGGAAGCAGCACTTCGATCAGCACCTGAACGGCGTGGAGAACGTAGGCACGGGAGTCCACGGCAACGGAGGAAACGACGACGCCAGTGCAGCGGAGGACGGAAATGAACCAACTCCCACGCTGAGGGAAGTTAAGGATGCCATTCACCAGCTCAAAACCAACAAAGCAGCTGGTAAGGATGGTATCGCAGCTGAACTCATCAAGATGGGCCCAGAAAAGTTGGCCACCTGTCTGCATCGGCTGATAGTCAGGATCTGGGAAACCGAACAGCTACCGGAGGAGTGGAAGGAAGGGGTAATCTGCCCCATTCACAAGAAAGGCGACCATTTGGAATGTGAGAACTTCAGGGCGATCACTATTTTGAATGCTGCCTACAAAGTGCTATCCCAGATCATCTTCCGTCGTCTGTCACCAAAAACAAATGAGTTCGTGGGAAGTTACCAAGCCGGCTTCATCGACGGCCGGTCGACAACGCACCAGATCTTTACCGTACGGCAAATCCTCCAGAAATGCCGTGAGTACCAGGTCCCAACGCATCACCTGTTCATCGACTTCAAAGCGGCATACGACAGTATCGACCGCGCAGAGCTATGGAGAATCATGGACGAAAACGGCTTTCCTGGGAAGCTGACTAGACTGATTAAAGCAACGATGGACGGTGTGCAAAACTGCGTAAGGGTTTCGGGTGAACTATCTAGTTCATTCGAATCTCGCCGGGGACTGCGACAAGGTGATGGACTCTCATGCCTACTCTTCAACATCGCTCTGGAAGGTGTGATGCGACGAGCCGGGCTCAACAGCCGGGGAACGATTTTCACAAAATCCGGTCAATTTGTGTGCTTTGCGGACGACATGGACATTATTGCCAGAACATTTGGAACGGTGGCAGAGCTGTACACCCGCCTGAAACGCGAAGCAGCAAAGGTCGGACTGGTGGTGAATGCCTCAAAAACAAAGTACATGCTGGTAGGCGGAACCGAAAACGACCGGATCCGTCTGGGTAGTAATGTTACGATAGACGGGGATACTTTCGAGGTGGTAGAAGAATTCGTCTACCTCGGATCCTTACTGACGGCTGACAACAACGTGAGCCGTGAAATTCGGAGGCGCATCATCAGCGGAAGTCGGGCCTACTATGGGCTCCAGAAGAAACTGCGGTCGAAAAAGATTCACCCACGCACCAAATGCACCATGTACAAGACGTTAATAAGACCGGTGGTTCTCTACGGACACGAGACATGGACGATGCTCGAGGAGGACCTGCAAGCTCTCGGAGTTTTCGAGCGACGGGTGCTAAGGACGATCTTCGGCGGCGTGCAGGAGAACGGTGTGTGGCGGAGAAGGATGAACCACGAGCTCGCTGCACTTTACGGCGAACCCAGCATCCAGAAAGTGGCCAAAGCCGGAAGGATACGGTGGGCAGGGCATGTTGCAAGAATGCCGGACAACAACCCTGCAAAGCTGGTGTTTGCAACAGATCCGGTTGGCACAAGAAGGCGTGGAGCGCAGAGAGCACGATGGGCGGACCAGGTGGAGCGTGATTTGGCGAGCATCGGGCGCGACCGAGGATGGAGAGCGGCAGCCACGAACCGTGTATTATGGAGAAATATTGTTGATTCAGTTTTATCTTGAATTTGATGTAATACTAAATAAATGAATGATGAATTCGGGGTGGCGGGCGCGGTGATTCCTACCTGGAGCCCTTTGCCATAATGTACTTTGTATTCGACACATTAATGACTAATCCGATTCGTCTGGCTTCACTCTTTAGTCGGATGTACGTTTCCGCCATCGTCTCAAATTTACGAGCAATAATATCAATATCATCGGCGAAACCAAGCAGCTGAACGGACTTCGTGAAAATCGTCCCACTCGTGTTTATCCCCGCTCTTCTTATTACACCCCCCAAAGCAATGTTGAACAGCAAACACGAAAGACCATCGCCTTGCCGTAACCCTCTGCGAGATTCGAAGGGACTCGAGAGTGTCGCTGATACTCAAACTACGCACATCACTCGATCCATCGTCGTCTTGATCAACCGTATCAGTTTATCCGGGAATCCGTATTCGTGCATAATCTGCCATAGCTCTTCTCGATCGATTGTATCATACGCCGATTTGAAATCGATGAACAAGTGATGTGTGGGCACGTTGTATTCGCGGCATTTCTGCAACACCTGGCGGATGGCGAACATCTGGTCCGTTGTAGCGCGTTCACCCATAAATCCAGCCTGATATTGCCCCACGAACTCTCTTGCAATCGGTGATAGACGGCGGCATAAAATTTGAGAGAGTATCTTGTAGGCAGCGCTCAGTAGTGTGATCGCGCGGTAGTTCCCGCAATCCAACTTGTCGCCCTTTTTGTAGATGGACACACGATACCTTCCATCCATTCCTTCGGTAATACTTCCTCCTCCCATATCTTGGTAATGACCCAAAGTAGTGCTTTTACCAGTGCTTCTCCACCGTTTTTTTGAAGCTCGCTTGGTAGTTGATCTGCTCCAGCGGCTTTGTTGTATTTCAATCGGCCAACCTCCTCCTCAATCTCTTGGAGGTCAGGGGCCGGAAGCCTTTCGTCCTCCTAAATCTGTTACCACGCCACCTTCGGTACTTGCAACGTCGCCATTGGGGTGCTCATCGTAATGCTGCCGCCACCTGTCGACCACCTCACGCTCGCTCGTGAGAATATTCCCGTGATTATCTCGGTACATGTTGGCTTGTGGCACAAAGCCTCTGCACGAGCGGTTCAGCTTCTCGTAGAACTTTCGTGTGTCCTTAGCGCGGTACAGCTCTTCCATCGCTTCGCGATCTCGTTCTTCCTGCTGGCGCTTCTTCATCCGGAAGACTGAGTTCTGCCTGTTCCGCGCCTCACGGTGTGTCTGGTAGAACAAATTTATTACAAAAAAATGGGCATCGCTAATTTTTACGCTACGTGAAAGTTGACGCTATCAGCTTTCATTCAAGCCCAACATCGAAATATTCCATCGGGGGAACTTTTTCATACAAAAATCGGGTATGTTTGTTAAGTAGAAATAGGGATTAATTTGAAACCGCGCATTTTGTATGGGGAAAAACAGTATTCTGAAAAAGTTGTTCGGGATCCCTCGGTGGATTTTTTTGAGGGACCCTGCAAAAGAAAGCTGAAAGCCTCTATTTTTGAATAGCGAAAAATTTGACGATGCCTATTTTTTTGTTATAAACTTTTCCCATACACACGCCGTGCGCCTGTCTGTAACGTGCCTCTTTCGCTCTCGTACGGTGTTGCAGTATTCTCGCCCATGCTGCATTCATCTCGTTTTTCAACTGTTCACATTCGCTGTCGTATCAGTCGTTTCCGCGATTCGGAGTCGCGAAGTCTAGTGCTGTAGCCGAGGTACTACCTATGGAGGATCGGATGTCCCTCCAGCCATCTTCAAGTGTAGCTGCACCAAGCTGCTCTTCCGTTGGTAGGGCCACTGCTAACTGCTGCGCGTAGTCTTGCGCCACTTCTACGTTACGCAGTTGCTCGATGTTGAGCCGCGGCGGTCGACTTCAACGCGTGGTGATAACTGTCGAAAGTTTCGAGCGCATGCGACTAAGTAGTGATCCGAATCTATATTCGCACTGCGGTATTGGTTATATCCGAGAAGAATTTACCGTCGATTAGTATGTTTGCTCTAACTGCGCGTAGAACGCTTTTTTCTCGTCATCAGGTCTCCCTTCGTGTGAACAGTGGACGTTGATGATGCTGTAGTTTAAGAAACGGCCCTTAACTCTTAACATGCACATCCTTGCGTTGATCGGCTGCCACCCGATCACACGTTGTCGCATCTTGCCCAACACTTTAAATCCTGTTCCCAGTTCATTGGTGGTGTCACAGCTTTGGTAGAAGGTAGCCGCTCGATGCCCGCTTTTCCACACTTTCTGTCCAGTCCAACAAAGTTCCTGCAACGCCACGATGTCGAAGTTGCGGGGATGTAGTTCGTCGTAGATTATCCTGTCACATCCTGCGAAACCTAGTGACTTGCAATTCCATGTTCCAAGTTTCCAATCGTAGTCCTTATTTCGTCGCGTGGGTCTTTGCCGATTGTATCGAGTCGTATTTTCTCCTATGTTATTCGCAATGGGGATTTTTACGGTGGCTTATTGGGCCTACGCCAACACTCCTGTCTCGCCGGAGGGCCATCGTGCCAGTTCTGTTTAACGTGCCAACCAACACTAGGACGACTACGCTGATGGGGCTACCACCTTGGATCTAGCAGGACGTGGTGCAGCGTTTCTTACTCAGCCGCTGGATGCCAGAACAGACGCTGTTTGAGCCGCACCTCCTTGGTGAACAGACACTCGGATCGTACCTCCTCAATCTAGCTGAAGTCAGAAGGACAACAGTGCCCAGGCTGCACTACCAGCTAAGCACACAACTCTTAGCTGGCGGTCTTTGTCATCGCTTAACCCGTGGAAGCATGAGGTAGGAACTTGTGAGGACCAGAGCTATGTTTGACGCTTTCCTTATCGACTCACCGTTTTGCAACCCAGCTATATGCTTCGTCAGTAGATTATTCCAAAGTGGAATATTATAACAAGTTTCATGTCTCCTCTTTATGTTAGGGCCGTCAAACATACAACATTAATAAATTATTTGAGTTAAATACGCATTTGAAAATATGCATCGATGTTGCCTATAATGGACTCCACTGGGGTCCACTATAGGATTTATTTACAAAAATCTTGGTGCCTATAGTGGACCCCCCCATTTGATTTCCATATTATCTGTCAAGCTGCCGACGGAGCCTATAGTGGACCCTTCTGAATGTGCCTAAAGAAAGGCCTTTTGAGTGTTAACATTCATTAAATAGTTTAAATAAATGATTTTTGTGGCCACTGGGAAATTTGTTTGCCAGGAACTGCTCTGGAGCAATGTAATTGATGTTCCCCCGGTGGAAATTGCCTGGAATCAGTTGATTTGGGCATCTATATTTGGGTTTTCCTGTAGGGGGTCCACTATATGCGCACGGTCCACTACTAGCACACAACCCCTATGTGCCTATCATTATTCCCTCCATTTCGGTTTCGGTACCACCGTTCAAAATGTTCATTCCTTCAACTACTTTTCCTTCCTTTTATTGCGTACTCTCTCACTCTGTCTCTCAACGTCGCATAACACGTTTGGTTCGAACGAAACGAAGCTCCACCTATTGCGCCGCCGTTCTTTTCTGACTGCAGAAGCGGCGCTAACAAATTCCATCTCTACCGTCACGCATGTTGGGCAGCCCACCAATGTGCGATGTGTATACCTACGTTTGACCCTTCTCTAACAGCAGTGTTGCCACCGCAATGACTCACAAACACTATTGGTCGAATTCGCGACTACGAAGGTTGATGAGCCGGGAAACACTCTTTCTTCCTACGGGGTTTCTTATGGGAGTATGAGTGAAAAAAAAGCAAAAAATCTTCCCTCCTTCACTTTCTCACAGAAAACCGCAAACAAAATCATCACCTTCGTAGTCCCCAATGGTACATGTCTATAGAGTACATGTGCAAGTACATATATACCGTTATATGGAGATAAAAAAACTAACTCTTACACCCTAAAATCAAAGTAAATACCGTAACCTTTTTATTAGAATGAAATATTGATATTTCATAAAAAAGGCCATAACTACAAATATTCTACAGAAACGTGATTGTCGTCTCCAACAAAAATGTGTGCTCATAATCATTTAACAAGTCGCATGAATTCGTGGACGTTTATGAGGCCAGAAACGACTCTAGCAGTTGTGTTAGATTTGTTTATGCTTGAATATTATCCATTCAATAATTCATTTATCCAAGCCCCTTGCTTCCATCACTGAACACATGGAACTGTAGGTGCATTGTCGAATGCTCCCTCAATGTCGAAAAACCCGGATTAATCCATCTAGTGGTGATAGTGCCTTTCTCGTCGGATATGTACTCATGATCTTTACGTCGACATTAGCCGATCCTGAGAACACTTATACGCTTAATACGATTCATGTAAAATTTGACCTCCTTATGGACCAAATTGTGCACAGTAATTTTAGACGCAAAAAAAGATTGGAAAAACTTTATTCAGTGTTGAGGCGATCAAATTATAATTTTCCCATAACACGTTGATCCATCCTACTTTATATTAACACCACAGGAATTTGAAATGGTGTGATTGGATGAGATTGCTTTGGTCACAATTTTATTCTCTTGCATATATGAAAACTTTGACCATTTCTTCACCTTTAATCTTTCCCACCGTTTACCAGGCTTTTAAAAAAGTCAAGATTAGATTTATCGCTAACATTAGTTTTGTTCACTTCCATAATTCCACTATTTGATGTACCACATGCAGGGGATTGGTTCAATTCCACGTTTGATCATTTCCGGCGGATACCTGGAACCGATTCCATGACACTACTGGGTGTCCCAGATATTGTCTGTGGTTATTTTGTTGTCAACTGGTCAGGCTGGCTTAAAAGCCGCGAGCATCCATTTGCCTAGACATTCGTTTAGCCGAATTGTACAATTTTTAGAATTCCATAATAAAAACTATCAAATTTCGAAAAATATTCAACAAAGTCATTTTGTATGGTGATCTGCATTATGGATCGACTTGTGAATCATGAATTAGATCGTTTCAGGAAGTATTGCCTTATTAATTTTGCATGCATTTCATATAAATATGTCATAATATTTTAAATGTTTCTCAATTAAGATTTGATGGAGTTATTTTTATCGGTGTTTCAGAAGAATCTAATGAAAGTTTCATGACCAAAGTAGGTTTAAATTTTGCGAAAAACAACGTTTTTAACAGAAAAAAATAATGTAAACTGTGGTAATCGCGTGTGATAAGCTTGAGCGTGCGTCAAAGACTAAGCGCTATACTGCCACGTTGCAGAGTGCATGTGCGCGATCGTACCACTACTCAGGTGCGCATGGATACGAGTGCAGTGAAGAATGTTATTTCAGCATAAGCACATGAATGAGTGAGGCACTCGTCACCACATCCCCTTTTCTTTAATCTACATTCGCTTATGCATATAGTTGTTTGATATTTACCTGAAATACTTCCATCGCCTAATCCTAAGCTCTGTGAACTCATTTCTATATAAATCAATATTCAACCGTCACTATTCAGCAGTTTAATCCAATAATTGAATATCATCTCTAGCAAACTCGAACAAGCAAAACACTCAACAGTTCTTACACTTTTATGAATTCAGATATCGAGCATCAGAATCTCTATATTAACGCCATTTCTTCCTACTACTTCATTGTGAAACAAAAGACAAATCAATTGTGCATATTTCGCGTCTCAAAGCTTTAACTAATTGTTCAATCACCTCAGCTACCTCGCTTCAACAGTCAAAGGGAAAAACACCACTATTCAGATGTGTAGCAATAATTCTTCATAATTTGTCAAAGTCATACTTTCTACAACCAATTCAACTTTATTTTCTTTGACGCTTTTCCGTCGATAACTCAAAGGCATTATAAAAACATATTCATAAATGTCATACATAACGGGATGTACATAGTGTGTGCCAGTCGCCGTTACATAACAGTATGTTATCTAGTGTCGTGCTTGATTACTCTCTTTACATACCTATTTACAAACAATTCGTCAACAATTTGCCAGGATCAAAATGAAATGTTTCCTCACTCACATCCTGCACTTTTGAAACAAGTTTGCGGATTCGGCAATATCGTGCACAGCCGTATGCTCAGATAAATCTCTAAGTGGTATCTCAGCAAAAAGTATAGCAGAACGACTTCCGAATGTCAGCCAAGAACTGCCGAATTTGCTGAGATCGTGACAAAATGGTTGTTTGCTGATTGCTCGGCTATGTGGATTTCAACAAAACTTTGAAAGAAGTGCTGATGTACCGGTAATCTGTCTTGGGTGTTTACGTAAACATGAACAGTATTTTGATAACTTTTTCAGCAAATTCAATTGCGGTTCCTTCCTTACGATCTCAGTGAATTGAATCACAGCTCAAAAAACGCTATTTAGAAGATACTCAATCAAACGATTCCACTTACAAGATCCATTACAGAATTTGGAAACCTGAGCTGATTCTCAATAATCCACCAGTGGGAAAACCACCATAACTATGTTGTAATGGTTAGCGTAACGATAATGATAATACATGAAGTTTAGGAAACATGCATTTTTTTACAAGGCGGAAATATCACTCAGGTGTATTTTTCACCACAGTTTGATGATGAAGCTATTGGAATAGTAATAGTTATATAGTTGTATTTCTCAGGTTCAAGTAGCAAATTGGTAAAATGGTAATTTCATTGATACAAAATAATAATGAAGATAAGCGTGCTTGATGTTGTCATACTTTATAACAACAGAGTTTCATTTTTTTTTTATTCTTCCCTTTGATGATGTCTTCCATATTATTTCCCTTCGGTGGTGGTGACTGAAAATCCTCCATTTAAAATGATTCACTGATACTCTTTCCTTTTCTTCTCGAGGCCACGTCTCTACCAAGATAAAGCTTGTTTCCTAGCCTAGTGCTACATGAGCACACTCCCGCTGCTATCAACTGTGATGCCGTTTTGAAAATGACCATTATGCATTTGTATATGTATTTATGTTGTGCCATGCGCCAGGCACTCTATGTCCAAAAAATCGTTCTTGCAATAAGTTACCAACCATGAACCGAACCGTCATTGCTGAATTTAAAACGTCCTGCTGAATAACCGCGCATTCACCAGCACGGCCATATGGGCTCTTATACAGATACACTTGCACCGATTTTGTTTATCCCATAACAACTTTGACAAGAAGCCATTGAAATTACCTTACATGAGCCAGGGCAAACGATTTTTTTCTAGGAATCCTACAATGGCGTCAAAGATGTTTGTTTCAGAAATTCCGGCGTATTTACCCTAGACCGACTGCAAGTAGATACCACCATCCTACAACACCGAAGCTACTTTTTTCTTCAAACCAATAATATCTTCAGCTCTATCTAAGGAACTTCCAAATGTGTGCTTAGTTTAATTCACGCAATGAAATAATTTCAATAACAGGGTTTGTTTTGATCAATTCAATTAAAAGTTATTCCATGCAATAAAATGGATGAAAGAATCAGTGAATTGAATCGTAAGTTTCCGTATGTAATAACAGTGAAATCTTAAAGACCAGAATCATCTCCTTGACGCTATAATATCAGTGAATTTAATCACATTTGCCTTCGTGTTTCCAACTGAACCTAATCATGAACCTTTCACACACTCTCAAAAACATTTTTCGCCTTTTTCAATGAATTTAATCATTATCCTCTCAGTATCATCTTTTTGTGTACTCAGTGAATCTAATCACAGTTCTTTTGGCATGTCTTTGCTCTGCACTCAGTGAATTTAATCACAATTTCCTCAGTATCAGTTCCATCTATTTTCAGTGAATTTAATCACAATTGTCGTCGTGTTTTCAATTAAATCCAATCAAGAACCGTCTACACATTCTCTTAGAAACTGTACTCCGACATTCTCAGTGAATTTAATCACAATTCGATCAGCATCGTTTTTACGTCAGTGAATTTAATCACGGCTCTTCCAGCATTATAACTTCGCAAGCAGTGAATTCAATCACAATCTCCTCAGTATCAGCAGCAGCGTCATGGTCACGATTTTTTTTTTTCCGCAGTCAAGTTCGCAGACTGTGAACAATCATCGGTACCCAATTACGTAATTTATGTTTAGTCCTTTACTGTTGGATCGGTGTAACACGCTAAATATAATTTACACAAAATGCAGTTTACATGGAAAAATACACGGTCATATTATTGGGTACCGGACTGGACACACAAAATTAAATAGTTTTCTTTGGTACATCGAGGTCTAGAAATTAGTCTATGGTATCAGTGCTATCCACTTTCAGTGCAGTAAATCATCTCTGGGTGATATTACTATGAGTGAATTTAATCACAGCGTTCTGAGTGCTCTCCAAGTAAATTCAATCACAATACTTTTTGTATTCTCAGTTATATAATCACAACTCCACAAATTAACTCACTATAAGTTTTCTTGTCAAGCCTCCATTACTCTCAAGACAACCAATGACAGTCGATCATACTTTTACCGTTCCTCTGTACACAATCTTTTATGAAAGCCGCGAATGTCAGTTTTTTTTATCAAACCACTTGTTTATTGATTTCAACATAGTGAATGCAATTAACTACCATATAAAGGTATTGACGACATTTATTTACGATAACCAAAGAGTATAATCCACAAGAATGATCAAACTAACGATACCCAACTAATTGAAGATTTCGAGCAAGAAATGAAGTCATTTCAAATGTTGTCGAGGGTTTTTCCACGATGACGAATTATCATGCTCTCATAGATCTAATACTGATCAGCCTAATTGTTGGACCTTGCCAATCTGGGTAATGTGAACCGGAGAAATAGAGGTTTGGAAGAACTGAACACAACATGAAATAATTTCGAATATATACAACCCTTGCGATGAGTATTTTTTTTTAAGTGACAAAAGACATAAACCATGTTCGAGGAGGATGTAGACAAACACCGCATGCCTCAATTCTACCTTGGTGGTACGCAAGAAAGAGGTAACTGAATACACGTGCTCGCTCAATTCCAATACGTGTCACTGTCAAACAGCCTGCGAGTGGGGCAAATTAACAGCCTATGGTGGGCAGGGCATTTTTGGAGAAGGCTGGATATTTGCTTTGTACAGATGGGTAAGCCTTGCAAAAATGATGCTTTGAGATTCAAACAAAATATGAAGAAGAAATTGAAGAAAACTTTAGCTCCGTAACGAATTATAGCAGTGATATCTCTGAGCTGACTCCGTCACAAGACTCCCGTTTACCCTATTTGCAAATCAATTGTGATTGTTTTTCTTTCACGAAAACTCTCAAATCACTTTCCACAAAGTGAATTTAATCACAGCTTGCACACATCAATTGATTTCTCATCTTCTAATTTCTTTCCATCAACGTTTTAGCTGCTTTCTCTGACATGAAGTTTTTTTTTAAGACTCAATATTGTTCAAAATATCACGACAATATCGATCACGATGAATATTTTTGAGAGATGACACGTCAGGCGCACAACGCCGAAATAATTAGGCTGACAACATAGTTCTGTTCAGCATGTCTGCTTGTATCATATTGATCTCACCATCTTCCACGAATTAATCATGTCGTCTCACAAACGAATTTTAACTTTATTATTAATCCATATACACAATCTACAACAAGCAGAATTTTGACAAATTTATAATAAAACATCCTAAGCCACAATGACGATGCGAATCGTCAATTAAAGCTGAATCATCAAACATTTAATTGATCAACTATTATTTGATCTGATCATATCTCAAATCGTACCAAACCATTCTAACAGAACAGAGGAGCAGCATCATTGATATAAGCGTTGTTGTCACCATACCACAGTTTAACATACTAGCAACGTACATAGAGTAATGCGGGGCAAAAGTTCGCACGGGGCAAAAGTTCGCAGTGGGTCTTTTTCTGAGCACAAGTTAAGAACCCAAACAAATCTGAATGGGTTCGACACATAATCAGGTCAGCTACTCGTCAATAAAATTTGGAACGATTTCGTTATGGTTTGGCAGAGTTATGCGAAAAAATGTGTTTCAAGGGGTTTTGATAGAATTTTTGGACCTTTTGGAATAAGAATTTGTAGTAACAGGAAGAAGAAGAATCTCATAACCTCTTTATGTCGGAGAATCGTTATTCCATAGTAGTTCGCAAGGTGCATTCGAATAAACAATAAACTACTAGTGCTTCTTGCAGAAAGGGACATTGTTAAAACCTCGACAGTGGGGCAAAAGTTCGCAGTAGCTGTGGGGCAAAAGTTCGCACTAGATTTCTGAATGTAGTACATCAATATAATTACAGAATCTTTGAAGCAATGATAATTTCGTATAGAAACTACTATATATGCATAATATGAGTAGTATGCACCCCTTGATGCACCCTGAAATCGTTGCGGCAGAGGGTCTGAACTTAGTTTTGTAAGAAGATTGATTGTAACTCAAACATTATGTTCACGCATTTAAATCAATAAATGGAAAATGGCTAAAAAACATTCTAAAACATTTTCTTCGTCATCCTCGTAGTGTCTTTTCGTATGTTTCTGAAGGTCTTATGTTCATCTACTTTACCGGGGTCTTTCATAGCTTAGTTTGTAAATTCCCAGTTATAATTCATCACCATACTGACGGGGATAAGATTCGATAACGGTCCCGTTCAGCAGTTTTGCTGCATATTTGATTTTTTTCCATGTATTTTGTGCAACACGTATATCTATGATTACCCCACAATGTGTTTTGACAACTTCAGTAACGCTGTAAAGGACAGCTCTTAGTTAATAGTTGTGTAAATCTTCATAAAAGACACTCTATACAAAAGCTGAACACCAGGTCGTATTCCAGTTGGGCCGTAATGCTAAGAACAGAAAGAAACAGATTTCATTGCTAGAGTGAAAAGATGAACATGAATTAACATAAAATAAATGAACATCACACCAATAAACTACCCTGTACAAGGTGCGAACTTTTGCCCCGCATAATGCGAACTTTTGCCCCCACTATGGGTCAAAAGTTCGCATTGGAGTACTTGTTTTAAAAATTGTATTACTAAAACTACAAAAGGAATGCGAAAAAATCTAGTACTACGTTTTGAAAGCAACATGATAGGGACCCGTTTAACGAAGAAAAACTATATTGTTTTCTTTTCGTTCAATAGTTATTTTGTGAAGTCTGTTAGGTGCGAACTTTTGCCCCGCATTACTCTACCTTTGAAAAGCAGAATTGTTTACATGTATAGTGCTTCGCCACCACCGATCTTTGAAGCGCTGCAGCGAATATGCCTTTTCACATAAACGATTTCCACCCGCCCGCCTTTTCAAGGTCACCATCGGTAACCGCATGAGAGCGAAATGTCCAAACGGACGCAAACCACATCAAATTCAACAACTGCACTTTTTCATTTAATTCTTCGCTTCTTCACACAACGTAATCATTACTGCTTTTCTTTCACTTTTATTTTCTTTTCTCTCTGCACAGACGCGCAAACATGTCGCGACAAGAGCAGCGTTGGCCATCACATTTTTTCCACTTTCTTCCAAATGCAATTGCAATCACTAATTTATTATTATTACCTTCACTGTGCACTCATTTTGTTTCCCCAGAACAATTTATTTAAGAACATTCCATAAATTAATTATCATTCACATTTTCCGCGTCATTTTTTTTTATCCTCGTCGCCATTTGTGGTAATCGCGTGTGATAAGCTTGAGCGTGCGTCAAAGACTAAGCGCTATACTGCCACGTTGCAGAGTGCATGTGCGCGATCGTACCACTACTCAGGTGCGCATGGATACGAGTGCAGTGAAGAATGTTATTTCAGCATAAGCACATGAATGAGTGAGGCACTCGTCACCACATAAACCATCAAAAAATCACGTTTTTGAGAATTGTTTTAATGAAATATGATGGTTTCACTTGCATAAATCACAGCGTTTACTACTATTACGTCTTCTAATAGCTCCCAATATCTTCTAGACTGTATTCTGGCTGAAATAATATACAGTCATACCTCGATATAACGTAACTCGATATAACGTAACTTTTACCTCGATATAACGTAACTTTTTTTGTGGCTCCAACTTTTCACTATTTAAATAATTAGAGTGATTTACAAAATTTACTATATGATATTAAACCCCTCCTGGAACCAAGCTTGCTATCCAGTTATGAGTTATACGACCAAATTCAAAGTTTTATAAGAGTTTTCGGTGTCACTGTCGATGAGAAATGTTATATAGCTCTTCACAGAACAAACATTACATCTTCTACTCATTATTGACATTACATCCCTACTGGAACATAGCTTTCAAACTCCAAACGAGATGACAGTAGACAGCATTAGAAGTGAACTCGATTTCGTGTGATACTGGGTGTACGATCGCCAGTAACCGTCTGTTTTGTCTTAGAGTAAATTTTGCGGAAAATCACTAAAGAAGTTCTTTGATAAATCCATGGAGGAACTTCTTGAGAAATTACTGGAGAAATTCGCGAGGAAATCCTCAGAAGAACTCTTGAAGGAATTCCTAAAGACATTCCTGAATAAATGGTGGAACTCCTGGAGGAATGCCTGGAAAAAATCTCAGCAGGAACTTCTGGAGAAATTCGTGCGCTGGTGGAATCCTAGTTGGATTTTCAAGAAGGGTCACAGTGAGAATCCATGAAAAAAAAACTCAGGTTGAATTCCTGAAGTAATTTAAAAAAATCCTGGATGCATTCCAAGAAGAATTCCTGGAAAAATCAAATAAGGAATATCTGGAGCAATCTTTGAAGAAATTTCTAGTAGAATTCTATCTGTTATTCTTGGAGAAATCCTTACAATTTTTTTTTTAAAGAACTACTTCTGTATCTCAGAAGGAAATTTCCAACGAATCTCTGGAGAAACTTCTGGAGAAATCACCGAAGTTTTTCTAGCGGAATCTGAAGATGAAATATTTTGTAAGTAAGCAAGTAAGAATTCATTTGTTAGAAGTAAGTCACAGTGGCTCCTGCGCAACAAACCCTGCACCGCCGTGAGTCTCTGCTACAAATGTGTTACTTGGGACTCTTCGAACAGGAATAGTTGAAATATTGGAACTTTTTGGAGAATCCTTGCAGGAGTGACTGGAAAAATCCTAGTGGAAATTTTAAGAGGAACGACAGAATTAATCCTTGGAAAAATCTTGGACAGAATAAATCTTGAAAAGCAAATGTCTTTGGGGAATCCTACAGAAATCCCTTGAGAAACCACAGGGAAAATTCTTGGAGGAATTATATCAAGAACATCTGGAGCAATTAAGGCAGGCGTTTCTAAAGATATCATAGTAAATATCAAACTCAGTAAGAATTTATGGAGGAATCATAGAAGATTGAAGGATCCTTGGATAAATATCCTTGGAGAACTTCAGGATGAATCACATGAGGAATTTCACGACCACGAGGCACTCAACCAGGAACTCCTGGGTTGGGTGAATTCCCGAATTATTTCTAGAGGAATCCCGAGAGGATTTCCTGGAGGCATCATCGGATTATAATTTTGCCGGCGTCACATAGATTTCTTACTTATAATCACACCAATAGATAACGCTTGACGTTTGACCAGTTCTAGATGAAAAAAGGAGAAGAATCTTGATTTATGTGACATTGGCTTAAATAGTTAAATATAAAGAGACATGCTAAGTATTCGACTTATGTATGATCTTACAAACTTTTAAAAATTTATAAAATTCAATGATAAAAATATATATATAAGAAAAGCTGGAAATCACTGTTGGGTGATTAACATAATCTTTTTTGTAATTTTTTTTTTCAAAATATGTATTTAAAACGAAATTCGTTAAAAAAAATTTTTGCTTCGATATAACGTAACTTCGATATAACGTAACGAAAATAAAATTGCAGTTACGTTATATCGAGGTATGACTGTACATTGGACGGTTCATATTTCGAGAAATGGCACCGAAAGTATTCAAATTTCTAGCATGAACTACTTGTTTCATAATTTAGACATTCTTTTCAAATAAATCATGTTAAAAATGAATGTGGTTCACAACTAAGACTCATTTATAATATATTTCTTCAGATTGAATGAAATAAGCCAATTATTTAACCAAATCTTGCATTTTTGTACGAGCATCTGCTTTTGAATAAACAGGGTACACAAAATCTGACACTTCTTGCAGTTCTTTCACTTTGCAGTATTCTATCTCATTTAGCAATGGTAGTATCAAACAGGTATACTCCACCGGCATTAGGGCACGTATTTATTTCAATGCAGAACTATTTATTTTAGTTTTTATCAATCCCATTTTAAAGTTTAACCAACCAAAAACCAATATACTTATTTTTGTCATGATATTTTATGCAATAATTTGAACATTTCTGACAATAATTCTGTGCAATATTTTCAAAACTGCTTGAGTGTTTACAGAAATCAGTTTTCTTAAATAAATTTGTTTATCGTCGCTTCTCCTTATCGGGACATTTTTTTATATTTCTCTGAATTTCACAAATAAATAAACTTTTAAGGTCAAATATCTTGCTAACACGTCATAAACTAAATGCCTTGGAGTATATTCTCGAAATATACTCACGAAATTGCAAAAAATCTATTGAAAACCAATTTTTCATTTACCTCGGCTAAACGAATGTTCAGGCAAAAAATAAAATTTGAAGGGTTTTGTTTCAGTGTATATGTAAGTTTAATGTATCACATTATTATTAAACTGTACTAGATATACTATTACTACGATGAAAAAGTTTTATCATTAAATCTTTGGTATGAGTTTCCTGACACTTTTTTGTTCTCGGCTGAACGAATGTCTATCACTGTATATTTTACCACTTCTGGCGGGGCACTCGTTAGCTGTTCTTCAACACTACCGGTTCTCCCAAATGTGCGTCTGAGACTTTTTGCTGACAAACAGTTAATTAGGTTATTGAAAAAGCCGTGATTTGGTGTGTCGCATGCACAGTTTCGGGTCACTTTTATATTTTACCACTTATGACAAGACACCCAAAATCGGTTCCCGGACAGGACCTGTTGTCCCAAATATGATCTGAGACTTTTTTGTTGCTAACCGTTCATCAGGTTACCGAATAAATCATTTGACATGTCACATGTATAGGGCAGTGCATACTGCGGTTGCTACGGAAAATTTTTCTAAGTCTTTGACGTTTCGTGGCCTTGTTGTTTACGATTCGGACTTAGAAAAGTTTTATCAACTTTGGTTGGTTTCTGAGGACGGCATGATCGTGAACTTGGGAGTGAAAATGGACATTAAGGAACATATAAGGAAAAAGGATGATTTTATGCATTGATACGCTAGGAAAACACGATTCAATCAGGTAAGAGTGGTTCATGTAAATTGATTTTCAACTACAACATGCCAAACATCCACAAAATCCTCGTTTCAGGAATCAAACCAAGTTCAAAAAGAGCTGATGACCTTGGCCATAAGGAAAGGGTTTGCAAAACCCGCATTGAGCAAATTTAATTCGGCAACAAGGCGCCTACAATGGGTCGTTTGGGAAAGTTCTACGCTACTTTTGGATTACCCGCAGACCGTCGGATTACAAGAGTTGAACTACTGAGCATGTACTGATTGCTCTACAATGACTTTCAATCACTGCGGTGCCGATATTAGAAAAGACAAGGACGCTGGCTGTATCTTTCCCGCAAGGCCAATTTGAACCTTCCAGTAATGCCAACTCTGAACCATTGTTTGCTGATTAACAAACACAAGCATCGTCATGCCGAAATCTAAATAAAAGAGAAAAAAAACTCCATGATTTATTTTCTAAGGTTTACCAGGAGTTCCTGTTGGGACCGCTTCAGGTGCTCCTTCTTGAATTCCTGCAGGGGTTCTTTCATGGATTCCTCAAGGATTTCCTTCAGCGTTTCCTCCAAGGGTTTCTTCTGAATTTACACCAGAAGTTCCTTCTTATTCCTTCCAGGAAATTCAACCGGATTTTCTAACGGAATTTTTCTAGAAGTTCCTTACAGGATTCCTCCAAAAGTTCTTCCGAAAGGGTTCCTTCCGGGATTCATTTCTAGATTCGTTCAGGAATTCATACCGGAATTCTTGCAGGACTTCATACCGAAATTCTTCCAGGAATTCCATCCAAAACTTCTTCAGGAGTTCTTTCTGGAGATTCTTCTGGTATTCATTCTAAGAATAATACATAAGTTCCTGCTGAAATACATTCAGAAATTCCTTCTGGGATTCCTCTAGCAGTTCCGGGATTTCTTCAGGAATTCATTCTGAGAATCTTCCAGGAATTTCTTCGGAGATTCCTCCAGCAATTCTTCCTGGGTTTCTCAAAAAAATTATTCTAGAAGTCTGCTAGGAGTCCTCCGGAAGAAATCCCGGCAGGAATTCCCAGAGGAATCTCGAAAGTAGTGCCGAAAGAAGTTCTTGTAGGAATCCTAGGAGTTCCCGGAAGAATCTTGGACGGAGTTCCTGGTGGAAGCCTGGGAGGAATTCCTTAAGAAATCCCAGAAAGAACTCTCTGGAGGAATTTCGGAAGGAACTTCTGGGGAAATCTCGGAAAGGACTTTTCTGAAGGAATTCCGGAAGGAACTTCTGGAGGAATCACGGGAAAAATCCCGGATGGAATTCCTAGAGCAATTCTAAAAGAAACTTCTGATATAATCTCAAAAAAAAAATCCTGGAGGAATCCTTGAAGCAACTATGGGAGGAGCCCGTGGAGGAACTCCTGGAGAAATACTGGAATGAGTTCCTGGAGGAATCCCCATAAATATTTTCTGGATGTATCTCAGAAAGAATTCTTGGATGAATCCCAGAAATTCCTGGACGTATCCTCAAAAGAACTCCTGAAGGAATCTGGAGGAACTGCTGGGCAATTCTTAGAATGAATACCAGAAGAAATTCCAGAAAGAGCTCTGGGAGAAGTTTTGGATGGAACTCCTGGAAGAATTGGCGGAATCCTGTAAGACACTTCTGGAGGAATCCCGTTAGAAGATCCGGTTGAATTTCCTGGAAGGAATTAGAAGGAACTTTTGATGTAATTTCAGAGGAATCCATGAGGGAGCACCTGAAGCGGTCTCAACAGGAACTCCTGGTTAACCTTAGAAAACAAATCATGGAGTTTTTTCTCTCTCTTTTATTTAGATTTCAGCATGACGATGTGCTTATTTATCTGCAAACATAATGGCTCAGAGATGGCATTACTGGAAGGTTCAAATTGGCCTTGCGGGAAAGATACAGCCAGGGTCCTTGTCTTTTCTAATATCGGCACCGCAGTGATTGAAAGTCATTGTAGAGCAATCAGTACATGCTCAGTAGTTCAACTCTTGTAATCCGACGGTCTGCGGGTAATCCAAAAGTAGCGTAGAACTTTTCCAAACGACCCATTGTAGGCGCCTTGTTGCCGAATTAAATTTGCTCAATGCGGGTTTTGCAAACCCTTTCCTTATGGCCAAGGTCATCAGCTCTTTTTGAACTTGGTTTGATTCCTGAAACGAGGATTTTGTGGATGTTTGGCATGTTGGAGTTGAAAATCAATTTACATGAATCACTCTTACCTGATTGAATCGTGTTTCCCTAGCGTATCAATGCATAAAATCATCCTTTTTCCTTATATGTTCCTTAATGTCCATTTTCACTCCCAAGTTTACGATCATGCCGTCCTCAGAAACCAACCAAAGTTGCTAAAACTTATCTAAGTCCGAATCGTAAACAACAAGGCCACGAAACGTCAAAGACTTAGCAAAATTTTCCGTAGCAACCGCAGTATGCACTGCCCTATTGGGTTTCTCGCCAATGTTTAGACTACTGTGATAATTAGAGAATCCACTGAATCATCATTTTCCAGCCGCATTTCACACTAATCAAACTTATTTTGTTTACCTGTTGTGCACCCGACGCCCCTGTCACGAACTCAACCTAACTTGTGTATGCCAGCCGCTGCGAAGTCGTGTGCGAAATTCGACTGTGATGATAATGAATTTCGGCCGAGTCTAAATGGGTGCAAATGTCGCAATACTGATTCCGTTTTACATTTTATATTTCCGGCGAGACAGACGGAATCGATTCCGTAGTGCACTGATTGGTCTGAGACTTTTGTCTTGTCGACTGTTCATCATGTAGCCTAAAAGCCTTGATTTGTGGTGTCGCATGCACGGGTTTGGTTCACTTTCAGATTTAGCCACTTCCGTCGGGACACCCGAAACCGGTTCCGGAAAACTCTCGATAGTCTCTAATACAGGGTGTTAGGTTCGTGAGTGCAAACCTTTATTTTCTTGCACCGCGCATCGGCGGCGTTACTGCGGTAAAATAGAAAAAATCCAACGGGGTTGCGGTGGTTTCGACCGCCGCAGTCGTTCAGCAAACGTCAAAAGTGCTCGGTTCACGCTAAAAAGCTCTCACTCACTTGGTTGCCATAAAATTCAAAAATAATGAAAATTGTTTCATTTATGGTTTATGTAATCGCAATTGCTGCCACAACATCTAACTTATTTCTAAACTATATTTGGTGTAGTTTTAGTACTTTAGTATGCAGCTGTACGCCATTAAACATAATTTAGATTCTCAACTATTTATTTTTGTTTCAAGGTTGTGTGCATACTTTTTGAAGTGTGCAGCAGTTTGACGTTTGCGGAACAGGTCTTCTTTGTCTTCTTCACTCCGCCAGGTTGAAAGATTTCTCTGGATAAGCAATACTTTTATCACGCAAAGGAACCGGAGTGAGAGCCATTTCAATCGTCTGTGGATGCAAGGAAAATGTCACAGGCTACTTTATCCGGATAATATCGCTGTGTGATAAATCGTTACTCGCGCGAGTGAAGGTAAAATTTGATGCGTGATAAAATCCCTTATTTCTAACTCATTTGTGCCCATGCCTTCGTCTTGATTTTGAAGATCCACTTGTTCCTTAACGCCTTCCCTACTGAAGGTAGATTAACTAGCCGTCGTGGTGTGTCGTTGTCGTTCAACGCTCGGATCTTGCTCTACATCGCTTTACCACACCAATCACCGCCAGACCGATAAGCAAGCCAGCTGTGTGCAAGTTTCATATGACTAGATTATGATTCACTCACAGCTGCCGCTCTCTCATTTCTGCCTACTTGTTTATCTGGTCAAACGGGTCAAATCGTCAGACGTCGGCGACACCTCCTCGGTTATTTCTCTCCTCCTATTTATACTTCACATAGCTGCTCTACTCAGCCGGCCGTCCGCTGTCCAGGTCCACGCAGTATAATTTTCAAAACAAACGGCAGAAGTGAACTGACGGTCGCGAAGCATACGTCGTCCATGCGTGTTGTTTAGTGTTCGCGGTAATAACAATTATGTGTTTGGTTTTCGTTTATATATGTTTTCTGTGTTTGTAAGGAAAAAGGCGAGTTTTCAATCGGTGTCCGAAAATCAACATTAGTGTGTCAAAATTTGAGGTAAGTGTTTAAAAAAGTGACAAAAAGAATACAATTGTTTTGCCAATATGAAGCATTCTCGAGCGCATCGGTCAGTCACAATCGCTCAGCATTTCAGCAAATCACAAAGTCAACAATCGAGTGGGCGTTCCACCTCTACGAACCGACTGCTACGCTTTATACACTCTTAAACCTACACCATCGAAAGAAGAAAAAAAACACGCTAGGGAACACGTTTTTTTGAGTTCATGACTAGCAGCCCCGACGTGGTAGACACTCTGGCGCCGGTTATCGTTTCCTAGCAGCGCGGCGATAGAATTTCTACACACAAGTGCCACACATGCTTTGTGTAGGTAGGTAAATAAAAATAAACTTCGCTTGAATGAAACCCTCCCCAGCAAATGAACTTTTGCACACTGGGCTGATCGAGCGGGAGAGAGAAATTGAAGAGAGTGAGCGCAACAGGGGTTTGGTGTTACAGTCGACTCACCATGTCTCGATGTTCTACACTCAGGCAAATAAACCTTATCATAATGTCTAAGTTATGAAATGGTCTTCAAACAATTCATAACGGCTAGATTGAATTTCATAAGGTCGGTTTATGACGCAGAATCGACTCACAGTTTGGCTTTTATACACATTTAGCACCACGATATTCTCAAGCATCGATAGCCGCGTGGGTTGGGCACGAGCTCAGTGATCTCGACGTTCATGGATCGATTCCAGTCTGCATCATTTTACGATTTTTCTGCACTTTTCATAAGTTTATCTTATGTAATTAGGTTATAATAAGCATGTTTAATTTTCGTAAGGTATTCTTATGGCATCCATACTCCTCCATACAGTTATGACTCCTCCATACAGTTATGGCTAAATTTCATAAGGTATTTTGATGAATTTCGGTAGTTTACTTCGCTGAGTGTATATCTCGATATCTCTCTCTATTGTGGTGACGCTCCATAACCAGAAGGGTAGATAGTCGGCGGACTCACCGGACAGGTGTATTGGAACTTGACCAGCAGGATTGTGTTCTCCAGAAAGGAAAGATTGATTAAACAATTTAACAAACTTAGTTTTCTTTATTAGTTGTTGCTTCTAAGAGAGCTTGATAAGGAATGAGCTCACCGTCGGGGAGCTACCACTTTTATACCTGTCATCCATAGGTCGCTGCATACTATGATTGGATTATCCACTCATGGCACTCTGCGTTGTTGATGACTCCAACAAGGTGACCGCCGAATTGACAGGATCGGAGGCCGGATGGAGCAGCAAAGTTTGTTCAGGAGAGGGCTTGATCTCCGGCAGATGACGGCCAGATGGATGGGATCAGCGACCAGGCAGATCAGTTGACTTTATCTACGACATGAGATCGATGATTGATCGTTGGACGGGAAGGAACGGAAACAGCTCAGACAACTACTAATTAGCACGTACACGGAAGTTTATAGCCATGTTACATATAGGGTATGTGTGCCATCAGTAATCTCATGCTCCCATTTTCATCCTATTCGAAAACAAGCGATTACGGCTCCGATTGACTCCGTTCTTTTTGTTTTCATGGGTGCTCCCTTCTAACAAAAAATACAAAAATAAGAAACAAAACAAACAGCGCTTCAATCCTTTGTTTTTCGTGGGATGAAAATGGGAGCCACATGCTTAATAAGGGAATCAATACCCTACGTATTTTCATGCGGTAAAGTTTCATCGCATAAGCAAAATTGCCTTACGCGTTACTAAAGTGGAGCTGATGAACGTGCATTGGCGTGACAATAGTAACGCCATATGACTTAAAGCGATACTGTTTGTGTTTATTTTCTGTGCGATCTTGCTTTAGCTAAACATTCGTAGTCGTACAGCTAATAATATAACAGTCCACGATATCATGGCTACCAAGCTGTTTTCAGGGCTTCAGGACAGAAGGTCGAAGGGCAAAAGGTCGAATGGGACAAAAGGTCGAATGAACAAAAATATTACTAGACCAAGTTACCAGCTGCTGTGTCACTTATAAGAATTAATAGTTCATGTTGTTGCTCATTGAGAGAAACATTATGGTGCTGTTATAGTAATCATATGTATTTCAGCCACTGACATTTCTATAGGAAATTTTTCCTTCTTTTGTTTATAGGCTATTCTTTCAAATTGTATTGATGTAGTATTTAATGGCAATTTAGTTTGATGGTGAAGGAAACACGTCCAACTCGGTGCAAGAAGTTCTTTATTGTGACATAATGTATTTACATAACAGCAGAGCCTACTACAGTTCGGCCATCTTGACAACACACATCGTCCTCGATGTGAACAACCACTTTATTGACTCCACCAGGCCCAACGACGTTTTCCTTAGCTCCAACTCGATGACCCAGTCTTCGATGTTGTAATGCAGTTTTTCCTGCTGTTTAATCCCGTTTTCTTGGCGCTTGCAGCCATAAACTTCTGTTTCTACGGATCCCGGCACTCCTCTCGACCACGTAAGTTACACCACCACCTCGAGAGTTATGTAATGTCTTCATTTTGCTTCCAACTATTCCTTTGGAACACCAATTCCGTTTCGCGACACACGTCAAAATATCTTCTTGATGATGAATAACTTGAAATTTTGAATCCATATGGCAGAATGTAGGTCTTATCCCACTTCTGAATTGAAGGAAACACGTCCAACTCGGTGCAAGAAGTTCTTTATTGTGACATAATGTATTTACATAACAGCAAAGCCTACTACAATGGTATGTTCAGTAATATTTCCTTCTTAAATTTATAGGCTGTTCTTTTAAGTTTTGTTACTGAATTAATTATCGACTATTTAGGTACTTATAATTCAATCAGAAATTTTGTCTTCTTTAATTCAATAGCTGTTCTTCCTATCTATACTGCAGAAACAATTACTACTTGTGATTAGTGATCATCCCCTCTTGGATTTATAGGTAGTTCTGACGAATTACACTGTATAAGTATAAATAATTTCTTCGAATTCCGACTGTTGATGATTATGTTGGGAGGTATGGCGTTCAGTCTTTGCAAGAATAACTCAAAAACGGATTCTTAAGCTTTCATAAGTTATTCCTCCGAAGATTGAAAGCCATATCTCCCAACCCGTGAATCGTATAGTACATTTTTTTCATTATCGTCGCAACGCCTTTACCGTCATGACTAATGTTGCATACTACGTCACACACTACATTCATACTGCCGTCGATGCATGAATGTCGTCTACCATGAATGTAACATTTGGCACCATGATTGTAACACAAATCAATTAAGGGGGATTTCAGAGGCATTCCAAGAAGCTTCAGAGCATTTTCAGCAGATTTCATAATCGTTACGGAGGCGTTACATAGCGTTTTCGGGGGTTTCGGAAGGTCTGAGGTGCGTTACATGGGGTTTCTGGGGGTTTGAGGGGGATTTTGGAGGCATTCCAAAGAGCTTCAGAGCATTTACGGCGAATTTCAGAAACGTTACGAAGGCGTTACATGCCGTTTTCTGCGGTTTCGGAGGGTCTGAGGTGCGTTACATGGGGTTTCTGGGGGTTTTAGGGGGATTTAGGAGGCATTCCAAAGAGCTTCAGAGCATTCTCGGCGGATTTCACAAACGTTACGGCGGCGTTATATGGCGTTTTTGGGGGTTTCGGAGGGTCTGAGGTGCGTTACATGGGGTTTCCGGGGGTTTCAGGGGGATTTTGGAGGCATTCCAAAGAGCTTCAGAGCATTTTCGGCGGATTTCAGAAACGTTACGGAGGCGTTACATGCCGTTTTCTGCGGTTTCGGAGGGTCTGAGGTGCGTTACATGGGGTTTCCGGGGGTTTAAGGGGGATTTTGGAGGCATTCCAAAAGGCTTCAGATCATTTTCGGATGATTTCAGAAACGTTACGGAGGCGTTACATGGCGTTTTCGGGGGTTTTGGAGGATCTAAGGTTCGTTACATGGGGCTTCAGGGGGTTTAAGGTAGATTTCGGAGGCATTCCAAGAAACTTCATAGCATTTCCAGCGGATTTGAATTCAAAGTCGTTACAGAGGCGTTTTGAGGATGGCGGAAACCCTATTTATTTCCAAAATGGCCTAGGATTCGGGTTTCAACATAAACTCAATTAGCCAGGTTCGAAAATATCCGTATGGCATGAGACTTTTTGATTTGTTAGACGTGGGTCGTAACTATTCAGTTGGGAGCCACTAACTTTTGTTCCCCTGCTCCATTGGTGGATATGACCCTCGGAACGCAAAATCCGAAAATCTTTGTCTCCGCTTCTTCACACTTCCGGTTTCTAAGTTATACGCATGTCCCGTTCGCAGTTTTCGGAACCACTGGGATTTCATTAGTTCACTCAATTTGCCAATCCTCTACATTTTTTGCCGTGATTAAAAAAATGTCACAGGCACCCATGAATATTTCATCTGCTCATACGCGAATGTTTTTGTTGCATGATAGTCAAGACCATACACCGACGATTATCATGCAAACTACAGTTTTTGACAGTTTTTCTGTAAAATACTGACCACTTTATCATGTCTTCCAAATTGTCTACTGTCAATTATACCTTTTGTTCTATTCGACCTTTTATCCATTCGACCTTTTGTCCATTCGACCTTTTGTCCATTCGACCTTTTGTCCATTCGACCTTTTGTCCATTCGACCTTCTGTCCCATTCGACCTTCGTCCATTCGAACGTTTGTCCCTTCGACCTTTTGTCCCTTCGCCCTTTTGTCCATTCGTCCTTTTGTCCATTCGACCTTTGTACTTATGTCTTTCGACCTTTTGTCATAGATTCGTTTTCAGACAGTGTGATGCGTGAGATAGATAGGGTGATACTAAACGTGAGGCAGTATAATTGGCGCGTGGAGTAACAGAATTTCACAGATGCTTCGTTATGAAATTATTAGAGATCAACCATAATCTTCATTCTAAATCTAGCCATCAAGTCGTTAGGATCAACTTCAATCCATTCGCTTTTTTATATGTAATCATTAGTTAACCCGTAAACACCCGGGACGATCTACTTTTGGTAGAAATGCAATATGTTCTTTGTTTTAAAACACTTTACCCCGGATTTTTTTTTATAGTCATGGGGAATTTATGTGATAAGAAGTGCATGGTACCTCCCCACTTTGCACCCTCACCCCTTTTGCGGGGAAGCGAAAATACGTGGCTTTTTTGTATTTTTTTTATAAATTCTACATGTTTTGCTCAAATTTCATCGTTTTGCTAATCATCAATAGTTTTCACTGATCCTAGACATGCAATGTATTACTACCCATCATAGTCTGTTGAAGTTTTGATCCCAGAGCTATTCTAAGGCCTCCAAAGTACTCCGAAGTTTGAGACACAAATCTATCATTCTCAACCAAGTTTAATACACGATGAATGATTACAGAACATTGTTTACGGTACTCAAAAAGCCTCAAAGCACCCCTAGAAAATTCATGGTACATGAATTGGGTGATCTAGGTCATCCAAACTACTCTGGAATTCATTGTCTTAAGATCTAAAACATCTATCATCGTTTATGTGCACTCCGTTCAAAAAATTTAGTCACGTTGATGTCCATTACACCTCACACCATGATTCAATGTTATTCATGAAGAAATTCCTGGAGGTATTCCTGGAGGAATTTCTGGAGAAATTACCCAGGAAGATTACCCGGAGAAATTCTCTGGAGGAATTTCTGGAGTATTCCCTGGAAGAATTCCTGGAGGAAACTCTGGAGAAATCCTGAAAGAATTTCTGGAAGACTCCCTTGAATCCTGAAGAAATTCTTGGACTAATTGTTGGAAGAAATCTTGGATGAATTCCTGAAGGAGCACTGGAGGAATTCCTGGAGGAATACCTGACTGAATTCCTTGATGAGTCCATCGAGGAATTCGCGAAGGAATCCCTGGGGGTACTCCTGAAGGAATCCATGAAGGAATACCTGGAAGAATGTCTAGAGAAATCGCTGAAGGAATCCATGGAGAAATTCCTAAGAAAATTCCTGGAGGAAACACTGGAACTTCTTGGAGGAATCCCAGGAGAAATTTCTGGAGGAATTCTTGAGAAAATTTCCTTGATGAGTTTTAAGGGAATGCCTGGAGAAATCTTTGGAGGACTCCCGTGGAATCCTCGGGGAATTTCTGGAGGAATTTCCGAGGAACTCCTGCAGGATTTTTCGAAAAGTTCTTGAAGTAATTCCTGAGGAGCTCCTGAAAGAATTCCAGCATAGCTCCTGAATATATTTTCGAGAAACTGCTGGGAAACTCCTGAAGAATTTCACGGTAAGTCCTGATGCATTCCCTAGGAACACGTAGATGTTCAAAAAATTTAGTCACGTTGATATCCGTTACACCTCACAATGCTATGAGCAACTTGATATTGCGGTAGTTGGACATTCCGTGAAATACAAATGGCCTCCAATACACTTTGAAGTTTGGCTTCGATATCTACATAATGTTTCATGCTTTAGTTGTGAAAAATGCTGATGTAACCTCAGTGCACATCTATAATGCTTTTGGTACATTCATGGGATATTCCAGGCTTTCCAAACTATTCTGGAGTTAGGAACTTCAAGGTCTACATGCTCTACTCTTGTTTCCTTGACTCTAACGGCATAATTCTTACACGATTGTATCTGTTGCACGTTATTATATTACGAGTATCTGTATTTGTTGCCATTTTGGTGTCCACTGGCATACAAATAGACCCAATGTATTATGGGTCGCAATATCTGTAAATCTTGGGATATTTCTATTGTATTTTTTTTTTTTTAGTTTTTATTAACGTGTATTTAAACTTAAATGCTAATTCTACACTCCATTTATTTATTTCTATTGTAGCGAATGCTTGCGGAATATAATCTACGCTACTCTTAGAACCTCAGAGTGCAATTTTGATAACTTAGCAACATTCACATGGTGATCTAGGCCATCCAAACTATTCTGGAATTAAGACCTTCAAGCTCTACAAGCTCTACTCTTGTATATCTTTATTTTATCGATGTACTTCTTCCACGATTACCTCTTTTGTTTCTCACAATTTGTTGAGTATTTTTGTTACTTGTGCATCCACTGACATAAAAATGTTTTTTATGGTATTTGGAAGTGTCGGAAATTACCCAAGAATTCCTCTGGGCGTTCCTCGGAAATTCCTTCAGGAGTCCCTCAGAAATTCATCGTGATGTTCTCCGAGAATACCTCTACGAGTTCCTAGGGAATGCCTCAGGACTTCCCGTGAAATTCTTCAGGAGTTTCCCAGCAGTTTCTCGAAAATTTATTCAGGAGCTATACTGGAATTCCTTCAGCAGTTCCTCAGGAATTACTTCAAAAACTTTTCGAAAAATCCTGCAGGAGTTCCTCGGAAATTCCTCCAGAAATTCCCCGAGGATTCAACGGGAGTCCCCCAAGGATTTCTTCATGCATTCCCTAAAAACTCACCAAGGAAGTTTTCTCAAGAGTACCTCCAGAAATTTCTCCAAGGATTACTCCAAGAACTTTCCTAAGAATTTCTCCAGAGATTTCTCCAGCGGTTTCTCTAGAAATTCTTCAAGGGATTCCTTCAGGAATATCCCCAGGGATTCCTGCATGGATTCCTCCATGGATTCATCCAGGAATTCCGTGGAGCGGACCTGGTGTGATGGTTAGAACATTTGACTATCACTCCGAGGACCTGGGATCGAATCCCACTCCCGTTCGTTAATACAGATAAAAAAAATCCAGGAATTCCTCCAGAGCTCCCTCAGAAGTTCTTCAAAGATTTCCTCCTGCAACTAACCCAGAGATTTCTTCACGATTCAAGGAATTCTTCTAGAAATTTCTCCTGGGGTTCCTCCAGCATTTCCTCCAGAAATTTCTCCGGAAATTCCTTCAGAAGGAATTTCTCCAAGATTTCATCCAGAAATTCCTCCAAGACATCTGTCTAGAATTCTTCCAAGAATACCTCCAGGAATTCCAAAAACTCCTACTGTACCTTCATCTTCCCCAAGAATTTTACCAGAGAGCCCTCTTAGATATCTGCCAATAATTCCTACAGGAATTTCGCCAGAAATTGCTCCAGGAATTTTTCAAGAAATTCCTTCAAAAATTCATTTAAAAAATCCTCCAGAAATTTCTTTATGAAAACCTCCTAGATTCTTCAGGAAACCGCCAGAAATTCCTCGAGAAAATACTCCCGGGACAACTCCAGGGATTCCACCGAGAATTCCTTCATTGATTTTTTTTTCAGAAATTCTTTCAAGAAGTCCAACATGTACTCTAAAAAGAATTTCTCCAAGACCTGATCTAATATTGATGTCAAAATTCCTCCAAGAATCCGTCCTGGAATTTGGCCTGGGGATTTGGGATTCCTTTATAAATTTCTCAAGAAAAACCTCCAGGGTTTTTCAATAAATACCTTCAGAAATTCCTCTAGAAAAGCCTACTGGAATAACCCCGGGAATTCCACCAAGAATTCCTTCAGGAAATCCTCCAAGAATTCCTCCAGGAATGCCTTGAAGATTTTTCGCAGGCATTCCTCCAAGAGCTCCTACAAGAATAATTCCAAGAATTTCCTCAAGAATTTCTTGAAGAAATTTCTGGAGAATACCCTGGAGGAGTTCCTGGAGTACTTTCTGCAAGAATTCATGTAGTAATTTGAGAAGGAATTTTTAAAGAATTTCCCAGGGAAATTCTTAGAGGAATTCCTAAAGGATTTCCTTAAACTGCGAGGAAATTTAGAATTTTTTTTTTTAATTTTTATTTTTTGGAGGAATTCCTGGAGGATTTCATGAATTATTTCCTGTGAGAGTTCATGGAGTAATTCATGCGAGTAATTCCGAATTCACGTGAGGTATTTCCCGCAAGAACTGGAATTGAAGGAATTTCTGGAGAAATTCCTGTGGTAATTCCTACTGCAATTCCTGTTGAAATTCCTAGAACATTTCTTGTAGGAATTCCTGGGGTGTTTCCCGGAACAATTCCTAGACGATTCCCTGTAGTAATCCCAGAAGGAATTCGTAGAGTTATTTCTGAAGAAATTTCTGGAGTAATTCCTGAAAGAACTCCTGGAGTATTTGCTGGAAAAAATTCTGGAATATATCCTGGAGTGTATCCAGGAAGAATTCCTGGAGCAATACCTGGAGGAATGACTGATGGAATTCCTGAAATAATTTAAGGAGGAATCCCTGTGAGGAATTCCGGGAAGAACCCCTGTTAGAATTGCTGGAGGTATACTGGGATAATTATGCGGAGGAATTCCTGGAAGTATTCCTGGAGGAACTCCTGGAAGAATTTCTGGAGGACAGCGTGGAGTAATTTCTGAAGGAATGCCTTGATGAATTCATACATAAATTAGCAGTTATTCATGAAGAAATTCCTGGAGGTATTCCTGGAGGAATTTCTGGAGAAATTACCCGGGAAGATTACCCGGATAAATTCTCTAGAGAAATTTCTGGAGTATTCCCTGGAAGAATTCCTGGAGGAATCCCTGGAAGAATTTCTGGAAGAATCCCTTGAATCCTGAAGAAATTCCTGGATTAATTGTTGGAGGAATCATTGGATGAATTCCTGAAGGAGCTCTGGAGGAATACCTGACTGAATTCCTTGATGAGCCCATGGAGGAATTCGCGAAGGAATCCCTGGGGGTACTCCAGAAGGAATCCATGAAGAAACCCCTAAGGAATCCATGAAGAAATCCCTTAAGGAATCCCTGGAAGAATGTCTAGAGAAATGGCTGGAGGAATCCCTGGAAAACTTCTTGGAGGAATCCCAGGAGAAATTTCTGGAGGAATTCTTGAGAAAATTTCCTTGATGAGTTTTAAGGGAATTCCTGGAGAAATCTTTGGAGGACTCTCGTGGAATCCTAGGGGAATTTCTGGAGGAATTTCCGAGGAACTCCTGCAGGATTTTTCGAAAAGTTCTTGAAGTAATTCCCGAGGAACTCCTGAAAGAATTCCAGCATAGCTCCTGAATAAATTTTCGGGAAACTCCTGAAGAATTTCACGGGAAGTCCTGAGGCATTCCCTAGAAACTCGTAGATGTTCTCGGAGAACATCACGATGAATTTCTGAGGGACTCCTGGAGAAACGCCTACAGGAATGCTTGGGCGGCTTTGGGCAAAATGCAGGGGTAATTGCGGGTAATTTCGTTACTCAGACGTTACGTAGGCGTTTTTGGGGGTTTCTGAGGGTCTCAGGTGCGTTACATGGGGTTCGAGGGGGTTTTTAGGAGTATTTCGGAGGCATTTCAGACAGCTTCAGGTGATTTTTGGCGAGCTTCAGAGGCGTTACTCAGGCGTTACGCATACGTTTTGGAGGGTTCTGAGGATCTCAGGTACATTACATGGGGTCCGAGGGGGCTTTAGGGGGATTTCGAAGGCAGTTCAGATAGCTTCAGGTGATTTTTGGCGAGTTTCAGAGGCGTTACTCAGGCGTTACGTAGGCGTTTTCGGGGGTTTCTGAGAGTCTCAGGTAGTTACATGAGGTCCGAAGGGGTTTTAGGGGGATTTCGAGGACGTTGAAGCATTTTTACGGGTTTCATAGGCGTTTCGCAGGCGTTTTCGGAGGTTTCGGAGGGTCTCAGGTATGTTACAGTGGATCTTGAGGGAGTTAAGGGGGGCTACTGTTTCTGAAAATACATTTTACAAGCTTCAGGTAGATTTCAGCGGCGCTTTTAAGTGTTTCTTAAACGTTTCAGGGGGTTTCAGAAGAGATTTAAGACGTTCCAGACTGTTTACAATTGTAGATCCAATGACCTACACTTAAGGGAGCTCTTAGAGATTCTTAAACAAACATTGAACTTACCATTCCCTGATTCCCTTGAACCAACCTCTAATTTAAAACACTCTAACTGCTTTGAGCACAATCAGATTCCATTTAGGTAACGTTACCTAAATCGAAGGACCTAAATAGATTTTACCTAAATAGATTCGACCTAAATGGAGGTTTGAGTGTATAGCTTCTGTACGTTTGCCCCAAGGAACTCTTGGAAAGATTAACGAACACTTCTTTCAAAGTTTTCGAAAGATCTGCACTGAACGATTTCAAGAGCAGCAACTCCTTGTGGGATCTCAACTGAGATATACACGAAGAATTGCCTGGAGGAATTCCAGAAAGGAACTTTTGAACAAGCTCTTGGAGCGATCTGTAAAAAAACAGCTTGAGGGTGCCCAAATAAATACGGCAAGAATGTTAGAAGACATTCTTGGAGGAATTTCCTAGAATACAGTTTTTTCCAAGAACTCCTGAAAATTACCTGTATTTCAACCTTCCATTTAACCATATTTTTTTCGGAAAATCCTGATCGTGGCTACACCGTCCAACTGTGCTGTGGATGCAAACGAAATCATTTCTTTGAGCTGCAGCATAAAATAAGTAACACATGAAATAGAGGGATGCGGTTCGGATCAAACACCTTTGCACGTACATAGATCACTTAAGCATTCATTTTCCATTTATTCGCCTTTTAGCCGTTCCTAGCAGCAAATTGATTCTTAACTATATACTTTTTGTCAACAATACAAAATTCTGAACATCGTTCTGAAAGAAATACCAAAAAAAAAATCTTCAAACATTACGATAGAATTCACCAAATTTTCAAGAAAAAGTGTGTTTCGTAAAAAAAAACCTTTTCTTCCTTCTAAAATTGACCGAATTTTCTTCGCCTTTCAAATGACTAGACCATATTTTGTTGCTGTTCTTTCTGGGCCAAAGGAAAAACTTATCATCTTAAATACAAAGAATTCTATAGAGCACTGCAAGATTATGACTCGTTCGAGACAAGAAACCGCTTATCCAATCACTGAAACTCAAAACGGGCGACCACGCCCTCCTAACTTATACGAAAACTGATATGTTACTATTTACACAAAAACAGAATCTTACGTCGCTACACTGCACGGTTTGCCTTGGAAGCAGCTTTCATCGATCGATGTTTATCACTTTATTGATTTTCCGATCCCTCGAGGGTACTCTTTATCCGAACATTTCAACACCTGCGCGGTTGTCGTTTGAGTATTCTGGAAATGTTTGCTTACATCCTATTTGTAATAAGTGTTTTATGTGTAGAAATGAATCGGGTTTTGCCGCGGATTTGGCCGAAGCCAAAATGCGGTTCCGACTTTGTAAAGACAAATGCATCGTTTCTGGTTCTGAGTTTAGGTTTGTTACTATACACGAATTAATGAGCTTTAATGTTTTCGGTTTTCTATGGTATAATGAAGACTTATAATGCACCAGTTGGATTATGTTATGTTTGGAAGCTTCCTCATTTTCTGCTGCGCGTTTGATTATCATAATGATTACGGGCTAACTTTTCTTAAAAGTGTATTATGTAGGTGATTCTGAATAATAATTCATAGGTAATGAAAATGACTTTCCAGATGATAGATTTGGGATAGCTACAAGAGACGAGATCGATTAGAAGAAATTGCGTACGAGTTTAAAATGTTCTATGCAATGCAACAGGAAGCGTAAGGCAAGAATGGGAAACAATAATATGCTTCAACAATGGGTTGCTTCTGGTAGCTATTAGATATGCCGAAAAGCTGGTCCTCTACTTCAGACATTGAGTGGTATTATACTTTGAAAGTGTTACTTGATAGTTGATTGATATTTGCCTCTGAATAAATTGCAATATTCTATACATTTTGTTTGATCATATCTACGCTATTGAATAATGTAGCATATATCTGTCTTTACTTGGCAGTCGATCATAGTTGTGTGATTTGATGTGTTTTCAAGTCTGTGCGATAACGATGCTTTTCTTTTACTTGGCGCTCTTTAGAGATTGGATTTGATGTCAGGGGTAGTTGATTCAGATATTTGATCAACAACGCGCTTTGATCCTATTACATGTATATCTATAACCACTATTCGATGCTGAGCACGAATGACAACAGCATGTGGTAAAGTGTCGTTAATAAAGTATAACAATAAAATAAATAACTATATTCAATACCACGATATAAGCATAAATAAAAGGTATTCTAGATTCTAAAAGTGACACTTGGTGATGACATAGTTGATATCGCTGATACCAACCTGAGAAGTGTCACATGAAATTTTACAGCCAGGATCCATACCTTCAAGATTATCAAACTGTGCCAAAATATATCCTTGGTTTGCTTAGTCTCGCAACGAACGTTTAAAGACACACAAAGCTTGCATTCAGATACACAAACGGTCCGTTGTGTGAAAATGTTACGCTAGCAAGCCCGAATTTACCCAAATTAGTGGGGTACAAACGTTTAGAATAAGCTATCTTTTTCAAAGCCAGATATTCTACAATAGAAGGACCAATATGTATAGTTACAGCTGTAAATGCGTGGGTATTCAGCATGACCACATGTTAAGGGCAACGGGTTCGATTCCCGGTCGGTCGAAGAATGGAAATTTCCTTGACTTCCTATTTGTACGTGCCACATGATATACATACAAATGCAAAAGCAAAATAGTCATTGGAAGAGAAAGCTCTCAGTTACGAGCTGTGGAAGTGCTCATAGATCACCAAGATGAAAACCCATGGCACAAATTTCCCAAATGAAGGATAGCCTGCCTCTGGAGTCGGGCATTACGCCAATAAGAAAAAGAAGACGATTGCCTACGACAAACTGCAAAAGATATCATTAAAAAATTCCAGGGGAAATCGAGGAACTCCGGTAGAAATAAAGAAGAAAATCCTAGAGAACTTCAGGATGAATACCAAAAGAAATTCCTGCAATTTCTAATGGAGTTTTCCTCACGATTTTTCCAGAGATGCACCCTTACTCGATCTGTCTAGGATTTTTTCTCAGGATTTCCCCTGTAATTACTCTGGGCAATTCATCCAGAACTATTTGAATCCTGAAAGCATTTCCAGGAAAGCTTACATCAGGAGCAGTGGGAGAAAATTCGGAACGATCTCCAGACGAAGGAGTCTTTCCCAATGAATCTCCCATTCGAAGTTCCGTTTTAGTTTCATACAAATTTACAAGATTTTTTCTTATTTTTTCATTTGAGATTTCTCAGGAAATTGCTTCCTCAGTTTATCCTGGAATATTTGTAAATTTCGGTACTTTAGAGATCTCCCGATATTTTCCAAATATGTGTGGTCCTCTTTTTTTATAAAAAAATTAGCTGTATTCTCAAAAAAAAAAACTTTAAAAATTCTTCTGAGATTCGGAATTCCACTCACAGGAGGAAGCAGGTGAAATAAATATCGAAAAAAAATATCGCAAAGAAACACTGAGAAAAACTGGAATGAAAATCCGAGAGAAAACCAAAAAAAACTGGAAAAAACTCTGAGGAAAACCCTGAAAGGAATCATCAAAGAACACTCAAGATATATGACATAAAGAACTCTTGAAAAATGCTAGGAAGTATCTCTGAAAAACATATGGGTATTAAGAAAGACCATGCTGAGGGTGATGGGATCGATACCCGGTCGGTGCAGAAACTTTTCGTAAAGGAAATTTTCATGACTTCCTTGGTCATAGAGAATAGTTACGTCTGTAAAGTAGTTTGATGAATTTTCCATGAATTGCTTTCTCCAATTCATGGAAAATTCTTCGATTATTGCATGAAGTGTGTTACGATTGTGAATGGGCACTTGTAATGTTTTATTTTATTTCCGTATCTGAGTGCTCAAACGTGGGGTCCGATATGGAAACTGAACTGAACATTTGTAGGGTTCAAGCTATATGCTTTGTTCCAGTTGTGATGTGACGCTAAGAAGAAGAAGATTTCTGAATATTTACAGAAGGTATTCTAGTATCTCCTGCAAAACTTTGAAAGAAATTTCTGGTGGAGTTGTAAAACAAAAAACCATGGGAGCTACTCCACTAGCAATGATGGTCCTCCATAGTTGCATATCCGAGAGATCATGATACTATTGAGAACTTGAGGTACAGACAGGTGCTAAGCCCTGGTAAAAGAGGAAGGTTGCGATGGCTGTTAGTCATGGCCATCATGTAAAGCAAAAATGGATAAGCCCCAATGCCAAGGTGTCAAGCGACCCGTGCCGAATGGTTGAGGGGGTTCTAAACATGCGTAACCGCGAATGCAGCCTGGGGTGCAACACCCCAGTAAGCAGTCCTTACTGCACTACGGCGGTGCAGCGGACATTTATTTCCCTAGCTACTCGTGGGACTAAAAATGAGTAAAAATTCTACAATCAACCTTCAAGGTGACGACTGCCTCTCTCAGTCATGCGAGAGCGAAATGGAGAATACTTGCCCTTACCGAAGATCAGCTACTCAGTAGTTCGCAGGAGAAGATGGAAATATTCTGCCCCTCAAAATCTACCTCCCGGAGCAGCACATGTTTCGATAGATCTACTAGTCCAGATGTACGACACCCCTTATCGACCGACTCATTAGAATAACTAGTTACAGTAGACGTTCGATAAGTGCAACATGTTTACGTTTCAGTTACCGAATGAAATTCGCTAACTGCAACGACTGACAGCCGCCAAACAGTTGTCAGTTGCTGTTGGACGCAGCCAGAATGCACTGAAAAACATCGCAATGCATCTGTAGTGCATCCAAAAACATCGCAACTCTGTTGACGTTTTGTTTTTGGCAGATAGCGGTGCGATAACTGCAAAATTGTTGCACTTAGCGGACTTGCAGTTAAAAAGCGTTGCAGTTAAACCGTTTGCACCGAGCGAACGTCTACTGTACAGAAGTCCAATGTTGCGACTGTTCGTGTGACTCAACGTATCTAAATACCAAGGTAAGATATTCCCGCAAATGTCAATAACGAGACCCAATAACACATCTGCGTTTGTTATGAAAAGTTTGTGATTTTACTCTAGAATGTCATTGTTTCTACCAAATTTGTAAAGTTTTATTAGTTTGAACGTTTCTAAATGCTGTAAAACTTTGTTTAGAAAGAGACGAACCAGCCAAGGGCTGAAAGTCTCTCAAATAAAGATAAATCAATCAATCAATCAATCAATTTGTTTAGAATCAATTAAAAAATGTTATTGATTTTCAAATGGCGATATTTTCTGATTTATTGCATGGAAGTCAATTTTTATCTAGTGAGATGCCTTTGAATAATTGCCTCTTTGATGTGAGAGCCTAATTTCTCAAAAAAAGTTTGCAAAATAGTCATGCGCCCATACTAATCTGCACTAATTTTATAACTATTTTTTGCTTTTTTCCTTTTCTCACTAATACAAGAATAATAGTTGCAGTATCTTACCTTGTTATTTAGATACGTTGCGTGTGACTAACATCTAGTTTGCGATATTTTACGTATGCACTACAGCTGTTTTACGATGTTTTTGAGTGCAATCTGGCTGCGTCCAACAGCAATAGACAACTGTCTGACGGCTGTCAGTCGTTGCAGTTAGTGAATTACATTCGGTAGCTGAAACGTGAACATGTTGCACTTATCGAACGTCTACTGTAGATGGTTCTAATCTGTACACGGTAAAAAATCTGCACTGTGATATGAACTGATTGGCACTTGAATTCGCACTACTGTTCAATCAGTTTGTTATCAATTACATATCATTTGACAAAGAACATCCAATGCCTCTTCAATTTTAATGGAACATCACATCAATTCGTTGTTGACAATGTTTTGATTTCAAAACTAGAATTTAAAAAAAATATGTTCAGCCGCAGCCAGATTCGATACCAGGACCTTCAGAGTCCCGATCAACTGTTTAACCACTACACTACTTCACGTCTGTTGGAGAGGTGTGAATCGAAGCGAAGGACTTTCTACCACCTGTCATCTATATTTACTTTTATGCCCAAGACAGTCATTACCAAATCAACAACTTTTCACTTTGGATCGTATTGCTTTTTACAGTAGTGCAAATCGAAGGGATTTTCAGTTGATTTCTCCGTTGGGTTTGTTTTGGTCCTCAAATCAACACTGACAGCATTGCGATCTCAAAGAGAAAGCATTTCTGATCATGTTGATTAGGACATTGAATAGTTAAGTGATTTTTCCCTTACATCGAGCGTGTAGTTTTTTTACCGTGTAAGGTTCAAAAGACTGCTGCGTGCACTGAGGCAAAAATACTTAGGAATTTCATAACTCGCAACTTATGAACGGGCGGTTTTTCTATTTCAACACTCGCTTATTGACTTTATAGTTGTTGAACACGCGTTCCATAGCTACATTTATGATTGATATAAGCGGCATGGTTGTGAAAAAATCATAATTAAAATCTATGAAAATTGTAACAGTGATGGTATGATTTCCAATAAGCTGCGTTTTAGACGAACAACCATTACTCACAGAGCTGTTTTCGGAATTATCGGACATGAAATCAAATTATTTGAATTTCCCAAGTGTCGATAAACTCTCTTCGAAAATCAACGACAAATCTTGAAATACGTAAGTAACACGATCGGCCTCTTAATCGATTTCCACGTTTTAATAAAAGTGAAATGCAGGTTTATTTGTTGAGTTTAAAGCGAAAAGAAGAAAGTGCATTTTTTTTCGCCACAAATTTCTGGGCATGCAAACTTGCATCCATGAATGAATGTGCACTCGCTTTTATTTTAAGTGATTCATGAGGAGAAATCGATCGTTTTACTTACGCGGTAATTCAAGAAACATGACATGGCATGATTGAACAAAATTAATTCACCAAAAATCCATAAAATAGAAATACGAATATTATTCCACATGCGGCATGATATTCATAATTGTTATTATTGATTTCCGTAAGTTTTCGAAGTTGAATCCAATAAGAGCAAACGTACGATAGTTATAATTTTGATCCAACGATATTCATAAGAGAAACTTAAGATATCGTTAAGCGGCTTGATATTGATCTTCCCCTTTCAAATCATAAGCAAAATGTATGTCTTTCAACAATAATCGTAGTGTCGCCAAATCATAAGGGGTTCTAATGTTCTTCCTAAGTATTTTTGCCTCAGTGTGGTTAAAGAGAAAATCCCCATCCATGAAACCCTGGGAAGGTGCAGAGCTTATGTCAATGGATAAAGTGGCGATACCGCGTCCAGTGATGATTCGAGCATTCTTCCCATTAAGCTCCAGTTAAGACGACGACCGCATTAAGACTCTTATAGAAAGCTAAAATTACATTATAACGACTAATTGGCGTATTGTGAAACGATCCATTCTGAAATAAATTCATGTGGAATGGATCTTCACAGTAGAGAGTGTGTCGATAGAAAAGTGGCAGAAGTTCAAATACACCCTCAACTACCGATTTAGTGAAATCTAACTAAGGAAGACTACAGATCAACCGAGTGCCGATACCACCAAGCCGACTGGAAGGCCGACCCAAGAACATTAGGAGGAATCCTTCGGTTCGGGAGAGGTCAGTAAATCTCGCCCCAAAAGCACCATAAAGGCTAGCCTGTCTACCTTTAAAGGAAAAAACTCGAAGCTTGCATGCAACCCCCTGCTAGTGGTACAAAATCAAATCTAAACAGGGCAAAGGGGATGTAAAAACCGACAGCTTAACCACAGAGGCAAAACTGGCGAGCCAGGTCGCTACAGGGAAGAGAAGTGGGACAGTCGTCCGGAAAAAAAGAGGCGGAAACCCCGAAAATGGCTATTAAAGTTCTGCAAGTGAACCTCCACCATGCTCAGAGCGCCATGGGAGTGCTCCGTTGGGGATTCTCCAAAGAGAATTTTACCGTGGCCGTCATTAACGAGCCATGGGTCAATAAATCCGGAATACAAGGTATTCCACAACACTTGCGTAAGTTGGGATATGATGATAGCCAGCTTTCTCTGGCTATTTTATTACATAACAACTGTAATTACTTTAAAAATTTCTGATTTTATAAAAAGGGACAAAACCATTGCGACCAATATTTGATTTATTGTGGTATATCCCGTGTCCTGTGTAAAAACTTAAATACCGTCTACCCCCGTTGGTTTGAACGATACCTCATGTAAACCAACGGGGTTCATTTTTAATTTGAACTTCTAGTTACCCTGTCGGCACCGAAAAACACACTTCTGGTAACCTTATTTACTGTTTTGTTTTGATTCTGCGTTCCGTTTCACCCCGTTCCATAAGCAGAATGACATTTGAACCGTTTTTAGTTTGAACGATGTACAGATCAGCGGGGGTCAAATTAAAAAGTGTTCAAATTAGACGCGGTCAAACCAATGGGGACAGACGGTATGCTGTTCCACTAAACAGAAGCAGTTAGTTTTCCAAGGCGGAAACTACACGGCAAACGTTTCACGCATCCCGCGAAGGATAAGTTACACGAACCATATGATAAAACACATGATAAAAACCTCATCATTTTAGCAACGGCACATAAACCAGTTGAAAGGCGGAGGCAGCGTATCGACAAACATCAGAATTGCACGTACCCTCTGACATCCAGGTAGACATACTTCCATTGCGATGCCGTTTCTTGTTGTATGATTCTTCAGTTCTACAATCTGTATTTCATCATCTCAATAAGAGATGTATAAAATTCTTACGGCTTTAATTTTGCTGCATACTAATTACAAGTGTATAATACTACTGGTTAATAATAATAATACAGTACGTTTGCGATAGCTTTCATCATCTTACGAACTAGAAAAGGTAATAAGATTATCAAGTCTTCATTTCTTCGTTAAATGCAGTCAGATCACACGTGTGATCCATCATCATATGTGTACGGCAGTCGATTTCCTATGTGTAAGTCTTCGATGTAAACTCATCTTGCAAATTCAAACTTTTTCAAACTTCTTCATTCAACTTAACTTCAATCATCAATAAAATCAAACGTTTGTCCACATCACTTCACGATGTGAATTTGCCTCAGTGTTCAGGACTTCTAAATACTAAATTGTTTGACAATAAATACTAATATATTACAGCTTACTAATTAAGAGCAGAATTCCAATCAAAAGTCCTTTCCGCTTCGCGCGTTTTTGAACGAAAAGCTGGTCGTTGTGTAAAGTTCCGTCGTTTGATCACGATTTGAGAAAAAATGGCCTCCTTATCCTATTTAATCTGCCGCTGCTGGAGGTGGCGCTGCTGCTGCCGGTGCCACTTCAGCCGCCGGCGGTTCCTTTGGGTATTCGCTTTGCAAGCAGTTTCCAATGGCCACCACAAGCTGACTGAAGGAGGGTCGCTCCTTCGGATTCACCGACCAACAGGAAGTCTGAAAATAAGAGGAAATTGAGAATGATGTAAATCACATAAATCTAACGTTGCACCCCCAAACTCACCAGTATTTTGTGCAGATTCTCCGGCGTCTTGTCCGCCAGCTTCCACTCCAGCTTTCCGGCTTGCGCCTGTGTGACGTACTCCTCGTCGGTAAACTCCTTGAACGGGAGTTCCGTGGCCGTGGTAAACAGCTCCCACACCAGCACCGCAAACGAGAAGATGTCGCTCTTGATGGAGAAATCATCGTCCTGGAGACACTCGGGGGCCATCCACCGGACCGGCATCAGTTGGTTCTTGTACTTGAAGTACTCCTTGTTGTACTTGTCCCGGCTCAGCCCGGCGAGGGAGATCTTGGCCGAGAAGTCGCTGCTAATGATGCAGTTGCGCGTGGCGAGGTCCCTGAGGAGGAGGAGAAAAGAAGGCAGATTAGTATTTCATAGGGTAAGTACTGGCTTTATTTGTAGTAGGTATAATTGTTATAAGATCCTACAATTATTTTAAAGTTTGATCTTAGAGTTGAACTGCTTACAAGCGATCTTGTAGGACGACCCGAATAGCGAACTAAGACGAACAATTTTCTTTGTCCGGAAACTAAGCATTGAATTCAGATCCAGAATAAAGGTTTTCGTTCTGCCAGGCCTCTAGAAGGATACTCGATATTTTGACTTTATGCGTTGGGCCATTTTATCCCACCAGTGCATTTTGGACCATTTACTCCTATTCTTTTTCAGGTTCATACTTTCAGATTCATCAGTGCAATTGATACCACCAGCAAATGCCTTCAGAGGCACACCTAGCATCGTGCGTCTCCATTGACTACAATGATATGCGCGTAGAGACCCTCACCACGTTAAGCGACGAACCCGAAAGCTTCAAAATTCAGAGATGAATAAATAAAATTCGCTTGATTCATGTTCAGATAAAAAGTGGAAAATGCCGGGACCCGTGACGCACGTCACACCTTCGCTTTATATGTAACCGCCAGCGGTGCGCAAACACCATACGAAACGGCTCGAGTCATCCCAATCTCCAGAGCCAATCCTCATATCCGAAGTTACGAATCTAATTTGCCGACTTCCCTTATCTACACTAATCTATCGATTAGAGACTCTAAACCTTGGAGACCCGCTTCGGATTCGGTATAAGCTGTTGAGAGTTTGCGTGCCCCAGTCTTCGATTTTCAAGGTCCAAGAAGAGAATATAGACACAGCAATTTAATATCATGCGCTACCAACCTGTCCAACCACATCTCTCTATGAAAGACTTCCATGGCTAGTTTGACTATAAAACAGAAAAAAGAACTCTTCCAATATCTTGGCTTCTCGAAGAAAAGGATTCATGTTGCCATGATTACAAATACGCTACCGTTGCCAGTATAGAACGCCAATGCAAACGTATACCCAACATACTCCGAAATCCCTTTAGCGCATTCAATAAATATCGTATCGGATGCATCAAAGACGTATTGAACACGTGGGTGTTGCATTTGAATACAGTATGGGACAGGAAAAAAAAATGCGAGTATTTTTCAACTCAAATCACATTTTCGTCTATTTAACAACGAATCTATGTGTTAACGTTCTTTCAGACAGTGCCTGAAGCATTATCAAACCTCAGAAAAGTAAACGGCTCGCTAATTTTCACATCTGATAAAATAAATAATTTAATTTTATCTAAAATATCATCAAATGTAGGGTACGCGTGACATAAGTAATCTCAGTCTCCCAAATTCAACATATTCGAAAACAAGCGATCACGGCACCGATCGATTCCGTTCTTTTTGTTTTAATGCGTGCTCACTTCTAACAAAAAATACAAATATAAGAAACAAAACAAACCCATTTTTCCGTGGGATGAAAATGGGAGCCACATGTTTAATAAGGGAGCCGATACCCTATATGCCATCACACCAGGTACACTCCCAGACACGACAGCTCTTTGAAATTTCGCAGTTTTTCCTGCCGCACCCTGTATATATCAGGTTTCCTATAGAGCTTAGGAGTGGCTACCTTGTGTTAAACTGCTGTTGTTGAAATCTTCAAGTTCACCACGATGGCGAAGTGAACGTTTAGCGTGCCTGTCTGGGGGCCACATTGATACCAACATCCTACTATGATTAAAGGCTTATTACTTCGACAGGTGAATTGTTACACATCTCTTAGCGCATGACAACTTCCATGTCCAATGTCCACCGTCCTGCTGTCTGTAGCAATCAACACCATAATGCATACACTCTAAAACCGATCAGCACTAAAGTGCATAATTTCCAGACTACACCAAAAATGTGTAACCCTTGCACTTTCACAAAATCAGCTCCTGCGTCCACAAAATCGTCAAATTCGCAAAAAAAAAAATTGTACGGCAATCTAGCTAGGTTTACTAGTGACCTTGGTAAACAAAAAATATCGACATTTCGCATCCAGAAGAGTGTACGAGCTGTTTTTGTAAATGTGTTGCTGTTACACATTTTTGGTGTAGTCTGGAAATTATGCACTTATGAGTAGGTCTTAAAACCTGTATCCGCAATAATCGGGACACAGAAGTACGGCAGTAACGCTGTACTGAATCAATAAAAATTGGCCAAAAGTTAACTGAGAACTCTTTGATGTATGTTTATTATTTATGCAAAATTTCATAAAAATCGATGCATTACTTTTAACTGTGGATGAGAAACAAACATACGTGATTTTTAAGATTTTGTACAATTATCACCAATTTTCATTCGCATACTAGTTGGTTCTTTTCCGCTACAATTCAAAGTTCTGTGAGGATAATTATGAAACTTTGTGAGCAGTTATGATACTTATAGAGACACTTTCTTGCAATATTTCATCAACTTTTATCAATTGTATTGAAAGTTACTGGTGTTGATAGGGGATATTGTTAGTGAAAATGTTTCATGTTTTTATGTGCGATGTTTGCCTATTCATAACTTTTGAATTTCTCTGCCAATTTTCATGAAATTTTCACAGAAGGTAGTTGATTATGTGTATATTATGTCTGCAAAATTTGATGATTATTGGTGTAGTACCTTCAACAATACAAGCGAAACAATAAGGGGTGCTCACTAATTGTTGTCTGAAGGGCTAAAATCACGGTGAGCTCCAATATATGTTTCTACTATAAAATTGTTGATAGTGCATCGATTTTTTTTGAAATTTTGCCTATGCAAGTAAAGTAGATTGAGAGGTTTGTGTTCAAAATACCAGCCATTTCCTTTATCAAATTCAAAAGTTATAGCGCTGACAATTTAAGCCAGGGACTGTACAAAATTCAATTGCTCACGTTATACTGTTTCATTGCTACAACAAAAGGTACTTCACCAATTCACATGAAATTTTGCAGGTGGAATGAACACTGAGAATTTGAGCAATTTTAATGTATCTATTGCAGAGTTACAGTTATATTTTTGTGTCCCGATTATTGCGGATACAGGCTTTACACATTCTAGGTGCTGAGTGGCCTTAGCGTGCATAGCACCAGTTCTGATTAGAAGAAAAAAAAAAATGTTTTTCCCAATATGCACACACATATCTTCCACACCCTGACAGGGGACAGCCTGACGTTTATCAACGTTTGCAATACTGCCGTAATTCTGCAAAGTGACGTAAGCGACATTGATGGTTTTGGCCCATTTTTTGATTATTATGCATAAAACTCTTACTCATCCTCTAAGTTTCTTTCCATAGATGATAGATTACGACTAGATCTTGCATTCTAATACAGCAGGCATACCACAAAGTTATTTTTACACCAGATACACCAAAACCTCCATTTAGGTAATGGGTCGGGACTGCCTAAATAGAATTTTTACCTAAATGGATTCATTACCTAAATGGATTCAGTTCATTACCTAAATGGAGTACAAGGTTGCAAAGAAGTTTAACTAGGGAGAGTAATTCGAATGGGAGATTTAAAGATGGTCATGCGGAGTTTCAGAGAACTTTCAAGGGAGTTTCTGTAGGGGAGGGGCTTCAGGGGCGTTTTCGGGGGTTTTGAAAGGTCTCAGGTGAGAATTGTCATGCAAATGACTAGCTGGGCGCGGAACACAAAAAACCCTGAAAAATTCCGCCAGACTGAAAAATTGTTGAATGTCGGGTCAATGTCGGGTAAATTTTTAACGTATGTTGGGCCACTGTTGGACCAACGTCGAACAACTGTTGGGTCTATGTTGGGTTTGGAGGCCAAAATAAAAACAGGTGAATGATAGGTTAATGTCGGGTATGACGTCATCAATCATAAGTACTCCATTTGTTCTGAACACAACCAAATTCTATTTAGGTAACGTTACCTAAATGGAGGGACCTAAATAGATTTTACCTAAATGGATCCTACCTAAATGGAGGTTTGAGTGTATCATGTATAATATACCAAAAAATATCGACATTTTGAATGGCGCTTACGTCACTTTGCAGAATTACGGCAGAATAGGGGATTTTTTTTTTACTATCGTACAAATTGGTACGAAGGTTCTCAGAATTTGATGACATTTTTCCATAGGTAGGGTTCATAAGTGTATGAACAAAACCTAAATTGAAATTTTCCGAAAATTTTCAGTGGTTGCTCAATTCTGTAAATTTTCAATAAGAAATTCTTCAATGACTAGTGGTCCGCAGTCTGTTTCTTGAATTCAATTTTGGCCCGCGAAGAAAGTTAGGCTGAGGATCACTGATCTAGCTATTTACAGCAGCAATAGATAATGTAGGAGACGATCAGTAAATAATGAGTAGACTGGGTCAACAAAGTCAATTTTTCGGAACCAAGCTTTTTCGATTCCTTTTAGCGTCCAAAACAACTGTGCAAAATTTGGGAGCGATTGGTTGCTTCTTCGTATTCCTCATTGTGATTGAAATTTGTATGGAATTTAGTATGGGAAAACGTGTTTTTTTGCATTTTTCTCATAAATTGAAATTTTCTTTTTTTTCTTTTTTTTCTAACTAATGACGTTAAAATATAGCCTAGGATATGCCGAAAAACTTTGCCGAAGACCGCAAAGTGATTCGACACTTGTGAAAAAAGTTATAACGTACAGATTGTCCGATAGTGCTTAACATTTAACATGTAAAGGAATAACATCAATAATGAAATCTCAATTTTTGGCCTAAGTTACCAGGCGAATAACTTTCTTTACAAGCGTCGGATCACTTTGCGATCTTCGGCAAAGTTTTTCGGCATATACTAGGCTTTACTTTAACGTCATTAGTTACATGGTATTAGACAAAAGAATTCAACTTATGAGTAAAATGCAAAAAAGTACGTTTTCCCATGCTAACTTCCATACAAATTTCAAACGCAATGCGGAATACGAGGAAGCAACCAATCGCTCCCAAATTTTGCACAGTTGTTTTGGACGCTAATATAGATTGAAAAAGCTTTGTTCCGGGTTGATACGATCATATTTAAAGTTTCTCCATACAACGTTGACCCACTCTAATAATGAGTTGATTCCATATAATGAGCGCGCAATCGCTTGAACTCTACTTACATACATTTATTTGTTCAACATCACATTTAAGACAAGACATAATCATCAATAGTACGCTACAATACTCGGTTTGTAGCTGCCGCTCTCCATCCTCGGTCATGCCCAATACTCGCCAGGTCACGCTCTTCCTGGTTCGCTCATCGTGCTCTCTGCGCTCCACACCTTCTTCTGCCAACCGGATCAGTAGCAAACATCAGATTTGCAGGGTTGTTGTCCGACATTCTTACAACATGCCCTACCGACCGTATCCTTCCGGCTTTAGCCACCTGCTGGATGCTGGATTCGCCGTAAAGTGCAGCGAGCTCGTGGTTCATCCTTCTCCGTTACTTACCGTTCTCCTGCATACCGCCGAAGATCGTCCTTAACATGCTCGAAAACTCCGAGCGCTTGCAGGCCCTCCTCGAGCATGGTCCATGTCTCGAGTCCGTAGAGGACCACCGGGGCAGCAGGGACGGATGTCCTGGGGCCTGACGCACCCCCCCGCTTGCGAGTCAGCCGCGTAGTTGCCGGCTAAGAATAGGACTACTAACCCCAATTCAAGGTGTCAAGCGACCCGTGCCGAGGAATGAGTGATCGAGGGGGTGAAAAAGATGCTCGATCTTTAACGGAGCCTGTGGGGTACCTGGGCACCCCCCACAGTATGCTGTCCCTTACCGCGTTAATGCAGAGCTCTGGCGTGGTGGACATTATTTCTCGTGCAACTCGTGGGAACAAGTATGAGCAAAAATCAAAAATCAATTAACTTAGGTGGAAGTAGTGGTGCGATCAACCCCTTCGCAAGAAGTGGGTTGATGAGGTCTCCGACAAGGAGAAGCGAGGAGTCAGGTGCTGGTAGCTTACGTAGCTCAAGCGTGGGAGCTCCTGTCCACTCCACGGCAAGCCAGCCGGTGGAGGTCATGGACGGAGCGTGGCTGCTGAGGGCCATCAGCCAAGAAGTTGGTAAAGGACGGCCCGCATTAGAGGTTGCTGAGCACCAGCTTGGCAAAATCATCGACTTTGCGACAACTAAGTCGAATATAAGCAAGGACCTGAAAACGGCCTTGCTTAGACTTAGAGTGTCTGTCGATGAGGCCAAGCAGGAGCACGCGGTGGCGTTGCTGGCTGCTACAGCTGCGGAACCAGCAAAGGAGAATGTGTCGAAGTTTACACAAACAGAGGCCTTCTCCTTCGCAGGTAGTCCGAGGAGTGTGGAAGCGAATGCTCGTGACAAACGTGGCAAGCATTCGCAGAAGCGGGCGAGGCAGCCGTCAGGTGAGGAGCTGTCTGGCGGCGCCCGCAAGGCCAGGCGTATAATAACCCCGAAAGCCGGTGGTAACGCTGGAAAGTCGGACCCCAGCCAGGGTTCCCGGAAAGCTGGGAAGGGTGGGCCTGAAAAGGCTGGCCCGTCCCGGAACGATGGGAATAAGGGGTTGCGACCAATGGTGGGCCCTCAGCAGCCACAGAGCAGGGCGGTCCAAGGAGAAGACCCTCATTGGACAAAGGTAGAGCGGAAGAAGAAGAAGAAGGTGAATCCGCAGGTAGAAGTACAGGACGCCAAACCAAGGCGTAGGAAGGCAGGTGCCAGGCGTGAGAAAGGCGACGCTATCGTCATCAAGACGGAACAGTCCAAGTACTCGGACGTCTTGAAGACGATGCGAAGCGACGCCAAGCTTGAGGGTCTTGGAGCCGACGTACGCAGTATTAGACGTACTCGTACGGGCGAGATGATCCTGGAGCTGAAGCGCCAGAAGGAGCACAAGGGCGCCGCCTACAAAAGGCTGGCAGAAGAGGTCCTTGGCGAAGGTGTGCAGGTGAGGGCTCTGACACATGAGGCGACTCTGAAGGTCAAAGACATTGACGAGATCACCGAAGTGGAAGAGCTCGTCACGGCACTGCGGCAACAGTGCGATGTGCAGGTGGCCGCCGCAGCCGTTAAGCTACGGAGAGGGCCAGCAGGGACACAGATAGCTTTGGTTCAGCTACCTGTGGCGGATGTTAAAAAGTCCGTTAAAGTAGGGAGTATTAAGGTGGGCTGGTGTGTATGTCACCTGACATTCCACGAGCCACCTGAGGTTTGCTTCAGGTGTCTGGAACCAGGACACAAGTCGTGGGACTGCAAAGGCCCCGACAGGCGCAAACTGTGTAGGCGATGCGGCGCTGAAGGTCATAAGGCCCAAAGCTGCACGAGTCCGCCCATATGCATGATCTGTACCGGGAAAACCTCGAAAAACAGACATGCGATGGGTGGTCCAGGGTGCCCGGCCTTTAAGAAAGCCGCAGTGAGCAACAAATCACAGTGCAGGTAACGCAGCTGAACCTGAACCACTGTGATGCGGCTCAGCAACTGCTTTGTCAGGCGGTTTCTGAGTGGGAGACGGATATCGCCATCATTTCGGACCCATACCGAGTACCCGCCGGCAACGGCAACTGGGCCTCGGATGGGACCAGGAAAATGGCGGCGATATGGACGACGGGTAAATACCCCGTGCAGGAGTTGGTGTCTACTACCTATGAGGGCTTCGTGGTCGCCAAAGTAAACGGGGTCTTCTTCTGTAGCTGTTATGCGCCTCCGCGGTGGCCGATCGAGCGGTTCACGCAAATGCTGGACCGCTTAACGACCGTGCTAACAGGGCGAAGGCCGGTGGTAATAGCGGGTGACTTTAATGCCTGGGCTGTGGAATGGGGAAGCCGTTTCACGAACCAGCGGGGTCAGATCCTGCTAGAAACACTGGCCATCTTAGATGTCGACTTGGCTAACGTCGGTACCAAGAGTACCTATAGTCGAAACGGAGCGGAGTCAATTATTGACGTGACCTTTTGTAGTCCTGGCCTAACAAGTAGTTCGAACTGGAGAGTAGATGATGGCTACACTCACAGCGACCACCTGGCGGTTCGCTACAGTATCGACTACAACAACAGCAGACAGCGGATAGAAGAAGAGGCGGCTAGGCCAAGGCCAAGCCCTCGTAGGTGGAAGACATCATACTTCGACGAAGAGGTATTTAGGGAAGCGCTCCGCCGTGAGCGAAACTTACTCGGTTTAGACGGCGACGAGCTGGTAGCGGTGCTCTCACGTGCGTGTGATGCGACCATGCCTAGGAGAGTCCACCCCAGAAATGGGAGGCCACCGGCTTACTGGTGGACCGACGCGATTGCGGACCTGCGCCGCGCCTGCCTACGGGCTAGGCGGCGGATGCAGCGAGCACGATCAGAGGAGGAGCGAAACGAACGGCGGGTGGTGTTCGCCGCTGCAAAAGCCGCGCTCAAGACCGAGATAAGAGCAAGCAAGAAGGCCTGCTTTGAGGGTCTCTGTCAGAGTGCCAATACGACCCCGTGGGGTGATGCCTACAGGATCGTTATGGCCAAGACGAGAGGTGTGATGGCTCCTACAGAGCAATCTCCAGAGATGTTGGAGGGGATCATTGGAGGACTTTTTCCGCGTCATGATCCTAGTCCTTGGCCTCCTTTCGTAGGACAGCCGGGGACTGGGGCTGGCGATGAGGAAAGGGTCACCGATGTGGAACTTGCGGGGATAGCTAAGTCCCTTAGCGTAGGTAAGGCCCCAGGTCCGGACGGAGTTCCGAACCTGGCCTTAAAAGTAGCTATTGCAGAAGCTCCCGAGATGTTCAGGTCTGCTATGCAGAAATGCCTGGACGAGGGAGTTTTCCCAGAAGCTTGGAAGAGGCAGAGCCTGGTACTATTGCCAAAGGCGGGGAAACCACCCGGAGACCCGTCGGCATATAGACCAATATGCTTGATTGACACGGCGGGGAAGGTGCTCGAAAAGATCATCCTCAATAGAATGTTGAAGTTCACTGAGGGCGTAAATGGTCTCTCGAGCAACCAGTATGGCTTCCGGAAGGGGAGGTCCACCGTAGACGCTATCTTGTCGGTTACAAAAACCGCCGAGAAAGCACTCGAGCCTAAGAGGAGGGGAATTCGCTTTTGCGGGGTAGTGACTCTGGATGTAAGGAATGCATTTAATCGCGCCAGTTGGGCTGCTATTGCTGATGCGCTCTTGCGTCTGGGGATACCGGAGTACTTGTACAAGATTCTCGGAAGCTACTTCCAGAATCGCGTACTAGTATACGACACGGAGGTGGGTCGGAAGTGCTTTCACATAACCTCAGGAGTCCCGCAAGGTTCCATCCTGGGTCCGGTGTTATGGAATGTCATGTACGACGAGGTGTTGAGGTTAGAGTACCCAGTGGGAGTGGTGATTGTCGGATTTGCCGACGATATTACGCTCGAAGTCTACGGTGAAACGATCGAGGAGGTGAAGTTGACTACCGACCACTCGATCAAGGTTGTGGAGGCGTGGATGCGGTCCAGAAAACTGGAGCTGGCTCACCACAAGACAGAGGTGACGGTTGTGAACAACATGCAGTCGGCGCAGCAGACGGAGATCAGTGTAGGAGAGTGCACTATCCTGTCGAAGCGCTCTGTCAAGCACTTGGGCGTGATGATCGACGATAAGCTTACCTTCGGTAGCCACGTCGATTATGCCTGTAAAAGAGCCTCCACAGCTATTGCGGCACTGTCCCGGATGATGTCCAATAGCTCAGCGGTGTACGCCAGTAAGCGCAAGCTTCTGGCTAGTGTTGCTACGTCCATACTTAGGTATGGCGGCCCGGCGTGGGGTACCGCGCTAAGTACTGAATGCTACCGACGGAAGCTGGAAAGTACTTACAGGCTTATGTGTCTGAGGGTTGCAAGCGCGTACCGTACCGTGTCACACGACGCTCTCTGTGTCATTACTGGTATGGTGCCTATCAGCATTCTTATCAGTGAGGACATGGAGTGCTTCGAAATGCGCGGCACAAGAGGCATACGCAAGACTGTCAGGATGGCCTCTATGGTCAAATGGCAGCGCGCGTGGGACAGTTCCACCAAAGGAAGGTGGACCCATAGGTTGATACCGAGGGTAGATAGTTGGATTAATAGGCGCCATGGGGAAGTTTCATTCCACCTGACACAGGTCCTTACAGGTCATGGTTGCTTCCGACAGTATCTACACCGTTTCGGGCATGCGGATTCTCCCGAATGCCCAGTGTGCAATGGTTTAGAGGAAACGGCGGAACACGTGTTGTTCGTGTGCCCGCGTTTTCGCACAATGCGTGACCGCATGCTTGCCACATGCGGGGAGGACACAACTCCGGACAACTTGGTCCAGAGAATGTGTGGGGATGAGATTAGCTGGAATGCCGTTTCAACGGCTATCACCCATATCGTCTGGGAGCTACAGAGGAGGTGGCGCGTGGACTCGGAGAATGGCTAGTCCAGATGCAGTACAAGAGGTGGTCCAGGGGTTCGAAGTCGGCTTCGTAGGTCATACCGGTGCCCTGCGGTCGAGATCGACCCTTACAGCGATTAAGTGGCCGCGGAGAGGAAGTCTCGGTAGCGGTGCTGTCGTGGCGTCGGTCTACTGGGTTGGATCTGAGCCCGCGGTTGGAAAGGGGTCCCCGGCAAGGGTCGGGGTAGGTGAGACCCTGCTGTCTGCAACCTACGGATGCATCTGATAGGGCCTGAAGGGTAGTGATACCCTTCCTTTGCGGGCAGGTCAGATCGGGTTGCACGTGGGCATCAGTTCTTGATGTCCGCTCAGCAGTAGGGCGCGGGCGGGGTTGACCCTGCCCGCCTTCCGAGGACAAAGGGAGTGGCGAGGACCACTCGGGAAACTGGCTAAGCGCCAGCATGCTATCGTGATGGACTCTCCAGAGCGAGTCATCGATGTTCGTTGCTGCTAGGCTACGGCAGCTAACCTTGAGGGTGCGATATGCACTAGCCCCTCTCTGAAGCAATACCTTCTTGGTGGTTCCGGAGAGACGTAGGGTTTGGCGACCATAGGAATGTGTTTTAGTGGGTCGAGGAGAGAGTAGTCCTGGCTTCTACCGGCATTGTAGAAGACGGCCTCATCCCCACACTACCCTAACCTTCCTGTTAGGGTGTCTGATGAGCAGATTTATCCCCCTATGGTTTAGAAGGAAAAAAAAAAAAAAAAAAAAAAGAGGACCACCGGTCATATTGACGTTTTGTACATGGTGTATTTGGTGCGTGGGTGAATCTTTTTAGACCGCAGCTTCTTCTGGAGCCCGTAGTAGGCACGATTTCCGCTGTCTCCGCATCCCCGTCTATCGTAACATTACTACCCAGACAGATCCGGTCGTGTTCGGTTCCACCTGCCAGCATGTACTTTGTTTTTGAGGCATTCACCACCAGTCCGACCTTTGCTGCTTCACGTTTCAGGCGGGTGTACAGCTCTGCCACCGTTTCAAATGCTCTGGCGATAATGTCTATGTCGTCCGCAAAGCACACAAATTGACCGGATTTTGTGAAAATCGTTCCCCGGCTGTTGCGCCGGGCTCGTCGCATTACACCTTCCAGAGCGATGTTGAAGAGTAGGTATGAGAGTCCGTCACCTTGTCGCAGTCCCCGGCGAGATTGGAATGAACTGGATAGTTCATCCGAAACCCTTACGCAGTTTTGCACACCGTCCATCGTTGCTTTAATCAGTCTAGTCAGCTTCCCAGGAAAGCCGTTTTCGTCCATGATTCTCCATAGCTCTGCGCGGTCCATACTGTCGTATGCCGCTTTGAAGTCGATGAACAGGTGATGCGTTAGGACCTGGTAGTTCATACCACCTTACCAAGACTGGCAAAAGTTTTAGGCACCCGACTGCCTATGTATTGTTCTGTTCTACCAACCAAGCCGATCTGTTTAAAAGCACAGGTCGCACGGCAGAAGTTTCACGCATTCGATGTATTCGTTCAATACATGGCCTATTTGCCTAATTTCACCTTCTAAATATAAAATTTTCACACTTGTCCGTTACCTTGCGAATTCTATCATATCTATCATTTCATTATCCACTTTGATCTCCACTCCCTTATACTATGAGTAGAAAGAGACCGATATAGCCACAAAATCATCAAGTTATTAATAGAATACGGTCGATAAATCAGTATATGTTAGGTAAAAGATGACGGAAGATGATCTGGAATAGCACTTTGTAGGCGGCACTCAAAATGATGATCGCTCGAAAGTTCTCACACATTAATTTGTCGCCTTTCTTGTAGATGGGACAAATTATCCCTTCCTTCCACTCCTCCGATAGCTGTTCGGTTTCCCATATCTTGACTACTAACTGGTGCAGACAGGTGGCCAACTTTTCTGGGCCTATCTAGATGTATTCTGCTGCGATACCGTCCTAACCAGCCGCTTTGTTGTTTTTGAGCTGGTGGATGGCATTCTTAACTTCCCTCAGCGTGTTCGTTCCTGTCCTCGGCTGCACCAACATAGCCATTTCCTTTGCTGCCTTGATCTCCCGTGCCTATTCAGGTGCTAGTCGAAGTGCTGCTTCCACCTTTCGATCACCTCACATTTTTCCGTCAGGAGGCTCCCGTCCTTATCCCTGCAGATTTCGGCACGTAGCCTTTGTAGGATGCGTTGAGCTTCTGGTAGAACTTACGTGATTCTTGAGAACGACACAGCAGTTCCATTTTCTCGCACTCAGCTTCTTCCAGGCGGAGCTTTTTCTCCCGGAAGAGACGGGTCTGCTGCTTCCGCTTCTGTCTGTATCGCTCCACATTCTGTCGGGTTCTATGCTACAGCATTACCGCCCGCGCTGCGTCCTTCTCCAGAACCGTTCTGCACTCCTCGTCGAACTAATGGTTTCGTCGACTCCGTTCTACGTACCCGATAGTGCTCTCGGCTACGTTGTTGATGGCTGCTTTGACTGTACTACAGCAGTCCTCTAGAGGGGCCACATCGAGCACACCTTCGTCCGGCAACGCTGCCTCGAGATTCTGCGTGTATGCGGTGGCGGCATTCGGTTGCTTCAGTCGCACTAGATCGTACCGGGGCGGCCGCCGGTAATGTACGTTGTTAATAACGGAGAGTTTTGGGCGCAGTTTAACCATCACCAGGTAGTGATCAGAGTCGATATTAGCGCCACGATAGGTCGTGACGTCGATAATGTCGGAGAAGTGCCATCCATCAATCAGAACATGGTCGATTTGCGATTCCGTTTGTTGTGGTGATCTCCAGGCGTAACGATACGGGAGGCTGCGCTAAAGAAGCTACTACGAGTGGCCATGTTCTTGGAGGCGGCGAAATCAATGAGTCGTAGGCCGTTTTCGTTCGTCTGCTGGTGGGCGCTGAACTTACCAATCGTCGGTCTGAATTGCTCCTCCTGGCCTACCTGAGCGTTTAGGTCTCCTATGATGATCTTGACGTCGTGGTTTGGGCAGCGGTTGAACTCGCGTTCGAACTGCGCGTAACATGCGTCTTTGTCATCATCAGTGATTCCGGAGTGAGGGCTGTGCAGTGCACGTTTATTATGCTGATGTTGAAGAATTGGCCCTTGATCCTCAACCTGCACATTCTTTCGTCGATCGGCCACCAACCGATCACGCGCCTCTGCATGTCGCCCATCGCTATGAAAGCTGTTCCCAGCTCATGTGTGTTGCCGCAACTCTGGTAGATGGTATGATTACCTCTAAACGTTCGCACCATCGATCTTGTCCAACACACCTCCAGCAGCGCTACGATTCCAAACTCGCAGTCCTTCAGTACATCGAATTTGAAGTTGAGAGGTCTGCAGTTCCACGTACCAAGCTTCCAATCGCAAGCCCCTTTTCGTCGATGTGGTCGTTGCCATTGGTTCGCATTCTTCTCTTGTTGATTTTTCGATCCTAGTCTTTTTTACGGCTGGCTCGCAGGGCCTGGCACCAGCCCACTAACCCAGGGAACTGGGCTTACCTTCCCGGAAGCTACGGGTTCTGCTTTGGCATTTCCTCCAACTACAGTGCTAAATAGTTAGGCTAAAACGTCAGTCTTCGCCGGGGTGGTATTTTTAATGAGCGCCCAAGAGATAATATTTCACCTGAGCTTCACCCCCAAAAATGAGACTCCTGTCAAGTTAATGTTTGATCGAGAAATGAAAACCCGATTAGACGATCTTCGGAAGGGATCAAATGGTTACATGTTACGATATCAAGAAGAACGCAACAAATGTTGACATACTCCTATGACGACTATGCTCGTGGAGGATGTATTCCTACGTGGTTTAAGAACCTCCCCCTATTTATTGGTGCAAATTTTGAAACCTAGCCTTTTCAGGCACACCCAGAATAGTGTAAGTCTTCATAAACATCATACGTGGAGACCCTCAGTCCATTAGACGACGAACCCGAAAGCTTCGAAACTCTGTGATGTCCATGTCTTTGAGATGCCAACGAGTCAGAGCTGGTAGCAAAAACTGATGGTCAAAATAGTTAATTTAGTGACCAATTTTTCGAAAATAATGACCAAATAGTGACTTACAGATAGCAAAAAAGTGACTAAATAGTGGCTTTTGGCACTCAAAATTTGATTAGTGACTAAAAATTTGTTGGACAAATTTGATTATAAAAACCCTGGAGAAAATTCTGTCAAGAAAAATAAAAATATTGCAACTTTATAATTCATGGTGGCGTACCTCCTTCGAAAGTTTCTGAATAACGATCATTCCGAATATTCAATGCAATGTTTGACAAACATGTAAAAGAATTCCAAATTTCTTTAAAATATTTAAAGAGTCCATATACTTACTCTAGGTGGAATTCCTAAAATATTACCAGGCGTGATTTTTCATTTATTTTCTGGCGGATTCTTCGTGGTATTACGGGGAAAATTGGTCGATGGTTTGTTGATTAGATTGAAGTTTTCACAATCCAAAAAAGTCGTAATATTTCACAAAAAGTCGGCATGCTACTGAAAAGACTGCAAAGATGTTGCGGTTTTCCGGGTTTTTCGTTTTCTAGCATTTTAACTTGGGCAGTCTCAGATTCAATCGAATGGTTGTATTTTCTCCTTCATCAGGCATTTCGATGTATTTAGCTTCTTCTTCAGGGAACAAGTGCCATGACGCTTTCGTTTTCAATAAGCTTCATAAACGCATACTCTGTCAGCGTGAAATGTAAACATTAGAAACAATTTCTGATCCAAAACGTTAACTCTTTACTTTCCTCAGATCTTATCCGTTCATTGAAATTATATTGGTTAGATTGCGAAATCACAATGATTTTGGAGAGATTTTATCTTTGACACTTCACAAAAGAGTTTTGTTATAAATCATTCAGGATTTCAACAAAAGCATACTGAAAGATATTCATCAACACATATTTTCCGAATGCAGAGTTATTCTTTCAAGTATTTTTTTTTTCAGAAAATATTTGAGAAATATTTTTAAAAAATATTCCAGGATAAAAGGATCGAACCAATTTTTTTTTCAGGATTCTTCTTTTTCTGAAGGCTCTATGTTCCTACTGGAAGTTGGCCTACCTCTCTTCAACTTAATGTTCTTTGAGCACTTCCACAGTTATTAACTGAATAGCTTTCTTTGCCTGCTATTGCAAGAATTTGTATCCAGCTTTTTACGCTAACCTGCCATAAATTTTGAATCACCCCCTTCTGACGTATATTGCCGACACTATAATAAATATTATGGTTGGGTCAAAGTATGCTTGGCGAAGGTGAAAATGTTGCTTGTTGACAATGGAACGTCATACATTTTCACCCATCTTCAAAGCAAATTTTAGATTGATTTCCTATTCTAACTTCTAATATTTATTATATTGTAGGTGGATTGACTGCGTATGGAGAAAGCCCAGGAAATCTCGGATAGCTCGTGGAGAAATTACCATGCTGGATGAGTTACTGTGTAGATTGTTCTGGAATTTTCGGGATAACTGGAGGATATTCTCGGTGGTATCTTGGAAAAAATCCCGGGAAATTTTTGCAGAAATTTCTGTGGAACTCGTGGCGGAAATTCTGAGGATCTCCTGAAGTGGAAATATTGTTGGAGGAATTCTCAAGGAATTCAGAGAAATTCCCAGGAAACCCCTGGAGAGAGTCGCTCATAAATACTTAGGTGATACTTGGTGAACCGCTCAATCAATTCCCGTTTAATTTCAATAGCTCTTCCTGGGGAATTCATGGAAGGATTACCGAGAACTTCCTGGAGAAAATCTGTAAAGAAATCCTGGAGAAATTCTCGTGGAAGTGCTGCAGGAGTTCTTAAAGAACTGCTGAAGGATTCTCTGGATAAATTCCTGGGGCTATTCCCGGAGAATTCCTAGAGGTATTCCTAGGCAACCCTCTGCAAGGGTATCAGGAGAACTTCGGGAGAAATTCCCGAGGAGCTCCTGGATTGATTGTTAGGAAACTTTGGGGAGGATTCCCCAGAAAACTCCTGCCTGGAGGAAGGAAATCATTGATGAAATTGCCAAAACAAAATTAACCAAAAGAATCACTAAAATTCACAAATAAATTTCAGAAAAAAATTGGAGAAATAAATGTTTTGAGATTTTCTTACCACAAAACACGGTGCATAGATTACGAGTTTTACTGTTTCAAGAATGGTTGTTCTTCCGATCTTCATGGGCTGGTTTGTGGCATAGAAAAACAATTCTTGCCAATGTGTTTAGTAACTTCTACGCTTCTCCCTCTGTAAAATATGTCTATATGCATGGAATTGTCTGGCATAAGCTATATGATGAAACTCCGAAACAATTTCGATTGGGATCTGATCAAAATTTGGGTGGTTTTTTATGAGGTTTTGTGGTGAAATTGCGGTTATTTATTTTTAAAAAATACTGGGCGGAGTTTCGGATGATTTCTGTGAATTTCAGTGTGGATTTCGAGCGATACACTGGTAGATGTTGCTAAGGTTTTCTAGCGTGTTTCCGGTAAAAATGTCGTAAATACGTGCTCATAGAAAGTCCTTTTAAATACGACATTCGAGGGAGATCTGGACGGACAGTAATATAGTCGTTTTTCGTCGCTTGTTATGTATTGTTTAGCAGAATACAAGGCCAATTTCCATAAGAATCGACTAGTTTCTTGATCATCTGGTACCTAAAAGTATATACATGTAGTTAGAAATAAAAAGTAGAAGATACCGTGGAATCTAAATAAAAACAGTGAAAATTCTTGACAGCTCAATCAACAAACGAAAATTATTGCCTACTTAGATTAACCCATAAAATTTGTTGGCAAGAAATGTCAGAATCGAATCACCCCTAGTCATTTTATAGCCAGCGTAAAAAGCTGGATATTATAAGGCAAGAATTTGTATATTATAAGACCGGAACGGGAATCGAACCCGCCGTCTCCGGATTGGCGATGCATAGCCTCAACCACTAGGTTATTTGAAGACCCATTTAGGATTGCATTTGTTAGACATTCCTTAAAGAATTTTATCGGGCCCTCAAAATTTTTGTCAGAATTTCTTCAAGGAAGTACACCAGAATATCATACGGAAGATCTTGCATGAAATTGATACAGAAATTATTACATACTAGCTGCCCCCGGCAAACTTTGTCTTGCCTACTGCGTTTTTTGACGTTTCATGTTTCTAGCCAAGACCAAGTCCCCGGTCAAAATGTATGGAAAATAGATTTTCAAAAACTCTCAATTTTTCCACGTTTTTTTGCCTCATAAACCTTCCTTGGGTAAAAACTAACAGAACAAAACTCAGACGACTCAAATCGGACCATCCGTTTGCAAGTTATGCGCGGTCCCACGTATGCCACTGCATTTTATATATATATAGATAGATATATTACAGGTACACATGCCATTCAGTATGTTAATGCAATCATATGCAAAAAATTGAACTTTATCGTAGACAGACGTTCTAGCTCGAACAAATTTATTCAAATTTTCTATATAAATTTCCACTAGCGACACCTAGGCAACCAATTGCCACAGTGCAGTTGACAGTTTCATAAACCACGTGCTTCCAGCCGCTTACTTACCACCCAATTCACCACCCACCGAGAAATAAAATCAAAACAAACACTCAAAATCATTCCTACATCTGCACACCAAATTTTTATTGCTGGAAATCAGCAAATTTTTGCTGATTTTTTTTTGTGCTGTAAGTCCAGCAACTCTTCCAGCAAAGTAAAACTTGCTGATCAATCAGCAATGCCAAAATCCAGAAAAGTGACAGCTCGTTTGCTGAACGATCAGCACTATTAATTTTGATTTTGCTGGTTAACCAGCAATCGATGGTCGAGTCACTTTTTCTTTGGTTTTGCAATGATTTTTAGATTCAATCTCAATCAAAACACAATTAAGAAGAATGAGATTGTTTTATTTGAAATATTGTAGTCAATAACATTTCATTACTATTTTCATATTTAATTTTCAATCATCTTAATTTACTTCCAAGGCACATCCAGCTCGAATACAAATTTTCTGCTTCCGAAACATCCGACACCAGTGCTAAAAGTGAAAAACAAGGTGAAAAATGACAAAAAAATCACATTTTGATTTAACAATTTTTATATCTACTTACTGAACAGCTCTTTCGTAAGATATCCTCGTATGGTTTTCATGATTCTAATTGTAGTTTGAGGATCAAACATTACTAAAATTAATAAAGAGCACTTTATAATAACGGGAAACTGAAACAATAAATTTGTTTTAAGTTCTTTGTTGACAGTTCGACCAAATTGCTGATTGTCAGCAAAAATGCTATTGCCGATATACGTTCAGCAAAAATGTTTGCTGATTTACAGTGAATTCATAAATCGATTGCTGGTTTAAAATATTTTGACATTTGGAGTACTGATTAGCAGCAAATAACAAAGTGCTTGCTGTTATACAGTATTATGCAAAACTGAAAACCAGTAAAGTAATGAAGGGTTGCTGCATATCAGCAAAAACTTGTTTTGCTGAAATGCTTTCAACAATTTGGATTGCTGGATGACTGAAGGAAAATTTGGCGCATGCGTCACATTCGCAAAGATTTTCCAATGCGAGTGAAGTTCATCCAAATGCAGTTCTATTCAAGCAAATCTATGTAATATAAAAGTTATAATGTGTAAAATAGTTTACAAGAGTCCTGCGCTAATTTGTGCAAAAGATTTTAGACAATAAATAAAAGTAATTTACTCTGCACAAATTATGTGGCAACATTATTAGCGTGCAACACGTGCGATCTTTTCCCGCCATCCGGCTGGAAGACGACCGTGGTCAAACTTGAACGTCTGTCTGTGACTTTATTGTCTCCAGTAACACAAAGCTTGAATTTCACTTTTTAAATATCAACTCGTTTTTTACTCGCGTACTAGATTTCAGGAGTTTGAAAATAGATGAAAATAGTGACTTTTTCACAGACCCATGACCCATAAAAGGTTAAAATCCCTGGTAATAAACAAATACCAGGGATTTTAACCTTTTATGGGTCATTCATCCCGTAAGTCACAGAAAAAGTGACTTTAGTTGAAAAGTCTTGAAAATAGTGACTTTATAGTGACTTACACGAAAATAGTGACCAAGTCACTAAATACTGACTCGCTACCAGGCCTGCGACGAGTAAACTCAGGGAAAAATGTAAACTCTCAGATGTAAACTGCCGTGAATCGCATATCAGTCCCATCTTTGCTGGATTTCCTATACAAATGGGACAAATATGCGATTCACGGCAGTAAACGAATCGCCGAAACGACAGGTTCATCACACTGCATATGTACATGCATTGTAATAAACAATCGGTACGTAGAAAGCTCCTCGCATAGCGATTCACATGGTGTTTAAGCGGTTTTGGAAACGCGGTTTGGACGAAAACTGTGGCCGGTGTGCTTGAACGCAGGTTCAATAACTTCATGGTCAAGGTCGCGTGAGACTTCCATGAGAACTCCTTGGACTGTTGGTAGAAGTATTCGTAACGTGTCGTCGGTTAACGAGGATCAAGAAATCTCCTCGGTGGATTCTTTAGTTCACATAAAATAAGTATGTCCTGATTCCGTTCCTCTCAAGTGACAGGAGGGACTCTACCCCATTACCCCGAATAATTGGGCCACTACCCCAAAAGTATGTTTTTAGATGATTATCCCAGAGGCTGGCGATAAGGGGCCGGATGAACAACAAAATACACCTTTCTTCATAGTTGGGCCACATTCAATGCTTGCTGGTAGACACAGTCAAGATAATGAGTTTATTGAAAGTAAAATATTTTCATAGATCCGTACGCTCGTTTGAGAGGCAAATACTGCCGTGAATCACAAATCTGTCCCACGTGCATAGGAGATCCAGCAAGCATTGAACTGATATGCGATTCACGGCAGTATACTCTTTTTCTCTCGGTTATTTTACTGAGTGAGAAGGGGGAATATATATATGAAGCTGGTTCTCATATCTGGTAAAATGAGCTTATAGACATCTTGCGGGCTCAATTAGGATATACATATTGAGTGTGATAATTGTTAGAAAAAGTACTAATGAAATCCCGTCCATAATCCAAACAAATTACATATACACACTCGTGGATATAACGAATTTATTTTCAATGTATTTCAGAAAATTGGTCCAGCCAACCTTTCGTAAGTAGTTCAGTATTCTCTGGAAAATAGATAGAGTCTTGTACCATTTGGGCAGTTGTACCTATTTTGGGCACTTGCCGCTATAACTAAGTCAATTTCAAACCGATTGATTTGAAATTTTGTATAGAGTTAGGCACGCACAGTATCTAACTCTGTACAAAAACTCAAATCAATCGTTTTGAAACTGACTTAGTTATAGCGGCAAGTGCCCAGAATAGGCACACCTGCCCAAATGGTACAATACCCTACTGCGCTAAATACGTAACTTTCGCATCCAAACTTTTGCACGTTTATTTCGCATAAAAATCCGCTTTTCTAGGCACATCCAGCACCATGCGTCTCCATCCTCTTGTATTAATGTACGTGGAGACCCTAAGCTCGTTAAGCGACGAACCCGAAAGCTCTAAATCTCGGTGATGTAGGTATGTACCATACGAATCCAGTCTGGTCGGAAAAAAGAAGAGCAAAAACAACGTTCAACATAAAACCAGACGGCGGGGAAGTCAGACCTGGAAATTTCCATAACGATGAAGTGCTGGAAATTTCCATAACGATGAAGTGCTTAGAATTATAAAATTAAAGTTCTACTATTTAAATGGCTCTCTGAACCTCCTTACCCAAGCAACACACATGTTATAATAGAGTTACGACAGCGCAAGTTTTGGTTGTATAGAAGTTTATTTTACGTTATTCTAACATTGTGTTGAAATGACGTTAAATAAACTTCTATACAACCAAAACTTGCGCTGTCGTAACTTATATATAACATGTGTGTTGCTTGGGTAAAACTTATATTTTTAACAATGTTTTTCTTTTTTGAGATACGGACTCGTTTAGTGATTCCAGTGAGCTTTTCGTTCTTTGAAGGAAGCACGACATTATACATTGAACTAGCATGCAACGCCCAGTGGTACAGTCGAAAACTTTTTCCTACAGGTGCAGTGAGAACTGAACCCGCACTCCTCCATGCAATGATGCATGTGATATCCTATCTAAATACTAGTTACAAAACCGCAGAGTATTTACATTGTATTCCAAGCCCCCTAGAACAGCTTACTTGTGAATAATCCGGGCCTTGTAGATGGCATCCATTCCTCGTCCAATTTGGTGAGCTAGTGCAAGTATCTGCGGTATGTTCAGCGGTGGAGGCTTGCTGGCGTTCTTCGCTTCGACGCTACCATTTTGCGGAATGCTTGGCGACGTCGCCAACAAAAATTGCTTTAGATCTCCCTAAAAATATTGTAAATGAATTAAGATGCTTCGGTTTCAGAGAGAGAGAGAGTGGTCAATGAACAATCACTCACCCAATCGGTGTATTCCAGCAGCATGTAGTGTGGATCCTTATCGCGGCACAGCCCGAACAACTTCACCACATTTTTGTGCGAAACGGTCCGGAACAGGTCCAGCTGCCGCCGGAATTCCGAACAGCAATGTTCGTCCTTCACCTTGGTCAACGCTTTCACCATCACCGGTTTGTAGTCGTTCTCCGGTTTGATCTCGTTCAGTTCCTCGTTCGAAGGCTTCTTGGTGATCTTCTCGTCCTCTGTCGTTACTTCGGTGTTGGAAGCATGGGTCACTTCATCCCCCGCGGCAGGTTCCTTCACGGGTTCCGCCTTCGCCGTTTTGCAATCGTTCTCCTTGATTTTCCCGATGAACACGTCGCCAAAGTCACACTTACCTATCTGGAGCATATCGATCACACTGGATCGCGGAACCGCCAGTTGATCCAGAATCGAACTGGAGCTGTTCGATTTCTTCGATTTGTTCGAGTTGACCGTGTCATCGCTCTTCTCCTGTCCTCCTTCCACATTCGAACCGGTTTTCTGATGACCCGACTTTCCAGACTTCGCCTTCGATTTCGACCCATCCTGCGAGGACTTTTCCGGTAGGCACGGTTCGATTTCACAGTTTTTCAGGTCTACGTCTCCGTTCTCCTTGGAGCTCATGTTAAGGCGGGCCTTACGGGCCGCCCGACGATGGCGGCACCACAGCATTAGGCCCACCACTAGGATGATGTAGGCAAAGGCCACGGACATGGTGATGAGGACCGCTCGCGTGATCAAGAAACCGTCTTCGGATGATTCCTCCGGTTGAGGCATGCTGTCGGCAGCTGGAGAGAAGGAAAATAAAACATTAGGGAATTTTGGGGTAATGCGCAGCAGTTAACAACAAATAAATGCATGGATTTATTTTCATAGTTTCGTTCTAACCCAAGTAACATTTTGATGACCAAAAAGTCTTCTGAGAACCGGCTAAAACCTTATACACAGAGAACAGACATCCAAGTCCAGTTCCAAAACTGTGTGAGAAATTTAACGGCCATTTGAAATCGGCAACACAAGTGGCAACATCCTGGCGCTGCAATCGATTAATTTCCCATACTAATTTAATTCACCACTTAAAATGTTTCAATTCACCACTGACTGTGGCAATATGGTGTTTGGTGGTGTTAGGGTTTTCATCGTGTATTGGTTTGCAACAAGGTTTGCAACCTTACTCAAGTGAAGATTCAAATCCTTACACAACATTCTGAATGATTTTCTATTCTAGCCTGGATGTCTGTTCTTTGGTAATTGTGGAAACGGTCGACTGATAGGCAGAATTTATCCCTCCACAACTGGCTTTTCGGTCCGGAAAATTATGAGCGGGGTGATTCTATTACATCCGACGTTTCGGCCCTTGGTTTGGACCTTCTTCAGGGAGGTAATAGGGGACCGAATAGTTAATTGTAGAGGGATAAATTCTTTTATTTTGGTTTTATTATGGTTCCAAAAACGTCTTTGTGACTAAAAAATGTTACTTGGGAAATAAATAATATCATACATTTTTCAGTCTTAATAAAGTCGAAGTTATTATTTCCTCACTTATATATGAATTTGAGGGTTGACCCTTTGGAGCCGAGGAGGTACCCGTAAATGAAACTGAGCATGACGAACGTGTTTGAGAACAGCGAGGTTGTGAATAGATCCGGTTCCAGAAGGTAAGTGGAGTTCCTCTGATATACTATGATAAACTGTTGTAGCATCCCTTACATCTTTCGCCTTATTCAAATCTGTTTCACATTAACATCTTGAAATTCAATCCTAGAGAACGAAGCCTTAAATTCATAGTTTACATTCCGTTCTCAGTAGGTCATAAAATTCCATTACAAGGTCGTCTCGAACCTTTCTTTTGTTTACACACTTTTGCCTGTTGAATAAGCACAACTGTTTTTAGCCTTCCACATGGGCGCAGCTATGCTTACGCTGCAGGGCCATATGGTTGTAATTAAATTGTTTTTGGAAACATCGCTTGTGGCTTGAGTTTGGGCAAGCATGAGCAAGTAGCCTTTAAGATATATGGTAAGCGAAATACACGGGCAGTCGAGTACTGAAGTTGAAACAGAGAACGTGACATGTTATGCTATCATCCGAACTCCAAACGTTAGTCTGTTCGGGAAATCTCTTGTGAAGTTACTCCGGAAGACTTAAAGAGTATTCGCCGATTATTCCTTTGAGAATAATTCCAGAAATTCTTTTATGAAGCTCTTCGGGAAGTTGTTAAAGAGTTTTCTTGGAATTCCTTCGCAAAGGAGTTCATCTGAAATCTCTTTTTGGAAATTCTTGGAATTTTTCTTGGATTTGCTATGGGAATCCCTTCCGGAGCTCCTAAAGAAGTTAACTTGATAATTCCTCTGAGGAATCCTTCAGATGGACCTCTAAGAATTTCTTCAGGAGTTCCTCCAAGATGGTTTTGGTGTTCCTAGGAGAATTTGAAGCTTTCTAAGATTTTACTCAGGAATTTCTTCTGGAATTTCTTTGGAATACTTCATACGGGAATCTCCACGGGAGTTTCCCTGTGAAGTCATTGAAGAGCTCCTCTAGAAATTCCTTCAGGAGTCTCCTTAAAATCTCTTTCAGGTCCTGGAACTCATCGAAGAGTTTTTCGGGAATTTTTACATAGGTTTTCTGGAATGCCTTTAGAAGTTTTTTTTTTTTGAATTCCTTCAACAGTAAATTCGAGAATTCTGAATATTCCCCGAAGAAATACTTTAGGTGCTTCCCTGTTCATGATTTTTTTGCAAATCCTTTTAGAAATTGAAAAATGGGAATTCCTTTAGGAGCTTCTGCGAAATTTATTTAAACATTTCAATGAGGAACCGTTCGCACCTCCGTTTCCCAGTGAAGAAGTTTTTAGAAATTCCTCCAACAGTGACTAAGGAAGTTTCAAAAATTCCTCGAAGAAGTACTTAAGGAGTTCCTCCAAAAGCTTGCCCTTGTTTTTTGTTTTTTTTTCGGAAATTTATTTAGAAATTCGAATTAAGATACAGATTATCCGAAGTCAGCTGCTGATGCTTCTCAAACATTTGAGGACGGAATATTCTATGAAGCTGAAATTTTGACATTTTGTCTAGCCAGTGTTGATTAGTGATTAGTCAAAATTTCAGCTTCTTACATCATTCCATTCACGAGATATTGTTTTGGTAAGCACTAGAGCCCGACTCCAGATAATCTATTCCAACCTGTAGTTTCTTCTGTAGTTTCTACAGGAATTCATTTGAAAGTTCCTATAAAGAATCGTTCAGATGGACTTCTAAGAATTTTGTCAGGAGTTCCTCCAGGAGTTTTGGAAGTTCTACGGGAATTGCTTTGGAAGGTTCTCTAAGTATTTCTGCAGCAGTTCCCTTTTGAATTTCTTCAAATATTTTCTCCGGGAATTTCTTCGCCAATTTCGCCGTGAAATCCTTAAGGAGTTCCTCAGAGAATTCCTTCAGGATTTTTTTAGGAGTTCCTCCTAAAATTCAACTGTGGGAATACCGTCAGAAGCTTCTCAGGAATGTATGCAAAAGTTTTTTTTCGATAGTGCCATCATAAGTTCCATAAACTACTACATGAGTTTCTCTGAGAGCTGCTCTCGGTTCTTTTTCCAAAATTCCTCATGATTTTCTCCGGGAATGTTCACATGAACAGTTCCTAAGGAAATTCCTTCCGTAGGTTCTAAATGAGCATCTAGGAGTTGCTTAAGGAGTTTTTCCGAGATACTTGAGGAGTTTCTACGAAAAAAATTCAACTAATAATTCTCCAGGAATTTCTTCAATTTCCCAAAACTTTCCTTAGGGTTGTTTCTTTTAAAATTCTCCTTTGGGAGTTCCTTCAAGAAATTTAGCAAGAATTCCTTGAGGATTTTTTCGATGAACTTTTTCAAAAGTTGTCCAGAAATCCCGTTGTTTAATAAAAATGTCTCCGATAATTATTGCATAAATTCTTCCGGAAAACAACAACCACTACTTAAAAACCTACAAAAGTTTCTTCTGGATTTTTTCTCATATATTTTTTGAGAAAATTCTCGTGTGATGCCTTTATCTTCAGAAACTTCTCTGGGAATTCCTTCCGAAGTTCTCACTAAAAGTCATAAAGTAGCTTTCTTGACGATTCTTTAGTAGGTCCTTTAGGAACTCCTTCTGAAGTTTCTCCGGGATTCTTAGAAGCTTCATAGTTTGATGAAAATCTTCAAGAAATTCCTCCGGAAATTTGTTTAGGAGATCTCCAGGAATAGCTTGAAAAGTTTTCAAACGACATTTTGCCAAAAATTACATGAGATGTTTCCCTGTAGATTCCCCCAAAAACTACTGCAGTTCACTACTACTTCAGTTCCTCGAAGAAAATTGTTTTTTTGTCAGAAATATATTGAAAAATTTCTATTGGAATGCGTTCATGAATTCCCACAAAATTTTCTTCAGCAGCTCCTCTGGGAATTCCATAATGTATTCTTCTTTAGAACTCCATTAGAAGCTATTTTAACCTTCGAGCGATCGCGCTGTTGCATTTTGTACAACACGATGAAAAAATCTCGCTCTTTCTACTCACAAGGGAAGGTTACGATGGTGTCCCCCGGGGATTTCAACCGGACTATTTTTGTTGCATTCTACATGTGGAAATATGAATAAATCCAAAGCCTTTCGGGTGATGGGCCAGTGATGTAGTCAGGAGGGGCTCTCAAAGGGGCAAATTAGGCAAAATATAATGTTATTGAAAATGCTCCAGCGTCATAAAAATGCAAATTTCACAATGTATTGCAGTAGAAACAGGCAGAATATGCATGAATACACGATTTCGTAAAAAAAAATTACCATAGGCGTTGCCAGGGTGAGATGGGTGATAAACAAGATACATTTTTATGAAAATAACTTCAACTGGTTCTTACCCTGGAAACGCCTATGGTAAAATAAATTTGATACGAAATCATGTATTCATGCATATTCTGCCTTTTTTCTACAGCAATACATTGTGAAATATGCATTTTTATGACGTTTGAGCATTTTCAATTATGTTATATTTTGCCTAATTTGCCCCTTTGAGAGCCCCTCCTGACTACACCACTGGCCCATCACCCGAAAGGCTTTGGATTTATTCATATTTCCACATGTAGAATGCAACAAAAATAGTCCGGTTGAAATCCCCGGGGGACACCATCGTAACCTTCCCTTGTCAGCATTAGCGTAATGCTAACGCAGGTAGTCAACCGCGCGAGTTACGGAAGGTTAAAACTTCCTTCTGGAGTTCTACTGGAATTTTTATGGATTTCCTAAAATTACTTGGGGGAGTTCTTATTTAAATTCATTTAAAATTTTCCTCCGAATTTTTTTCTTTGGGAGTACCTTTAAGAAATTCTTGATAACTACTCTGGGAAGTCATTCCGTAAATCCTCCAGGAATTCTTTCTGGAGCTTTTGCAGAAACTTCTTCAAAAGATCCTCAGGAAATTATAGCAAAACTTACTTTGGGTTTTTTTTTCTGGACATTCGTTCGAGAATTCCTCCAAGAACTCTTACAGGAGCACCTCCAGGAATGCTTCTAAAAGTTTATATTAATGAAAGTCAGCGAATCAGCCCAGAACTTCCTCCAGAAATTTCTGCAAGAACTGCGACATTTATTTTGAAAGCTTTTTCACGATTTTCTTTCAAAATTTATCAGAGAATACCTTTATTACTTCTTTCCTGAATTTCTGAAGGAGTTCCTACAGGAATACATTTTATAGTTTCTCTGTAGATTCTTTCAGATGGACTTCTACTAATTGCTCAATGATCTGCCCTGGTAAGTCATTCAGGAATCAATTGCGAAGTTTCTTCTAAAACTTCTCCACGAATTCCTTTGAAAGCATCTCCAGTAATTCTACCAAAACTTATTGCAATCTTCGGGGGTCCCTTCGGGCCTTTCAATAGGAGTTGCTTCAAGAACTTTTCAGGAGTTTCTCCAGGGATGTCTTTAGGAGTATTTTTCTTATTTCTCCAAGAAACACATAAGGGATTCCTCCATGAATTTCTAGAGATTTTATTTTATTCCTTCAAGAATTCCTGAAAAAAAATAATCAAAAGTTCACACAGGAGCTTCTTGAGTTTTTCCCCCAAGGTTTTTTTTTTCGGAATTCCTCTGTGAATATCTTTGTTTTTTTTTTCAAAATCAGCCTAAATAAAATTCCTTCAAGAATTCATTTAGGAGATTCTCTATGAATTCCTCCAGTGATTAATTTTTGAATGGATTCATGACTTCGTCATGAAATTTCTTTTGGAGTTCTCCTAAGAAAACCTTGAGAAATTCCTGTGGGAAGTCATTCAGGAGCTCCTCTTAAATTTTTGTTGAAGCTTTCCTAGGAGCTTTTTCAGAAATTTCTACGCCTAAGTTTCTACCGAAATTTACTGCAGGTGTTCTTTCGGGAACTCTACGAGGAGTTCTTCCGGTAATTATGCATGAGTTTCTCTGAAATGCCGTTATAAAGCTTTTTTAGCTTTTGTCAGAAACTTCTCGATTCTGTCCCTTGAACCTCCAAAACTTCTTGCATGAATTCTTCGGCGAATTTCCTTAAGAATTCCTTCATACTCTTTAAGGAGTTTCTTCTGATTTTTTTTTCCAGAATTCCTTCGAAAAATCCTTTGAAAGTTCCTCCTAGATTTTTAAGGAGTGTTTGCTGACATTTATCAAGTAGTTTCTCCGAGAACTTGTTAGGATTTTTTTCGGTAATTTTTTTGGATGATTTCTCAAAGAATCTCATCTGGAATTTTCGTTTTGGGAACCTTCAGAAGTTCTACACAGAATTTCTTCGAAGTACCCCCAAAAATTGCTTATTAGCTTCTTTGTGAAAATTGTCTAGATCGTATCCCTGCCTTCTTCCACGAAATTCTGCAATCTGCATCAAGTCTTCAGATGTGAGAACCGTATCAATTATTATCGAATTTGTAAAAAAAAAAATCTGAGTTTAATTCAGAGCTCCTGAATTTATTGTTCAAAAGGAGCCCTCGAGGATGTTTTCAGGCATTCATCTGAAGATTTGATCATAATTCTTGGGAAAGTCGTTACTTCAATAATAACAAAACTGTTTCAGGAATAGTTTATTTTTTTCGCAAAATGACATGTACAGATTTCATTGCAAGATAAGCTACAATTCCTCTAAAAGCAAAAAAAAAACGTTTGCAATGATCCAATTCCTAGTTTTTTTTTCAGGGATTCATTTGAAAATCTTTTAGGATTACCACAAGAATTTCTTTTGTTTGGGATTGCCTCAAGATTGAAGAAATTCTTTTTCATACTTGGAACTTTTTCTCAAATTTCCGGAGAAAGGATATTTTTCCGGCATTTTCATGAAAATAAATTTCCTAGAAATATTCTGTCCCAAATTCCTTTAAAGATTACTCCAGGTATCCCTTTAGAATGCATTCCTATCATGTATTTTTGCGAAAATTTCTCCAAGAATTCCTCTAGAGTTTCTGTCGGGAATACATACTTCAAAAGTTAAAATATTCATCTTGAAACTAGTCTACGGATTGCTTCGGAAATTCCTCTTGAGATTACTTTAGGTATTCCTTTATGTATTTCTTAAATATTTCTGAATAAACTCTTCCAAGCATATTACCAGAATCTCCTCTAGGAGTTTGAGATTTCTCTTGGATTTTTTCAAGAAATTTTTCTAGGGGTTTCTCCATGTTTTTTTTTTTCAAAAATTTGCAATTTCAGGTGATTTTCTTTCGCAAAATCCTTTAGAAATTAGTTTTTTAGAAACTCTTTCCGTTGTTGGATTTTTTCCAGAAATTCCTTTGAGTGTTCCTTCATTTCTTAAGGGATTCTATCAGGCAACAATTTAGAAGTTCCTCTTGAAAAATCTCAAGAGATTTCTCCAACAATTTCTTTAGAGGTTCGTTCGAAAATTTCTCCTAGGATTGCTTGGGATCTATTCAGATCTGGGATCTCTTTTAAAGAATCTACTGCAACCTCTTCAAAAATTTGTTCGGTGATGTTTCAAGTTATTAATAAGATTATCTCAGTAATTCATGTAGAAATTATTCCATGATCTTTTCCGTTGCATTTTTACAATAAAGGATTCTCCAGTATTTTCATATTTCTTAAGAAATACATTTTTGGGAAATTTCTTCAATTGATATTTTAATACTTCCTCCAGAATTTTTTTTATTCGGCTTGATTTCCTTCACAATTTTCTCCAGGAAACTTGAGGATTAACATTCCTTTAGAAATGTTAAAGCAATTGTTCTTAATATTCGTCCAAAGGTATCTCCTGGATCTTTTCGAGGGTCCCTGAGAAATTCATTTAGGGATTTTTTCAAGAATTTCACCTGTCCACTTGTTTGGAATTTCTGCAGACATTTGTAAGAGATTCCTTCAGACATCCCTCTTTAGTTTCCGCCAGACACGTTTCCAGAAATTTCCTAAGCATTTTTTTGTTACAATTTCTTCCATTTTCTAAGGTATCGCCAAAAGAAATTTCTTCAGAAGTTTTTAAAGAAATTGTTCAAAAATGTATCGTGAAACTAGTCTACGGGTTTCTTCGGAAATTCCTTCTAAGGTTCCTTCAGGAATTCTTTGTGGTTCACCCTTCAAAAAAATACTATAGAAGTTTTTGCAGGCAATTCTTTCTGAAGGCACACTTCCAAAAGTATTATAAGAATTCACTCCAGGAGTTTTTCTTTGGTATTTCTCCTGGAATATTTTCAAGAAAGAATTTCTCTAAGGTTCCCTTTTCAGAAATTTCTCAAAAAATTTGTTCAACTTTTGCAATCTTAGGGGAAACTTTTCTTACAGAGATTCAGAGATCCTTTCAATGATTGTTTCAGAAATTATTCCAGTATTTTTTCTTCAGAAAATAAAAATTTAGATGAAAAAATGTCCAAAGATTTCTCCAGAGGTATGTTTAGAAGATCCCAAAAGGATTGCTTGGGATTTATTCAAACCAAAGATCCCTTGCAGGAATCTTCAGATTTTTTTTTCGGAAATTTGTTCGGTGAGAATTTATGAATTTTTCCAAAGATTCTCTCAGAAAATCCTGCAGAAGTTGCTCCAGAATGTCTCTTGTATTTTTACCTGAGATGGATTATCAGTTATTCCAAGAATTCGTTATTTTAAGAATTCGTTCAAGATTTTTTTTATGCTGCAGTATTTGCAGAATCTCTGAAGGAATTTCTAAACAGATCCCAGGATGATTGTCTGAAAGAATACCTTAAAAATCCTGGTGATACCTTTGGAGACTCCTAGAAAAAGTTCTTTAAAATTTTCAGGCGGGATTCCTCTACAACAAAACCCTGAAGCAATTTCTGAAGCTATCTGAGTAAATCCGAGAAAAAATTGCTTGAAAATTTTGAAAGGGGTTTCTAGAGGAAACTGTAGAGGAATTTATGTAGAAATCTCCTACAAATGTCTGCAAAATTTCCAAATAAATGGACTGGTAGAGTTCTTGAAGAAATTCCCCGTAATAATTCCTTTAAGAATTGTTTAATAAGTTATTTTAGGTATTTCTCCAAAGGTAACTCCAAGAGTTTTCCTTCAGAAAATTCTCAGCGAATTCCTTAGAAATTCATCATGGAATTTCTTTAAGATTTCCACCAGTACATTTATTTGCACATTTTGCAGACATTTGTAGGAGATTCCTGCATAAATTCCTCTACAGTTTCCTCCAGGAGCCCCTTACAAAATTTTCAAGCAATTTTTCCGCAGAATTACTTTTTTTAAGTACTCTTCTAGGCATTCATCCAGTAACTCCTTTAGTGATAGCTTCAGAAATTGCTTCAGGGTTTTGTTGTACAGGAATCCTGCCTGAAAATTTTAAAAAATTTCTTCTAGGAATCTCCAAAGGTATCACCAAGATTTTTAAGGTATTCCTTCAGACAATCATCCTGGGAAATTCCTTCAGAGATTCTTCAAATAATTTTTCCAGTGATTTTTTGACAAATTTCTTAAGCAGAACTTACGAAAAAATGACTGGAGGAAATATCTAAAATAATTTCTACGTGGATCTCTCAATATCCATGGAGATATGTCTGACGAAACTACGGGAATAATTTCCTAAAAAATCATAGTTCTAAATTTCTGGAATCCCTAAGAGAATTTCTCAAGAAATTGGGGGAGGCTGATGAGGTAAGTGCACGGGTATTCAGCAAAACCATGCGGATGTGATGGTTTCAATTTCCGGTCGATTAAGGAGTTCCTCCAAGAACTTTTTCATGGAAACCTCCAGGAATTCTTCGATAAATTACTCCGGAAATTTCTTCAAGAGATCCCCAGTAGTCCAGTAATGCTTTTGAAAGTTCATTGTCTAAGAAGTTCTTCCGAGAATAACTTCAGAAGCTCCTCCGGAATTTTCTCTAAGTAGTACTCCATAAGACTTTTTTTTTCGGGAATTACTTAAAAAATATCTTCAAGAAGGCCTTTATAACCATTTACAAGAGTTTCTCCATGAGCCCCGATAAGAATTCATTCTTAAGTTCTTCTTAGGACTCCTTCAGATGGACCTCCAGGAATTTCTTAAAGAGATTCTCCGGGATCTTTTAGAAATTCCTACTAGAAAGTCCTTGAAAGATTGTAGAATTTACATCAAGTTCGTAGAAAAAAAATCAAAAAAATGCCTTCAGAAGAGTTCGTAAAGAACTTCAACTTCAACTTCAGGTATTCCTTTAGGAATTGCTTCGATACTTCCTCTGGGAAAATATTCGGGTGTTCCTCTCAGAAACAAGCATTTTTTTTTATTATCGTACAAATTCAACCAAAGGGTTTTTTATGATTTTTCTCACAGGCAGAGCTCATGAATATATGAACAAAAAAATTGAGAAAAAATCAGGGTCGCCTATTTTCCCGGAAAACTCTGGTGGAAATTCTTGTTTTCCTCTGACACTACTTACTTAGAAACATCATAACTCAAGAACGAAGCATCATAGAAAGAAAGTTTTTTTTATGAAATGAAAGCAAATTTTCTCAGAAATCAAAAAAAAAAGTAGGGTAATTTGCCAATTGTTGCACGGATAAAAACTCGCCTATTGTTGCACATTCCATGCTTTTCTTATGGGGTGTGCAATATTTGGCGAATTTTTAGCCGTGCAACAGTTGGCAAATTACCCTACTGGAAAAATGTTTTCCACAGTTGAGAGAATTCGTAAAGAAATGCCGGAAAAACCAATGCCCGAACTCGAAAAAAAAAATGAAAAAATATTTTTGAGAAGGTTATGCCATAAGCTTCAATCGCTGAAATTTTTGGAATGCACTTGTTTTTCGTTCTTGAGTTATGACCAATTATGTGAAAATGGCCATATAATTATGCGTACATGGTTATTTTTCACAAAATTGACCATAACTCAAGAAAGAAATAAAAAGTCCATTCCAAAAATTTCAGCGATCAAAACTTATCAAACTACCTTCACAAAAATATTTTTTTGAAAATTTTCCGCGAAAAGGGGAATAGTTTTTCCGGCTTTTATAAGCTTTGATTTATGAAACTACTTTGTCAAAAATATTTGTTTGAAAATTTCGAGGTCGGGAATAGTTTTTTCCGGCTTTTTATTATCAATTTCCTCAACGGTGGAAAATCTTGTGGAAAACTTTTCCCTTTTCACATTTTTTTTTATTCCTGAGAAAATTCGCTTTCATTTTCTAAACAAACTTTGTTTCTTCTACGATGCTTCGTTCTTGAGTTATGATTTTTCAAAGAAAAGGCTTATATGACATTTGGACATTTTTCAACAAAATTGGCCATAACTCAAAAACGAAAAAGAAGTGCATTCCAAAAATTTCAGCGATTAAAGCTTATAGCATAACCTTCTCAAAAATATTTTTTGATTTTTTTTCGAGTTCGGGCATTGGTTTTTCCGGCAGTTCTTTACGAATTTACTCAACTGTGGAAAATTTTTTGGAAAACTTTTTCGAGTTTATATTTTTTTAGGATTTCTGAGAAAATTTGCCTTCATTTTCTAAAAAAAAACTTTGTTTCTATGTTGCTTCGTTCTTGAGTTATGATTTTTCAAAGTAAGTAGTGTAATGGGGAAACAAAAATTTCCATCTGAGTTTTTCGGAAAATTAGGCGACCCTGAATTTTCCCAATTTTTTTTTTTTGTTCATATATCCATGAGCCCTGCCTGTGGAAAAAATTTCATGAAAATTTGAGACCCTTCGGCCCAATTTGTACGATAATAAAAAAAAACATCCCCAGTTCCTTCAAGAACTTTTACAGAGTACCTCTAGGAATTATTTGAGGAATCATTTCAGAAGTTCCTCCGGAAATTCCTCCAAGAGCTACTCCAACTAATACTTCTGTTCCCTCGAGAACTTTTTCGGGATTTGTTCATCATGCCTTCATGATATTCTACATGATTTTCTACAAAAGCTCTTTTGTGAATTTTCTTTGAAGTACTTACGGGAATTCATTTAGTAGTTCCTTTGAGAATTTCTTCTGGAGTTCCTTTGGGATTTTAAGAAGTTCTAACTTCAACAGATCTTTTTTTTTAATTCCTTCAATGCTTCCGCTGGGAATCTCTTTGGGATTTCTGCTGAGAAATCTTTAAGAAGTTCTTCTGGGAAGTCAACCGGTACTTCCACCGAGTATTCTGAAATTTCTCCAGGTTCTTCTGAAAAAGTTCCTCCGGCAATTCTTTAGGAGTTCGTCCAAGAACTCTTCAGAAGTACCTCCTGGAACTCTATGAGGAGTTCCTTCGGAAATTTCTACGGCAGTTTCCCAGGATTACCTTTGAGTTTGTTTTTAGAAAATTCCGATTTTTTATTTTTTTTTATTCCGATGTTCATGCAGGAATTCCTTCAGTATTTCCTCCAAGAGTACCTCTGTGAATTCCTTCAAGAATTCTTATGGAATTTTTCAAGAGCTTCTTCTGATTTCTTTCAGGAATTTCTCTAGGAAATTCTATAAGGGTTCCTCCTATATTTTTTCCAGCAGTTTACCTGGTATCTTTTTCAGGAGTACCTGTGGAAATTTATTAAGGAGTTCTTCGAAAACTTGTAAAAATTTTCCGAGAATTCCTGAGGTAGTTTCTCGTAGTTCCTTTGAGAAATCCTTCGCCTACAGGAATTGAATAATTGCTTCTTGTTTTTTTTTTGTGTGACAAGTGTATTACTTCCCAGACATCCAGGAGTCGCATGAGAAACCACGTTGTACATCGTATAAAGTACTATTTTAAGTCACTATGTATGTATGGATGAAATCGCATAGAATTACAAATAAACTCGTTGAAGTGTGCATACAAACTCGCATAAGCTAGAAGCGTTTATGTTGGCATTACGCGATCTGATATGTGATAACAATTAAAGAGTTTCTGTTACACTGTGGATGTAGTGCCAAAAAGCTACAAGAAAGTGAACAGCCATAATTATGGTTGCAAAGTCATCATTATTTGTTTTGTTGGCTTGATAATCAACAATGAGATGTGCTAGCCAGAGAGGGGCAGTGAAAACTGTACGAGAAATCGATTTAAGCCTGCCAAACATGCACAGCGCAAGTGAACCAAGTGCATTCCAGCAAACACTGAGGTGAGTTAGAATATCATGATAATTAATCAGCTTGTTTCATAAGTAGCGTTTGCTGTTGTGTGTGTGAAGTGTGGCACGACAATCCAGAGGTCATTAGTTCGATATCGAGCTGACAGAATTGCTTTTTTTTTTTTAATATTATCAAATCGCATAAGATGCTAAATTGCGTCGCAATAGTGCACGCGATGCGTCGCATAAGATATCGCTTCAAGTCATATAGCGTTATTATTGTTCCGTCAATGCACGTATAGCGCCTCCACTTTTGTACGCATAAGGCACTTTTGCTGCATCTTATGCGATGTAACTTTAACGCATAAAAGTACGTATAACATGAACATAAACTTCATTATACGTTGTCTGGGTTGCGCAGGTGGAACCCTGAATGGATTCCAGGTGAAGCTGCTGGAGAAGTGACAGATGAAAAACTTGAAAAAATCCCTGGTGGAATCCCAAGTGTAAAACTATAGAAATCTCATATGTAATTCCTAAAGAAATCATAAGTGGAACTCCAAGAGTAATTCCAGTGGAACGCTTAGAGGAATCTCAGGTGATACTTCTGAAAGGATCGGGTGGAACTTCACGCTCATATGCCGAAGTAGTAAACGCATGGATATTCAGCAATACCACGCGGAAGTCATGGTTTTTTCCCAATCGATCCAGAAAATTTTCGGAAAAAAAAGCTTTGGCATAGAAAATTTTCGTGCCTGCCTCATGAAATGCACAAGCAAAATAATCATTGGCAAATGAAGCTTTCGGTTGATAGCTGTAGAAGTACTCATAGAATAATAAGCTGAGACTCAGGCCAATAAGGACTTTACATCATGAAAACAGTACTGCTGGAGAAGTGTGTTTATCGTGCCACAGAAACGACATAGAGAGTCCACCTCCACCACAAATTACGCTAATCAAGTTGGTAGGAGCTTATGGCCAGTAATCAGTAATGGATTACCTATGGATAGCCTATGGAAAACCATAGGATGTTCAGTGAGAACCACCCAAGTAGCACCTGCAACTAAAATGGAAATGATCATCGTTGCAAACATGTTGCAACTGAGTTTTCATGAAGCAAACAAAATTAAAACCTATTAAAATCCTGTTGTTAATGCCAAACTGAGGTGTAACAGTTTTATAACAACTAGCAAAATGAAAACAAACGTCATCATTAGTCGAAACTTGCAAAACCGATTTGTAACTGAAGAATAATCTGAATGTTTCAACGAATCTTAGTTACAACCGTTTACAAACCAAATCAACCAAAACATTGATTCTGATTGTTATAAACATGTTGCACCTGGAACTTATTTAGAACATAACGAACAATTTTGACAGGAGAGATAGAAGTTCCAAAATGTGCGGCAAAATGTTTTTGTGATCACGAAAAATATAAAATGCACTATTAAAAACCAAAATGTTCCAAAAATAACGAAAGCATGTACAAATAAAATGTAATCTTTTCTTCATAAATTAATCTTTTATTCCAAATTTTATAAAATTAAAGTGGTAAAAGAGAAAAAACAATCTGATTGGAAGTATAATATTGACCCAATAAAAAAAATTCTGCCTCATTTTCGCAGTACTGAACGACTGGTACCTACCACTGGGAAGATTTGAATAGGGGTTTCGAGAAATCTAACGTAACGTACAAAAATATTAGGAGTTTCCCACGAAAAATTTTACAATAGGTTTACATTTTTTACAAAAAACGTGAAATATTCGGTACGCAATAAATGGACAGCCTCTTGTCGACATAAATGGGAAGTACACGTCCAAGTGTCTGCTTTTTTGGTTATTTATTCCGTGTAGGACGGAAAATTCAAACTACCTTACTTTGGGTCGATTTTACCCTAAAATGAGTATATCAAATTGATTAGTTACCCAAAATTAGGTTGTTTTTCCTCTCTCCCCCACAGATGTTGTCGTAAACAAACAGAGATGCGTCTATTCAATGAGGGTCCTTGAGGCCAATAAGCCAATTTTGGGTAAATGTAGATTTACCCAAATTTGGGTTGAATGAAGCGGGTCTTGGGTTGAATTTTCCTACTCTTGAGTATATTTTTAGGTGGAGGTAAAGGCAATTTACCATGCGTGAGTTTAATCGATTCACTCATATGTTGACTTATCGGGCCGAACTAGGTATAGGATTGCGTCAAAAGAATCCAATTTTTGGTAGTTTGGCGGTTTCGTGTACCACGTGCAGCATTGTTGTACTTTGTAAATACGGATTCCCATAGACATGATTCAGCAAATAGTATCTTTCAAAATTCTAAAATTAATTTGCAGCATTTTATGGGTGCATTAAATAAGCTGCTGAAATGCACTCCGCCAAAGCAATATGGCGAGTTAATTTTTACCACAAATGCTTAAATTTTCACTCGCAAAATGATAGGTAGGCTGAGGCGCGTTGAGAATACGGAGCTAAAATGCGTAACTTACCGATAAATCTGGAACGGCACACAAATTGACGTTCTCGGTCAGTCTTATTTGCGGTATATTTATGCACACAATTTATTATTCACATGAACGAAACTGTTGATGCATAATAACTGGCAGTGACGAATGTGGTGACTAGCTGACTAGTTGTCGAATCGGTCACCATTTTTTAAGTCGACTATAAGTTGTATCTTGGTTATAATTCGATTGCGTATTAAAAGCGTTTATATCACGAATAGATGTTTTATATTGGCTCCACCTCTTGCGCTTTTTTGGTTGCAATTTAGTCGTTAATAAGACAATTGGTTCAAATGGCATAACTTTCAATATAGTTGCATACAAATTACAGGGACTTATTAATGTCCAAGTGTGTTGCTTGGGCATTGATGCACCCTAGAGTGTATCAGCTACCATAGAATGTATCGTATTTAAGTTTTACTTACGTTTAACAATCAGATGAACCTCTTCACGCTTCAGCCCTGCACTGTTCCCGATTGTACAACCATAGTTCCCGTCATCATCCAGGTGCACCTCGGTCAGCACCAGCGTCCCATTGTCCAGTATCCTGTACCGCTCCTCTTCGGTCTGGTTGGAACTGTGCAGATATTGCAGATCCTTATCCCACTGAACGGTAGGCTTTGGGTCGCCCGTCGCAACGCAATGGATGAACACCGTTCCCATCTCGGCCACCTGGATCGATCCTTCCGGGGCGATTTCAAACTTTGGCGCGACAACCACGTGAACCTGAACGGACGCAGTGATCTCTCCTTGGCTGTTGGAAGCCACACACGTGTAACTTCCGCGATGATCTGTGGAAACGGTGCGGAACGTGAGCGTCCCGTTCACGTCCTCGACCGATTCCGGGAGGTCCGATTTGGTTCCTTCGATTCTCCAGTGGACCAACGGAGCAGGCGTTCCTTGAGCTTTGCAGTGTATTTTGGCGACGGATCCCAGCTCTAGATTCTTGGTTGATGGCGGCTTCGGAGTGAATCGAAGGTTTGCTAAACAGTTTGAAAGAGAGGGGAAATGTCCAGTTAATGCATTGATATTTGTTAAGCATCTAATAGAAATATTGTAGCAGAACAAACTATAACTTAGCCATGCTGACAGCATGGCAAGTCTAGTTTTTGAGATCATTCTGTAACCAGCTTTCAAACAATTAAGACAGAGCATAACATATGACAACAATAAAAAAGAAGCCCTTGCTTTCTCCCTGGCCAAGATCGGTATATAACAGATTGAGGACCGAATTGGAATTTGCATTGGGTTAGGGGATAGGTGGATTTTTTTTTTTATTTGTCGAGCAGAGTTACTTACAGATGATTTGAAGTTCGGCAGCATTGGATGTCACCAAAAACTCGCTCCCATTATTAGTAACCTGACAATCGTAGCTGCCTTCATCGCTGGCAATGACTGAATTGAACATCAACGAACCGTTGTTCTTGTCCACGTGGATTCGACCTGCCACGAAAAAAATAACAAAAACATGAAAATATTGTGCGATACCCCCCAAATTCAACAACCACAAACTCACCATCATCTCGATACATGGAACTCTCGGTCGTCTCTCCATCCAGTTCCGCAGCAGCACTACCAGCAGCAGCAGCAACACCGCTATCCCACTTCCGGATCACCTTACCGTCCTTGCGCCACTTCAGCACCAACGGACCGGACTCACCGGCAACGAGTGACTGGAAGCCGCAATTAAAAATAGCCGCGGCACTTTCATTAACAACCACGTTGACCGGATGGTCAACGATTTGCACCGGGACATCGGAGGACGACATCACCGGGGCCAGCAATGGGCCTCCGGTGGGCAGCATCGCAGACGAAGGGGATCCGGCGGTTAGGGCGGCAGCCACCACAAGCTTATCGCCACGCTTTCCACGGCAGAGCAGCGAGTTTCGGCTTTTGGTGCAGTCGATTTTGGCGCTGTTGTCTGTTGGTGGGACACGGGGAGAGAAAATAAAAGGAAATGCAATGAACAAGCGCATATGGTTTGGATTTTGGGTTCGTTCGGAGGGTTGCTGGCTGGGTCGGGTACCACGGTGAAGTTGTGTTTCGTCTGCTGATGAAATTGCTATGATATGCACTGCAGCGACGAGTAACACCGGAGGTGTGTGTAGCTGCGACTTGCTATGCGGAGATGGTGCGATGTGTGGAATATTGCAGCACGTAGTGCAAGCTTGGTAATTTATGGTTTTTGGTTGAATAAAAAAAAATCGATACCACAATATATGTGAGGAGTAGGTTTGTTGAGTTTGTTTGTTGATTTAAAAACCTACATTCTACATTAACCATCTCCTTATCAACATACATTTTTCGTCTCCGGAAAAGCACATGGTTTTTTTTCTGTTCGGGTGAGCCACTGCGACCAGTATTTAGATCTTTTGTAGCATTACCCGTATCCTTAGTATTTAGTGCATGTCGTACTACTCCATTGTCATTGAGAGGCAATGAAGCATCGATTTCTGTACAGTTCCTGTTTTGTTATCCCAGAGGTGCAAGAAATCGATTGCGACGAAAAGGTACCGTTATCATAGAGATTTAAATCCCAGTGAAAGAGCGCCCCTAATCAAACCCAATCTATTTGAATTCTGAGAAAAACAAAACGGTGGTACTGATATTTATCCATGCATCGGAACTCTAGCCCCATCCATGTCTTGCTTCTAGTTTAGTCCCAGGACAACAAAGAAAAACCCGGGACTTTAGGCTAGTTGCAAAATTCTGTCAAATTAGAGAATGTGTTCTGCAATAAGAATGCACGTGAGTCCTTGAATTACCAGAACTTAACAGTCCTTGATAGGTTAGTACGCAATTAGATACGTAAAGCATGTTTGTTTTCCTAACATCAAGTGTAGTCTCGGGTGGGCAAAGTCCGATTCTTTAACTATCAGCAAGGCAGAATAAATGCAATTTTAGAAACTGTCACCAGTAACAAGGACTTTGTACCACGAATCCTTATTACCAAAACACATTACCCCAACTTCACAAACCGGATGTCACTAGGGTTCGGTTTGGTAGATCTTGAACCGTAACGCAACACATAAAGGCGATCTACCTACGTTACGGGCTCCTTTAAAGATCGAGCATATTTTAAACCCCCTCAATCATTCATCCATCAGCACGGGTCGCCTGACACCTTGGATTGGGGTTCCCTGTTTAGTGGACTTTTACCCCCGGAACAGGTGATCCGTAGTGTTATTCTTAGCCAATTGGGACAACCGCTACCGACACTACACAGCTATCTAGGCTGATCGGGAAAAGAAGTTAATATTGATGATCAACTTCATACGGACCCGAACAGCCGGCAAGCACATGGTTATAACTTTTTAGGTTTTTTTAAGGCTTTTGATGAAATTTTCACAATTTCCCGAAAAACTTCTCTAGCTTATGATTCCAGGGTCATGAGAATCTGGACAACATTTTTCTTCTTTGCTACCTTTCCATTCTTTGAATGCAGGCCCGGATTTAAGGAGGGGCAATGGGGGCAAGTGCCCCGGGCCCCCCGATTGAAGGGCCCCCCAAGAATCCCGAAGCACTATATATATTTTGTTCAACGAACTTATTTAAAAACACAGTTGTCCTAGAGTAGCTGTAACTGGGTTACCAAAAGTACCGAGATTATTTCATAATCCGAAATTTGATTTGAGAATAAATCGAAATCCTAAACTTCATGATTTTTGGTGCAGTGGCACTATTTTTAGAATGGATTTACAGTTTTTGTGGGATGCTTCCTCTATATGAGCAGCCATTCTAAAACCATAAAACTGTTTTGTCAATTAATTGATAAATGCAAAACAATTGAAATTTAAAAAAACGACTAAACGATTCAATTGTTTCTCCAGAGAGGTAATATTCATCAATTGAAAAAAAAAAGAAGTTTCTTATTTATTTTGGTGTACACGAGTTTCTCTGAAACCTCTTGAAAGTTTTTATTGAGTTCTGTAGAAAAAAACAAAAACGTTTCTTAACAAAACTAAAGATTATTTCTTTCATAGTAAATTAAACGATGTTTGTGTATCAATAGAAATGTAATTTCATTGATAGTTTAACAATTCAATCGCTTATTTGACAATGATTGTGCATGCTTCTGTTGATAATACGATTATATTCTGGAAACACATTCTCAATACCCATGTGCCTCAGTTCGTTTAGGACAGATGTTTTTATGGGAAAGATATGATAATTATTCCAGGAGATGTTTAGGAAATTCGGATCAATTTTGGAATACTAGCTTCCTAAAACATCTCGGAGCAGCGGTTTTACATATCTATATTTATGGTTTCACCGACGTTTTCTTAAATTTATTGCTACAGTTGCCCTTTGAAGACCTAACTTTTTTCAGTCTAAGTCTTGAAGTACTCATAAAATATTGCAATCGCAAAAAAAACAGTAAATTTAAGAAATACGACTTACACAACATTGACAAAAATTAATATAAGGTTTATATCTTTAAAATCTTGCTTTTGGGGGCCTACTCTAAAAAGTTTGCCCCGGGCCCCCCGAAGCCTAAATCCGGCACTGTTTGAATGGTTCCATTTTTTGAATCAGTTCAAGAATATATCCAAGAATTTTACGAAAGATCGATCCAAAAACTTTCCATTAATTTTTTTTAAGGGTTTTCGCTAGAGCCTGAGCCAGGAATTTCTCCACGAATGCCACACCACTGGAGATTTATCCAGGAATTCCTGTTGGCATTACTCTAGGTGTTCTTGCAGGGATTTTCCAAGAATTTCACCAAAAATTCCACCAGAAATACCACCAGGGGTATACCCAGGAATGTCTGTAAGGTTATCTCCTTAGGGACTTGCCCAGGTATTTCTAGATAAAACTCACAAGGGATTTATCTAGGTATTCCACTTGATAATTATACAAGAATTCCTATAAGGATTACTCCATGTACTTGTGCTTGAACTTCTCAAGGAAATTTGGGTGTTATCGACGGTAAAAACTTATATGGTATGGTTTTCGGCTTTTGCAGTCGGAAGACCTTTATTGGTCCTCTTTTTTTCTGAAGATAAGATTCATCAAAAAATTGCTCCACAGATTCCTGCAAGAAGCTTCTCTAGAGATTTCTTTTTGGATTTATCTAGGGGTTCTATCAGTAACTTCACTCGAGAATGTCCTAGGAATTTCTCCAAAAAATTCCTTAAAGAGGAAAGTTTCGTCAGCGATTCCTACCGAAATTTAACTAGGGATGCAGCAGAAGTTCCTTCAGGGATTCGTCCAGTAATTTCTTCAGAAATTCCTCCAGAAATTTCTCAAGGGATCAGTGCAACAAATTCTCCGGAAATTTCTCCAGAGACTACGCCGAGAATTTTCCTATGAATTCCTCTAGGAGTTCCTATGAACATTCTCCTTGGATTCCTCTATGTATTTCACCGAAAATTCCTCCGGGGATTTTTCCAAGCTACTTTTCTGCAGTGATTACAAAACCCCCCAAGGATTCCCGTGTTTATGTTTCTGTTACTGGCGTCGCCGCTCCCAGTATCATGTGTGCGACATAGACACGCAGAACTTTGATAAGTAAAATGTAAAGAGTGTAAAGGAAGCAGAAACGAAGCCAGTTCGAGTCGATATACTTTCATTCTGATGTTGGTTTATTTTCGTTTGTTAAGTTACGCAGATCGTAAGAATCTTCTTTGCTTATCTGGATATGTGGAAATTTCAGATACTGAATAAGGGAATCATTGCATTTTTCTTGATTGTACACGATAACCTGAAATGACTTAGCCATTGGGCCGATCGTACCCAGATTTGTATCTTGTTCAAAGCTGTCAAAATCGGGGTATCCATAAACCCAGATTTATTGAATCTGGGTAAAGATATGGGTAATAGGCACTTTATCACTTTCCGGTTTCATAACGGATGTTTTCCTGGAAAGTATAATAAAAAAAGGGATGTCACTAATTACTAAGCACTTTATGTTCAGTGAAACTGAATTTTTGTGCCAATCTAGCGAATGAATTCCGAAACGCTACCTTTATTACCAAATAGTTTTAAGCTTGTTGAACAACTATGCTAAAAAAATTGCATAGTTCTAGCTTTCGTATTCAAAGGTATAAGGATAAGAACAAGGATTAAAACGATTTTGACACTGGTGCCACCTAGTGGAGAAATCTGGACCCAAAATTTTCATTGCAAATAGTTCCTAACCTGCTGCAAAACTTTGCTGGAAACGAAAGCTTCTTTCTCGCCATTACGGTTACGAGATACATTTTTCTTCTTGATTCTTTACTTTCGAAACAAGGACTTCATTACCAGATAGTTCTAAGCTTACTGAACATCTTTGAGTGCAAGGTGTCCCTGAGAAAAACATCGGCCTCATTGAAGCACAGTACAGGGCATTTTCGTGCAGAGTATTCCACAACGGTGTCTTGCCCGATCACACCCGGGTCGTTGCTGGAGTGAGGCAAGGATGTATACTATTACCGCTACTGTACCTCATCGTAATCGACGAGATCCTGTTGGGAGCGATTGACCGTGAACCACATCGTGGGTTGCTGTGGCAGCCCATTACCATGGAGCACCTGTCCGATGACGTTGCTCTCCTAGCTCAACGGCGCTCTGATATGCAGAGCAAGCTCGATGATCTTGATAATAGCTCCTCAGCGGCAGGTCCAACCATTAACGTCAACAAGAACAAATCGTTGGATGTAAACACGGCCAACCCTTTCAGCTTTGCGGTAGCTGAACAAGCAGTGGAGAATGTTGAAAACTTCCAATATCTTGGTAGCCAAATGGCAGCCGATGGTGGCACCAAGATCGACAAAGATACACGGATAAAAAAGGCGAGGGCTGGTTCAAGTTCAAGAAATGTATGGAAAAACAACCAGATTAGTCTACGCACAAAAATCAGAATTTTCAACTCGAACGTGAAATTTGTGCTGCTGTACGCCAATGAAACTTGGTGTGTATCAGTGGAGAACATACAACGGCTGCAGGTCTTCATCAATAGATGTCTGTGGTATAAAATTCGTGCATGCTGGCCTGACAATTGGATCACCAATGTGGAGCTACATCGTCGATAAAGCCGATTGTGACAGAAATTCGGGAGTGAATGTGTAGGTGGGTCGGCCACACTCTACGTAGGGACCGAAACACATGCAAGCATTAGATTGGAACTCAGCAGGACATCGCAGCAGAGGCAGACCCAGAGGCTCATGGCAGCGCAGACTCGACATCGAAATAAAGGAAGACGACATAAATTTGACCTGGCCACAGGTTAAAGCGATGCATGGCGATGGAGACCTTTCAACTCGGCCCTCTGCACCACACAGTGGGTGCTCAGGACTGAAAGCAAGTAAGTGAAAAACTTTGCAGAAAACGGCATATTTCTAGTTCATTAGAGTTTCGAGGTATACTTTTTTCGGCAAATACTCAATTCTCAGACAGATTTTAGCTTGCTGAACAACTTTTCAGAAGACTACATGATTCTATCTCATCAGGATTCTGAGATATAGGGGTTTGTATACTTTTGACGCCTAGCGAACGAATCCCGAACCGATGTCGCCTTTAGCTTAGAGAGTTCTTAGCCTACTGAATAAATTTACCAAAGACAGTATTTTTCTATATTATCAGGTATTATTTTAGTAATTATTTATTTATTATTGCTAAAAGAACCCCTGATGTAATTTTTGGTGCTTTTCTTTGAGCGGTTTTTTTTTATTTTATTTTTTTTTTATCTAAGGGCTATCATGAAAATTACGGAAATTCATCCAAATAATTTGCATAAGGTGCAGTATTGAAATCATTTCCGTGCAACAGTACAGCGATCTTTCGCTCGTTGCAACATGTTAAAATTGCAATTAGCGAATGCCATTCGCTAATGCAACGTCACTTTGACACTAAAGTGCATCGAAATGCACTCACAGCATGACTACACGCTAACGCCGCTCAACACTAAAGTGCATAATTTCCAGACTACACCAAAAAATGTGTAACACTTGCACATTTACAAAACCAGCTCCTGTGTCCGCAAAATCGTAAAATTCGCAAAAGTTTTTGTACGGCAATCTAGCTAGGTCTACTAGTGACCTTGAAAAACAAAAAAAAATCAACATTTTGCACCAAGACGAGTGTACGAACTGTTTTTTGTGAATGTGTAACCGTTACACATTTTTATGTGGTCTGGAAATTATGCCCTTATGAGTAGGGTTTACACATTCTAGGTGCTGAGTGGTTTAAGCGTGTAAGAGCATAAAAAGCACTAAAAAGCGTTGCAACGAGTGATCGGCCGCAGTACTAGTCTAAGGGGTGCTGAAATTTAGAATCCTTGAGAAACCAGCTCGGATTTTACCATTAAAGGACTGCCCGAGTTTTCCACAGAATAAATTAAGCAAGCCGTGTTTCCAAGCACTTACCATGGAAACACAGGAAGTTGATCAAACAATTGCATTATGATTCATAATGCAACCAAAATAAGCTTCATAATGAACCATAACACATTTTATTGAATTAGTGAAGACCATTGTAACCGCGAAGCGATGGAAGAGCTGTACCGCGCTAAGGACACACGAAAATTCTACGAGAAGCTAAACCGCTCGCGCAGAGGATTTGTGCCACAAGCCGACATGTGCCGAGATAATCACGGGAATATTCTCACGAGCGAGCTTGAGGTGGTCGAAAGGTGGCGGCAGCATTACGATGAGCACCTCAATGGCGACGTTGCAAGTACCGAAGGTGGTGTGGTAACAGATCTAGGAGTATGTGCACAGGACGAAAGACTTCCGGCCCTTGACCTCCAAAAGATTGAGGAGGAGGTTGGCCGGTTGAAAACAACAAAGCCGCTGGAGCAGATCAACTACCGAGCGAGCTTCTAAAATACGGTGGAGAAGCACTGGTGAGAGCACTACGCTGGCTCATTACCAAGATTTGGGAGGAGGAAGTATTACCGGAGGAATGGATGGAAGGTATCGTGTGTCCCATCTACAAAAAGGGCGACAAGTTGGATTGCGGGAGTTGAACGCGCGATCACACTACTGAGCGCTGCCTACAAGGTACTCTCTCAAATTTTATGCCGCCGTCTATCACCGATTGCAAGGGAGTTCGTGGGGCAATATCAGGCTGTATTCATGGGTGAACGAGCTACAACGGACCAGATGTTCGTCATCCGCCAGGTGTTGCAGAAATGCCGCGAATACAACGTGCCCACACATCACATGTTCAGCAATTTCAAATCGGCGTATGATACAATCGATCGAGAACAGCTATGGCAGATAATGCACGAATACGGATTCCCGGATAAACTGATACTGACGATGGATCGAGTGATGTGCGTAGTTCGAGTATCAAGGACACTCTCGAGTCCCTTCGAATCTCGCAGAGGGTTACGGCAAGGTGATGGTCTTTCGTGCTTGCTGTTCAACATTGCTTTAGAGGGTGTGATAAGAAGAGCGGGGATAAACATGAGTGGGACGATTTTCACGAAGTCCGTTCAGCTGCTTGGTTTCGCCGATGATATTGATATTATTGCTCGTAAATTTGAGACGATGGCGGAAACGTACATACGACTAAAGAGTGAAGCCAGGCGAATCCGATTAGTCATTAATGTGTCGAAGACAAAGTACATGATGGCAAAGGGCTCCAGGGTGGAATCACCACGCCAGCCACCCCGAATTTATATCGGCGGTTGAAGAATTCATGTACTTGGGCTCACTGGTGACCGCCGACAACCACACCAGTAGAGAAATTCAGAGGCGCATTGTGGCAGGAAATCGTACTTACTTAGGACTCCACAGAACTCTACGTTCACCGTAACACGAAGTTAACAATCTACAAAACGCTGATTAGACCGGTCCTCCTCTATGGGCACGAAACATGGACCCTACGTGCAGAGGACCAACGCGCCTTTGGAGTTTTCGAACGGAAGGTGTTGCGTACCATCTACGGCGGAGTGCAGATGGAAGACGGGACTTGGAGAAGGCGAATGAATGGGGCACGTTCGGTGTAGTACTAGATTTGTAGTAATGAGCTGAATTTTAGTATGGTGAGAAGGTCAATTCTCCGTTTCTGCAATGAAATGTCCCAAAAAGCGTGGGTATTATGATTCCTTGCCTAATTTGATGCTGTTTGAGCAAAACTTTGGATAACTATGTTGTTTATGTTGCAAGAAATGGAGAAAACAACAACACTGTTGCCCAAAGTTTTGCTCATACAGCATTAAATTAGGCAAGGAATCATAATACCCGCGCTTTTCGGACCATTTTATTGCAGAAACGGAGAATTGACCTTCTCACCATACTAAAATTCAGCTCATTACTACAAATCTAGTACTTCACCGATCTGTCCTATTACGAGCTGCATCAGCTGCTGAGAGAACCAACCATTGTCCATATCGCGAAAATCGGGAGGCTACGGTGGGCGGGTCACGTCATCAGGATGTCGGATAGCAACCCGACCAAAATGGTTCTCGATAGTCATGTGACTGGTACAAGAAGACGTGGAGCGCAGTGAGCTAGGGGGATCGACCAAGTGGAGGACGATCTGCGGACCCTACGCAGAGTGCGGAACTGGAGACAAACAGCCATGGACAGAGTGGAATGGAGACGGCTACTATGTACAGCAGAGGCCACCCCGGCCTTAGCCTGATCGTCCCGTCCCAACCATACTGAAACGGCAAGTACAAAATAAAATTTATACAGATTTTTAAACAATCGCTTTTTTTGGATTCGAACCGGAAATAGAAACCTCGATCAACCATGCAACCCCATTCCATAGATACACTCAGGAAAATTGCCTCATACTTAATGGCAAATATCCATGTGCCAAACCACATCCAAAGTATATGCAACCAATACCCGATTAAGCAGGCAAATTAGCACATGAATAGTATGTGCTCTAAATTGTATGAGTCGCTACTGTATGGTGCCTCATCAAAAGTATGAGTCGCACTAATGGAAAACATTTGTTTACCCCCATTGCAAAAATCCATGTCCCGGACACATAGAAGGAATGAAGATTTTTTTCCCAGTGTAATTCACCCACCATATGCTTCGAAGGAGACGCATGGTATTTTTTTTATTCCACGACATCAACCATCTCAGCACGAACCCCCGATGTTTTATCACAGCGAATAATCATAGTTAATATCATCACATCTACAATTTCTCACCATCGCTTTGTACGAATAAACATCTCCATCGTGCATAAAATATTCATAACCTCAAGAACCCGCTTTCGCATTGCCCCCCTTCCTCAGACCCCAAGGAACTATGCGCACTTACCATTAGCAGTCTGCACTCCAGAAACGCCGTTACCGGAACTACCGGTCGTCGTGGTGCCCTTCAACTTGAGCCGGTAGTTTTTGACGCTTGCGATCGTCGTCGTCATCGTGGCCGCGGGCGATGGCCCTCCTCCACTACTGGCGGTGTCCACCCGATGCATCACCACCCGGCACCCGTACACGCCATTATCCTTGGCTGTTGCATTTTTTATGTGCAGCTTCCGACGCTGAAAATCGATATGCGCCGATTTGGTGAGTCGCTCGTTGTTTCTGCGAGAGAAAGAAAGAAAGAATCGGACGGAGGGTAAAGAATGGTGAAAAACGCTGGGAAAGAATCGTTCTTGAATGTGTGTGGGGGGACACTGTCGGGCAAAAGTTTGGAGTAACGAAGTTATTCATAAATAGTAGTTTCAAAAGTTTTGATCGAGAGTGTAGAAGTACGGAAAGTGCACACAGCTGAGTTTGCTTTCGGTCGGTTAAAAGGGTGGTTTTGCCCTGGTATGCACCAGCACCACCCACACACCCTTTCAACAGTGCTGCAGGAATAAAGTAACGAACGGCAGAGCAGGTGGTTTACGGTGGCCAACATCACAGCAGATATCCGAGGAAATAAAGAAGATGCTTTTGGTCTGTGCTGGTAGGTAGAAACTGAACGGTGTTGGAGGCAGAGCTTTTTTCTCGTCTACTTGTTTGGGTGCCATTGCCGAATGGAAGCGTCTGGCATACTGATGACAAGAGCGATAAAGATGTACTCTGCATTCAGTGGACCCGGAAGAGTGCTCCCAAGTTGGTTGTTCGAGTGGAGGATTCGAGAGCGCAATCGAAAGAAGTGCATCGGAATTTTGAGGAAATATGTAAAAAATATGGGATTGATCCTCCTTTCAGCTGTGATGTTACATTACTTACAAATTAAAAATCTCCGCATGTATTTGATTTCTGTAATGTTTTTTTCCGCAGGGCGTACAGTATAGCTACGTCTTTTTCCTCCAAGAATTCCTCCAGGAATTCGTCCAAGAATTCCTCCAAGAAATCATCCAGGAATTTCTCCAAGAGTTTTTCCAAGAGTTCCTCCAGGAGTTCCTACAAGAATTGCTCCAGGAATTCCTCCGATAATTCCTACAGATATTATTCCAAAAAATCCTCCAAGAATTTCCTCAAGAATCCCTCCAGGAACTCCTCCAAGAGTTCCTGAAAGAATTCCTCCAAGAGTAGCTCCAAGAATTCCTTCAAAAGTTTCTCCAAGAATTCCTCCAGGAATTCCCCCAAGAGATTCTCCAAGAAATCCTCCAGGAATCCCTACAGGAATTCCTCCAACAACTCCTCTAGGAATTCCTCCAAGAATTTCTCAAGTACTTCATCTTAGAATTCCTAAAAGAATACCTCCAAGAATTCCTTCAAAAATTCCTTCAGGAATTCCTCCAAGAATATCACCAGGAATTTCTCCAAGAACTTCTCCAGGAATTCCTAGAAAGGATTCCTCCAGGAATTCCTCCAAAAATTACTCCAATAATTCCTTTAGGAATTCCTCAAATAATTTCTTTAGGAATTCCTCAAATAATTCCTCCAAGAATTCCTCCAAGAATTCCCATGAATTCCTCCAGGAATTCCTCCAAAAAATCCTCCAGGAATTCCTCCAAGAATTAATCCAGGAACTTGTCCAAGTATTTTTCCAAGAGTTCCTCCAAGATTTCCTCCAAGAACTCCTCCAGGAATTCCTCCAAAAATTCCTCCAGAAATTTATCCAAAAAACTCTTAGAAATTCCTCTCGGATTTCCTCCAAGAATTCATCGAGGAATTTCTCCAAGAATTCCTCCAGGAATTCCTCCAAGAATTCTTCCAGGAATTCCTCCAAAAATAACTCAAGGAATTGCTCCAAAAATCACCGAAAAGAGCCAATCCACAGAAATTAGTAAAATTCTACGGTGATAAATCCCGGCCAGTACTCGTAGAGAAATTCCACCAAAAATTCCTTGAGAAATTCCTCCAAGAATTCCTCCAGTAATTCCTAGAGAAATTCCTCCAAGAATTCCTTCAGGAATCCCTACAAAAAATCCTACAGAAATTCCAGGAGCTCCTCCAATAGTACCTCCAAGAATTCCTCGAAGAGTTCCTCCAAGAATTCCTCCAAGAATTCCCCCAAGAGATTCTGCAAGAAATCCTCTAGGAATCCCTACAAGAATTCCTCCAACAATTCCTCCAGGAATTCTTCCAACAATTCCTCCAGTAATTCATCTTAGAATTCCTAAAAGAATTCCTCCAAGAATTCCTTCAGGAATTCCTCCAAAATTCCTCCAGGCACTCATCCAAGAATTCTTTCAGGAATTTATTCTAGAATTCCTTCAAGAGTTCCTACAAGAATTCCTCCAGGAACCCCTCCAAGAATTCCTCCAGGCATTCCTCCAAGAATTCCTCCAGGAATTCCTCCAGAAATTCCTCCAGGAATTCCTCCAAGAATTCCTCCAGGAATTCCTCCAAGAATTCCTTCAGGAATTCCCCAAAGAAATCCTCCAGGGATTTCTCCAAGAAATCCTCCAGGAATTTCTCCGAGAATTCCTTCGGGAATTCCTCCAAGAATTCCTCCAGGGATTCCTCAAAGAATTCCCCTAGACATTTTTCCAGGAATTCCTTCAAGAGTTCCTCCAAGAATTCCTCAAAGCATTCCTCCAGGAATTCCACCAGGCATTTCTCCAAGAATTTCTCCAGAAATTCCAAAGAATTCCTTCTATGGTTCCTTCAGTACTTATTCCGGCAATTTCTTCGAAAAATATTCCAAAAATTCCTGCAGGAATTCCTCCAGATATTCCTCTTAGGATTTGGAGATTCCTCCAGGAATTCCTCATGGCATTTCTTTCGAAGTTTCTTTTGAAGTTTATTCAGGGATTCCATAAGAAATTCTCACTAGATTCAGAGATTTTTCAGATATTTAACCAGGTGATTCTGCAGGAGTTAACCCAGGGTAGACTCTTTCGGAATTCTCCCAGAGATTCCTCCCCAAGAAGTCCTCTAGTAATTCTTAAATTCCTCTGGACATTTCTTTCTTCTTTTTTTTATTCCAGCGATTCATCCAGGAATTCCTTCAGGTGAGTGCAATAGTTTTCCAAGGATTCCCTTATTTGGCAGTTCTACGGAAATACTGCCATGAAATTCTTCATGAATTTCTCTAGGGATTCTTTTCTCTTTATGAGATAACTTTCAAGATCCTTCCGAGAATACACAAATTAAAAATTTCTAAGGGATTATTCTCAGCGGTAGATCCCGTCAAAGATGTACTCGGAACAGTACCACTGATGGTTTATTCTTAGAGGAATACAGCTCCAGGATTGCTAATAAGCATAGACGAACCGGATGAGGTTCAGCTATGATTTCTTAATTCCTAATTCCTAATTCCTAATTCTTAATTCTTAATTCTTAATTCTTAATTCTTAATTCTTAATTCTTAATTCTTAATTCTTAATTCTTAATTCTTAATTCTTAATTCTTAATTCTTAATTCTTAATTCTTAATTCTTAATTCTTAATTCTTAATTCTTAATTCTTAATTCTTAATTCTTAATTCTTAATTCTTAATTCTTAATTCTTAATTCTTAATTCTTAATTCTTAATTCTTAATTCTTAATTCTTAATTCTTAATTCTTAATTCTTAATTCTTAATTCTTAATTCTTAATTCTTAATTCTTAATTCTTAATTCTTAATTCTTAATTCTTAATTCTTAATTCTTAATTCTTAATTCTTAATTCTTAATTCTTAATTCTTAATTCTTAATTCTTAATTCTTAATTCTTAATTCTTAATTCTTAATTCTTAATTCTTAATTCTTAATTCTTAATTCTTAATTCTTAATTCTTAATTCTTAATTCTTAATTCTTAATTCTTAATTCTTAATTCTTAATTCTTAATTCTTAATTCTTAATTCTTAATTCTTAATTCTTAATTCTTAATTCTTAATTCTTAATTCTTAATTCTTAATTCTTAATTCTTAATTCTTAATTCTTAATTCTTAATTCTTAATTCTTAATTCTTAATTCTTAATTCTTAATTCTTAATTCTTAATTCTTAATTCTTAATTCTTAATTCTTAATTCTTAATTCTTAATTCTTAATTCTTAATTCTTAATTCTTAATTCTTAATTCTTAATTCTTAATTCTTAATTCTTAATTCTTAATTCTTAATTCTTAATTCTTAATTCTTAATTCTTAATTCTTAATTCTTAATTCTTAATTCTTAATTCTTAATTCTTAATTCTTAATTCTTAATTCTTAATTCTTAATTCTTAATTCTTAATTCTTAATTCTTAATTCTTAATTCTTAATTCTTAATTCTTAATTCTTAATTCTTAATTCTTAATTCTTAATTCTTAATTCTTAATTCTTAATTCTTAATTCTTAATTCTTAATTCTTAATTCTTAATTCTTAATTCTTAATTCTTAATTCTTAATTCTTAATTCTTAATTCTTAATTCTTAATTCTTAATTCTTAATTCTTAATTCTTAATTCTTAATTCTTAATTCTTAATTCTTAATTCTTAATTCTTAATTCTTAATTCTTAATTCTTAATTCTTAATTCTTAATTCTTAATTCTTAATTCTTAATTCTTAATTCTTAATTCTTAATTCTTAATTCTTAATTCTTAATTCTTAATTCTTAATTCTTAATTCTTAATTCTTAATTCTTAATTCTTAATTCTTAATTCTTAATTCTTAATTCTTAATTCTTAATTCTTAATTCTTAATTCTTAATTCTTAATTCTTAATTCTTAATTCTTAATTCTTAATTCTTAATTCTTAATTCTTAATTCTTAATTCTTAATTCTTAATTCTTAATTCTTAATTCTTAATTCTTAATTCTTAATTCTTAATTCTTAATTCTTAATTCTTAATTCTTAATTCTTAATTCTTAATTCTTAATTCTTAATTCTTAATTCTTAATTCTTAATTCTTAATTCTTAATTCTTAATTCTTAATTCTTAATTCTTAATTCTTAATTCTTAATTCTTAATTCTTAATTCTTAATTCTTAATTCTTAATTCTTAATTCTTAATTCTTAATTCTTAATGCTTAATGCTTAATTCTAATATCTTATATCTTAAATTTCCAGAAATTGGCAACCACTAATTCTTAATTCTTAATTCTCAAATTTCCAGAAATTGGCAACCACTACTACTACACTACTGATGATGATTTTAGTAGAATTGGTCACAATTTGACCGTTAGATAATGTGAGCAAAAAGTTTGTCGCATACTGGGACTGACAAAATCGGGTCCGTACTGTATTCAATTTTTTCGTGATGCTACTTTCTCGGTGATTCCAATGCAAAATCTGATTTTAAGTGAATTTGTGACCATTCTTTGGTATTTACTGAGAGATGCCCAAAAAGCGTAGAATCATGCACATAGGGTACTTAACCCGTGGTAACCCTAACCCACTTTATGTAGTAAATCGCATCAGAATGAACGGGATGCCCGGAGGAAACAAACGGAAGGCGAAAATTTTTCAAACAATAAAAATATAACACCAAGTCGACTGGGGAAATTGTGGCACGAGAAAAAAGGAACCGAAAAAAAAGAACTCGTGGAAAGTGTGAAGAGACAATGATGAGCCTTGTTGGTGAGAAAATGGAACGGTTCGTGTCGTCCTTATTGTCGCGGAACGTTAGGTCGGGAATGACGCTGTTGAAAGGAAACTGAAGAGGGTAAGTGTAAGTTCAGTCGGGTAGTTGACTTTCATGGTATTCTTTGCTGATGGTTTCAGCAAAAGTAAGGAATGATGTTATCATTATTGGGGTGCTGATATGAATGATAAAACACACATCTTCACACTACAACCAAGTCATGTCATAAAAATGTTTTGTAAATCTTTTCGCAGCTTCTGGTCAACGGAATTCTTTGAACAAGCATATGAAAGCTACGCCATTCAGTCTAGCAGCGCACTCATCAGTTAACAGCATATTTCGGAGCAACGAAAAATCAAATTGATTGCATTTCGGATTCCTAGTCGCGTCATTTTTGCACGCTCATTTTGTTGGTGGTTTCCTGGACCTTCATGTGAAACAATCCACCTCTGCACATTTCATTGCTAGCGTCCCGTTTTCATAATTTGTTGGACAAAGGAAATATTAGGGTGATTCTCAGTTCAATAGATACGCTATAGGAATAATAATTTTAAATTTGATTGGAAAAGACAAAAATTAAAAATTATGGTACTGTTCTTTTTAATTCCAACTAAAATTTGCATCCAATGAAAGATACGCATGTATTTCGAACTAAACTGTAAGGTCGTCTTCAGTGTCTCGTACTAGACTCGACTTGAGACAAATTTGAGACCCTGAAGTCGACCTTACAATTGGCTTCTTTAGCGGTGTTGAGATAATTCCATATTCTGAATCTGCAAGCCAAATTGAGCCGAAATCCACAATTTCATGATTTAATAATTTATTTAAAAATCAATTTAAAGTTTGTAAGGGAGCGATTTGATGAATCACCCCTCGTCGGATTTTGCACTAAGCGGAGCTGTCAAGTAGTTGACCAGCTGTTAAAAGGTGATTAAAAAATCTCTTTGAAATTGATTTTAGGCATCAAAATAAAGTTCTAAAAATCTGAAAAAAAATCATAGTGGCTCAGAAAAGGGGGCTCTTTCGTGTAACATTTAAAAATCAATATTTTTTCTAAATTATACTTATATGTCATAGGATGCAAATACATACTTAGGGTAAGTGTACCAATTATGGCTATGGTACCAATTATTCGCCATAGTTGATTTTCACCCCTTAACGATGAAAATCAACAAGAAAATTTTTGAAAACAACAGGCCAAGTTCACAAAAGATGGTTACACTCATTTAAATTCCACATTTTGCTCAAATTATGGTAGAAATAAATCATTTTCCTTAAAATTTCGGCTTCCTTGCGCCTTTTTTCGCCATAATGTACCAGTCATGGCTAATCCCACAAGGAATGCATGCAAATAGTGCGAAAAGGAACCGTAGTTAAAAAATGTAACCATAACTGGTACAGGGTTCCTATCATTGGTACTAAATAATTAAAGTAGTGTTGGCTCCGTTTCTATATTTTTCCTGTAAAGTATGGAAACTAAGCTATTTTTTAACATATTGATGACATTCGTTGGTCTTCGCGTTATTTTTGTATATATAGTTTTCCTTAAGTAGTGTCATAATTGGCACAGGCACCCTAGTTGGAATTAAAAGGAACAGTAATTAATCCGATTTTCTTATACAAACTTTATATTTGCATCATAATATCTTAACAATTCTGAATAAATGAATTAAGCCTCAAAATCATGCGCCACCCTACCATCATACCTCACATTATAGTGCACTAATGCCCGCATTACCTACCTGAACCACTCGATATGAACTCCATCGTCGTCTCTTCCGGAGCTGATGATGCTGCCGCTGCTGCCATTTCCGTTGCCATGATTGGACGACCAGCTTCCCGTGTGACACTTGAGCACGATGGCACCGTTGCTCTTTTCCGATTCGTGCTTCACCAGTTGCACCACCGGAGCGGAAGTTCCTGCAAAATTATGAACGGGGAAAAAAAGAACAGGAAATGATATTACTACACGAGTTCCAGCACGGCCAACGGATCATCGATTGAAAAAGATTAAAAGCTTTTGAAATAAAAAAAAGACTGAATCACTTTTTACTTGCACTGGATTGCGATGGGAAACATTTAACTTCCATATTATCCGATTATATTTCAACTCGATAAACTTGCGAAGAGCGATAACGAAATTTAATCCCCCGGCACCAACCGAGGAAAGTTCTCTCAATAGCCAATTGGCACACTTATCACTCTCTTTCGTGGAAACGGACCGACCGTCTTCGTCGCATTTTATTATCGCAATCAACGGTTTCAGTTCGATACTTGTCCATTTCTTCCGAGAAGTTGGATTCATATCTCTACGCCCCGATAAAAGAAGAAAAGCTAAACTTCTAAACCAATAAAAACGTATTGACCATCAATTGAATCGAGTTTCATTTTATCTCATTACACGTTCATCCAATATTTTCCTTCCTCGCATTTCCAGGACCCAGGCGAGTGACGGCGACCATCATCAATGAACTTCTGAGTGAGTTTACCTAACGTAGGAAAGAGCTGGAGTTACAATGGCAGGAGATCCTAGGCACTCAAATCTGCTGTCTGTCCCAATACCGCAACAGCCCGTCCCTCGTGGAGTCGTAACTTTTTATGACTTCGCGGAATTGGAATTATTTGCGGCGCGAATGGGGGGAAAGTCGAGGTAGAAGAGCATTCGTCTTCGCAGCTGGATAGCTACTTAGAACTTCGTAACTGACTGTTGCGGAGTGCGTAACAGAAAGTACATATGCAGAAACGTCTTAACATTTCCACGGAAAAAAGTGTCATGAAATCTTTTCACGTTGTTCAAAGAAAGATTAGCGTCCTTTCAGCGCCTTGAAGACCCCGACACAGTAAACCTATTTGGGATCACCATTAATGAGGCTTCCTCTCCATTAATGAGCTTTAATCTCCAGATGAGTATTTCGTCAGCCACGTGGTTTAATATGGGGTATTTTTTTTCCTTCTAAACCATAGGGGGATAATCTGCCCAACAGACACCCTAACAGAAGGTTAGGGTAGTGTAGGTCTGAGGCCGTCTTCTACAACAAAAGTAGAAGCCGGGACTACTCTCTCCTCGTACCCACTAAACCATTCCTATGGTCGCCAAACCCTACGTCTCTCCGGAACCACCAAGAAGGTATTGCTTCAGAGAGGGGCTAGTGCTTATGGGGTATGGATGATGCAATCGCTCGCCCACAGCAGGTCATATTTACCACTGGTTCACTTCGATCATGGATTGCCGATTTGTTGTGACGATTGAAGAGAAGTTTAACAAGTCGGACTCGATTATCCTGGCACTTAAAAACAAAAATCATCCCGGATAATCGAGCCATTTGTTTTTTTTTCGTGTCTTTTTATCCTTTTAGATTTTATGTATTAGGGTAACTTCACTGATGTAACTTCTGAGGATTCATCCCAATTCATCACAATTCCAACAGTGGATTACTTCAAGATTTTATTCTTGGAGTTTCTCTAGCAACTGCATCTGTGAGGTACTCCAGAAATGTCATCTGGGTATTCTTTCTGCGATTTCCTCCAGAACAGAGTGTCTGAAAGCTCATGTATACATGAATGAGACAATGTGCCATGCGCTGGTTTAAAATGCGTCTCAAGAAAATTTGTGAGATTTGAAATCATAGCATGCTCATAAAAAATCTTGTGTATGTGCCTCAAAGAGACGTCGCGTGAGACTCGTCTCATTGAGATGTTCGTCAGTTGAAACCTGTCAAAACTAATTGCAACGGAATTATATTAGAGGCCCAGATTAGATCCTGTGAACCTGATCCCACCCCAGAATCATTATGGCAGAAACCGCAAGATGGATAATTATCAGGGGATTTGATTCACTTGACCGCGAACGGTAATAGATGCAGTATGTACAATAAGCGAGCAGTTGGAATTTTGACTATACTTGGGGGGAAACTGAGTCGGTTCGGTACCCCATCCTCACTTTTTTGCAGACCATTCGGTGGCGCCAACCAGTTTCTACCCTCGCGAAACGTCAAATCGCAACTGATAATGGTATTTTAGGGAGAAAAAAAGAACCTTAGTAGAAACTTCCGTTTCCGCCGAATAACGTTAGGGCCACTAGCGTGCACAGGGGGGGGCAAGGGGGGGCACTTGCCCCCCCTTCTATAAAAAAATTCTATGCACCATTTTTGCAATTCTTGCACCTTGGATCTTACCACGCAATGTTGAGAATCACTGAGCTATGGTGCACCATTGACACATACAATTTCATAGTATCTCAAGCACAACCATGATGTTCTCAGAATCATCTAGGCTACGCTCACGCACCATCTTCTAACTAATCAGTGATGTCAGAACCACATTTGAAAAACATGCACCATTTTGGCATTTCGTATTCCAAAACTGTATTCCATGTACGTGAACCATGGTGACTTCGGCACCACATTGAATTCTAAGCACCATTTTTGCAATTCGTGCACCTAGCCATACAAAATAACGAGTATCACTGAATAACAGTGACGACTAATACGCACACTAACATCATGCACCTTCTTCAAAGCTTTCAATGCACCATCATGATGTCCACAGAATGATCTAGGTACGCACGTATTATGACGATCGCATGAAATGTCTTATTATCAATTAATTATCTAATACCTCATACTGATACGCACCATCATGAAACTTCATGCACCATCACAGCTCTTCAAGCACCATTTCAGCGTTTATCATATCATCTAGGCATCTAAAGCACCGTACTGCCTGAGCATCACATAAATTCATTTTTTTTGTATGCTATGCACCATTTTTGCAATTCGTGCACCTAACCATATTGATAAGTTTTGAAAAACGGTGACAACTAATGCATCATCCAGTATCATGCACCTTCTTCAAAGCTTTCCAACCACCATTTTGGCATTCACTATATCATCTAGGCATCTTATGCACCATTATGATGTGGTTCACAAGTGAATTTGATGCACCATTTTGGCATTTCGCATACAAAATAGCATTCCTTGTATCTGGACTATGTTAATTTCTGTGCCGTATTGAGTTTCCTGCACCATTTTTGCAATTCGTGCACCTACATATGGAATTTGTTGAGTATAACTGAATCATGGTAAAACTAATGCACCATAGAGACATCATGTAGCTCCTTTGCATTCCATGCACCACCACGATGATCACATAAATATCTAAGCACCATCTCACGCGTCATCTAAGTATTTAATTCACATCTGAATTTCATAAGCTCCATTTTGCCATATCGTACACCCAATTGTATTCCATTTACCTGATTCATGTTGACTTCCGCACCACATTAAATTCTATGCATCATTTTTGCAATTCTTGCATTTTGGATCTGACCACCCAATGTTGAGAATCACTGAATCATGGTAGCAACAAATGCACCCCTGATACATGATGTTCTCAGAATCATTTTTTGGCTAATCTCACGCACCATCTTTTAACTAATCAGTGATGTCAGCACCATATTTGAATAACATGCACCATTTTGACATTTCGTATTCCAAAACTGTAATCCATGTACGTGAACCATGGTGGCTTCGGCACCACATTGAATTCCAAGCACCATTGTTTTGCAATTCGTACACCTAGCCATACACAATGGCGAGTGTCGCTGAATAACGGTAACAACTAATACAGCACACTAACATCATGTACCTTCTTCAAAGCGTCCACAGAATGATTTAGGTATCCACGCATTATGCTGATCTCATGCAGTATCTTTTAATCAACTGGAAATCTAGTACATCATACTGATATGCACCATCATTAAATTTCATGCATCATCAAAGCTTTCCAAGCACCATTTCAGCGTTTATTTTATTATCTAGGCATCTGATGCACCACTATGTTGTGAGCATCACATAAAATACTTTTATTTTGTATTCTATGCACCATTTTTGCAATTCGTGCACCTAACCATGCAACATGTTGATAATCTTTGAATAACGGCGACAACCAATGCAGCACACTACCATCATACGCCTTCTTCAAAATTTTCCATGCACCATTTTGGCATTCATTATACCATCTAGGTACCTTATGCACCATTATGATGTGGTTTTCATTTGAATTTGATGCACCATTTTGGCATTTCGCATACAAAATAGTATTCCACGTACCTGGAACATGTTGATTTCTGTGCCACATTGGAGTTTCCTGCACCTTTGCACGAATTGCATGTGCACCTTAATATGAAACATAACGAGTATAACAGAATCATGGGGAAGCTAATGCACCATACATACATTATTCATTCCACGCACCACCATGATGTTCACAGAATCATCTAGGCATCATCTCACGTACCATCTTTGAATCAAATATGTGTCTAATTGCGAAATAATGCACCATCGTTAAATTTCAAGCATTACTAAAGCTTTTAATGCGTAATCGTGGCGTTCACTATATCATCTAGGCATCTATTGCACCATTAATATTGTATGAAGTTTCGTACATCGAAATTGCATTTCTTGTACGATGTCAACTCTAATGCATCATACTGACATCAAACACCATCTTTGAATGACATGCTCCATATCAGCATTCAATGCACCATACCAATGAACTCAGTGTTATCAGAAGATCCTATACACCACGGTGACACTATGCACCTTTATTGTCGCACGCAATTTGATTTTTACGCAGCACCAACATTTTTTTATGTTTACACCATCTCCAAATCTCATGTTTTATTTTCTTCTATATTCTATAAATCAAATTGCAATTACTTGCCACGCATGCACTATCTCGACGTTCCCTTGATCATATATTGATATAATATACCATACTCACATCACACAGCTTTTTAAAATTCTATGCACCTTCTTGGTGTTCATTGTAACATTGCATTTTATATACCATTTTGTGATTCGCGCATCAAAACAGCATTGTATTCCGTGGATCATTTTGAGAATCGCTTTAGCAGCTCGAGAAATATCTGGAGTAATCGGAGAGAAGAACCAGCAGAGGGCTGAAAGTCTCTTTAATAAAGACAAATCAATCAATCAATCTGGAGTAATCCGTGAAGGCATTCCAGTAGAAATCTCTGGAGAAATTTCAGAAGAAATCCTTGAAGGACTTTCTGGAGGAATCCCTGAAGGCAATACTAAAGAAGTGCTCAAAAACTGGAAGAGAAGTCTAGAGAAATTCCTGTAGAATTTGCAGGAGGAACTACTAAAGGAATTGCTGGTAAAATTATCGAAGGAATTCCCTGGAGGCATTTCTAAAGGAATCCTTGAAGAATTTCCTGGGGGAATCTGTAGAGGAATTCGTGAAAGAATTAATGGAGGAATTTGTGGAGAAATATTTCGAAAAATTCCTGGACAAATTTATGCAAAAGTTCCAGCAGGGGCTCATTAACGAACCCCTGGAGTAAACTCTGGAGGCATTCCTGGAAGAAACCCTGGGAGAATGCCTGGAGGTTTCCTTGTAAGAATTCCTGGAGGAACTTCTGGAAGAATGTCCGGAGGAATTTCTGCAGGAATCCCTGAGGAAGTTTCTGGAGGAGGAGTTTCTAGAAGAGTTCCTGGAGGAAGCTATGAGAAATTCCTGGAGAAATCCCTGGTGTAATCCTTGGAGGAATTCCTGAAGGAATCCGTGCATTATAGGATGAAACACTGGAGAGGTAACAGAAGGAATCTATGAAGGAATCCATGAAGGAATTCATGGAGGAATTCCAGGATGAATTGCTGGAGGAATTCCTGAAGGATTTTTTGAAATACTGGAGAAATCTCTGGAGGAATTTGTGGAGCAATTTCTGGAGGAATCAGTGGAGTCACTCCTGAAGGAATTTTTGGAAGAATCCGCGAAAAAATTCTTAGAGGAATTTCTGGAGGCATTCTTTCATTGGAAGAATTTATGGAAGATTTTCAGGAGGAATACTTGGAGGAATCCCTGGATACATTCATAGAGGAAATCCTAGAGAAAGCTTTGGAAAATTCCTGGAGAAATCACTGCTGTAATCCTAGAAGGAATTCCTGAAGGAATCCGTAAATCAATTCAAGGATGAATCCCTGGGGAATTATTAGAGAAACTTCTGGAAGAATCCCTAGAGGTTTTTCTGGAGAAATTCCTAAAAAAATGTAGGAATTCCTGGAAGAATTTCTGGAGGATTTCCTGAAGGAATTCTTTGAAAAAAATCTGGAAAAATATTTGCGGCTTCCTGGAGGAATGATTAAAGGAACTTCTCGAGCAAAAGAATTTCTAGAGGGATTTTTGAGGAATATCTGAAGAAAATTCATTGATGAATTCCTGGAGGAATTCCTGCACAAATTCCTGGCGAAATCTATGGAGGAATTATTGAAGAAATTTTTCGAGGAATTCCTGGAACAGTTCCAGGAGAAGTTTTTTTCTGGAGAAATCTGTGGATAAATTTTTGTAGGAATACCTTGAGGAATTCTTGGAGGAATCCATGAAGATTTTTTTTAGAAAATTTTCCGGAGCAATTCATAGAGAAATTTTTATAGTTGTCCCAGGAGAAAATTCTGGACAGATTCGTTGAAAAATTCCATAAAAAAATTCAGAAAAAATGTCTGTAGAAATCCCTGGAGAAATTTCTCGAGGAATTCCAGGAAGAGTTCCGGGAGAAATTTCTTCAGGATTTTCTGGAGAAATCTGAGCAGCAATTCCTTTAGGAGTCCTTGCAGAAATTCCTGGAGGATTCTCTGTAGCAATTCCCGAAGGTATTCAAGATGGAATTAACGAAGGAATTTTTGAAGGAATAATGGAGGAATTCCTGGAGGAATTTCCGAAAGAATTCTTTGAGGTATTTTTTGCGAAACATTCCTGGAGAAATTCCTGGATAATTTTCTTGAGGAATCTCTGGAGAAATTCCTGGAGGAATCCATGTTTGAATTCCGGGAGGTATTTCTGGATAAATTCCTGAAGATTTTTTTGGTGCAATAACTAGAGAAATTCCTGGATGAATTCTTTAAGGAATTTCTGGAGAAATATTTAAGGCTTCCCGGAGGAATGTCTAGAGGAACTCCTCAAGGAATTTGTGAAGGATTTTTTTTGAGTAATTTCTGAAGAAACTCATGGATGGACTCCTGGATGAATTCCCTAAAAAATTCCTGGAGGAATCCATGGAGAAATCCCTAAAGGAATTCCTAGAGAAATTCCCAGAAAAGATCCGCGAAAAATGCCTGCTGTAATCCTAGGAGGGATTCCTGAAGGAATCTGTGAAGGAATTCAAGGATGAAACCCTGGAGAATTCCTAGAAAAATTTCTAGAAGAATCCTTAAAGGTTTTTCTGGAGAAATTCCTGAAAAAATGAAGTTATTCCTGGAAAAATTTCTGGAGGATTTCCTGAAGGAATTCTTTGAAAAATTTCTGGAAAAATATTTGCGGCTTCCTGGAGGAATGATTTAAGGAACTCCTCGAGCAATTTCTGAAAGATTTCCTAGAAGGATGTTTGAGGAATATCTGAAGAAATTCATTGATGGAATTACAGGCGAAATCCGTGGAGAAATCCCTGTAGAAATTTTTCGAGGAATTCCTAGAGGAATTCCTGGAGCAGTTCCGGGAGAAGTTTTTTTTTCTGGAGAAATGCGTGGATGAACTCTTGGGGGAATACCTAGAGGAATTCTTGGGGGTATCCATGAAGATTTTTTTAGAGGATTTTCTGGAGCGAAAACTAGAGAAATTTTTATAGTTGTCCCAGGAGAAATTTCTGGAGAGATTCCTGGAAAAAATCCAGGAAAAAAAATCCTTAAAAAAATTCTGTAGAAATCCCTGGAGAAATTTCTCGAGGAATTCCAGGAAGAGTTCCGGGAGAAATTTCTCCAGGATTTTCTGGAGAAATCCGAGCAGGAATTCCTTAAGGTATCCTTGCAGAAATTCCTGGAGGAATCCCTGTAGAAATTCAAGATGGAATTACTGAAGAAATTTTTGAAGGAATGAATGGAGGAATTCCTGAAGGAATTCCCGAAAGAATTCTTTGAGGTATTTTTTTGCGAAACATTACTGGAGGAATACCTGGACGATGGTTAGCACACTTGACTATCACGCCGAGGACCTGGGATCGAATCCCACTCCCGACAAACTCGCAAAATGTGCTTTCTTCCTTCGGAAGGGAAGTAAAGCGTGGGTTCCGAGAGGAACTAGCCTAGGGCTAAAAATCTCGTTAATACAGAAAAAAAAAATCCTGGAGAAATTCCTGGATGATTTTCTTCAGGAATCTCTGGAGAAATTTCTGGGAGAATCCATGTTTGCATTCCGGGAGGTATTTCTGAATAAATTTCTCCAGAATTTTTTGGAGGAATTCAGTTATGAATTTTTAGAGGAAAAACTACAGAAATTCCTGGATGAATTGTTTAAGGAATTTCTGGACAAATCTTTAAAGCTTCCTGGAGGAATGTCCTCGCGGAATTAATGTAGGATTTTTTTGAGCAAATTCTGAAGAAACTCATGGATGAATTCCCGAAAAAAAGTCGGAGGAATCCATGAAGAAATCGCTGGAGGAATTCCTAGAGAAATTCCCGGAAAAGATCCGGAAAAAAATCTTTTAAGAATTTCTGGAGGAATTAGTCGAGGAATCTCTGGAAGAATAATTCTGGCAGAAATTCTTAGAGAATTTTCTGTAGGAATTCCGGCAGCAATCCCTGGAGGCATTTCATGAGGATTCCATGGAAGTATCCCTGGAGGAATTCCTAAAAGAGTTCTAGGAGAAATTGATTTAGGATTATGTGGAGGATTCCGTGAAGGATTTCCTGGAAAAATCCCTGGATGAATGCCTTGAGAAATTTCTGGTGGAATCCATGGAGGGAGGAATTTCTGAAGGAATTCCTGAAGAAAAACCTGGAGAAATTCCTGGAGGAATCCATGGAGGAATCCCTGAAGGAATTCTTGGAAGGGTTCCGGGGAACATTCCTTTAAGATTCTCTGGAGGAATTTTGACAGAAATTCCTAGAGGATTTTCTGGAGTAATTCCTGGAGGTAATTCTGGATGAATTTTTGAAGAAATGCATGAATAAATCGTTGAAGGAATGAATCCCTGAAGAAGTCCTTGAGAATTTCCTGTAGAATTTCCTGGAGGAATCGATGGAAGAATTGCTCGAGAAATTCCAGGAGGAATTCCCGGAAGAGTTCCGTGAGAAATTCCTTTAGGATTTTCTGGAGGAATTTGTAGAGCAATTCCTTGAAGAAACCCTGGAGGAAATATTGAAGAAATTCTGGCAGACATTCCTAGAGGATTTTTTCTAGAAGAAATTTCATGAGGAATCTCTGGAGGAATTCCTTGGGGTAATTCTGGAGGAATCCCTGAAGGTAATTCTGAAGAAATTTCTGGAGTATTTACTGGAGGAATTATTTGGGAAAATTCTGGAGAAATATATGAGGCTTCATGGAGAAATTTCTGAAGGAACTCCTCGAGGAATTTCTGAAGGAATTTGTGGAGGAATTTCTGCGGGATTTTTTTAACGAATCCCTGCAGGAACTCCTTGAGAAACTCATAGAAAAAGTTCTTGAGGAATTCTTTGAGGAATGCAAGGAGAAATCCCTGTAGTTCTGGTGAAAATTCCCAGAGGAGTTCCTTGTAGAATTTCTGGCGCTCTTCTTTTAGAAATTTCTGAAAGAATTCCCGGAGGAATTTTTGCGGAATTTCTGAAGAAATTCATGGATGACTCCTCGGAGGAATTCCTTAAGAAATGCTTTGAGAATTTCCTGGAGGAATCCATGGTGGAATTTTTCGAGGAATTCTAGGAGGAATTCCTGGAAGAGTTCCGTTAAAAATTCATTTAGGATTATCTGGAGGAATGCGAGGATAAATTCTTGGAGGAATCCCTAGAAGAAATATTGTAGGAATTCTGATAGTCATTCCTAAAAGAAAATTTCAGGAGGAATCTCTGGAGGAATTATTGGAGTATTTACCAGAGGAATTATTTGAGGTATTTCTGGTGAAATATATGAGGCTTTTTCGAAAATTAATGGAGGAATGCCTGAAGGAACTTCTCGAGGAATTTCTGTAGGAATATCTGGAGGAATTTCTGAAGACATTAATTATTGCATCCCTGGAGGAACTCCTGAAGAAATTTCAGGAAAAAAATCTTGGAGAAATTCCTAGGGGATTCCGTGGAGGATTCCCTGGTGGAATTTCTCGCGAAATCATTCGAGGAACTCCTGGAGGAATTCCTGGAAGAGTTTCGGGTGAAATAACTTTAGGATTTTCTGGTGGAGTCCATGGATGAATTCCGGGGAGAAATCCCTGAAGGCATCTCGGAGGAATTTCTGGAGGGATGTCTGAAGGAACTACTCGAGGAAATTCTGAACGAATACCTGGAGGAATTTTTTGAGGAATTTCTGAAGAAATTTATGAATGAATTCCTACAGAAATTCTTGGATAAATTTCTGAAAAAATATGGAGGATTTCCTGGACAAATTCCTTGCGGAATTCCTCGAAGAATTCTTGATGGGAAGACATTCTTGGGGAACTCAGGCAGAAATTCCTAGAGGATTTTCTGGAGGAATTGCTGGAGGAATTTCTGGAGTTCTTCCTCGACAAATTTCTGAAAGAATTCCTGGTGAAATTTCTGGAGGATTTTTTGTGGAATTTCTAAAGAAATCCATGGAGGAATTTCTGATGAAATTGTTTGAGAATTTTCTGGAGGATTCCATGGAAAAATCCTTGGAGCAATTTCTTGATGACCTGGAACCTGGAAGAATTCCGTGAGAAATTCCTTTAGCATCGGTGGAGGAAATATTGGGGGAATTCTGACAGACAGACATTAAGGATTTTTCCTAGAAAAATGTCAGGAGGGATCTCTGGAGGAGTTCTAGGAGTATTTACTGGAGAAATTCCTGGAGGATTTATTTGAGGAATTTCTGGAGATATATATGAGGCTTCCTGGAGAAATGTCTGAAAGAACTCCTCGTGGAATTTCTGAAGGAATTCCTGGAGTAATTTCTGGAAGAAGTTTCTGAGGAATTTCTGAAGAAATTCAGTAATGAATCCCTGGAGAAATTCCTTAAGAAATTTCTGGAAAAAATCCTAAAGAAATTACTGGAGGACTGCCTGGACGAGTTTTGGAAGAAATTCCTTTAGGATATTCTGCAGGAATCCGCGGAGGGATTTCTGAAAGAAATCCCTGGTTGCATATTGGAGGAATTTCTAAAGAAATGTCTGAAGGAACCCCTCGAGGAATTCCTAAATAAATATCTGGAGGAATTTATGAAGAAATTCATTATTGAATCCCTGAATGAATTCCTTAAAAAAAATCTGGAAAAAAACCCTGGAGAAATTACTGGATGAATCTGTGGAGGATTTCCTGTAGAGATTCCTGGCGAAATTTTTTGGAAGAGTTCCGCAAGACATTCTTTTAGGATTCTCTGGAGAAATTCTGGCAGAAATTTCTAGAGGATTTTCTGGAGAAATACCTGGAGGAATTTCATGAGGAATTCTTGGATGATTTTTTTTTTTTTGAGGAATTTCTGTAGGAATTTCTGGCGTTATTTTTCGAGAAATTTCTGAAGGAATTTCTGGAGAAATTTGTTGAGGAATTTAAGATTTTTTTGAAATAATCCATGGATGAATCCCTGAAGGAATTCCTGAAGAAATTCGTTGAGAATTTTCTGGATAATTTTCTGAAGGAACCCCTGGAGGAATTTCTCGAGGAATTCCAGGAAGATATTCTTCAGAAATTCCTTGAGGATTTTCTGGGGGATTCCATGGAGCAACTCCTAGAGGAATCCCTGGAGGAAATATTTGGGGAATTCTGGCATACATTTCTAGAGGATTTTTTCTAGGAGATATTTTAGGAAGAATTCCTGGAGGTAATTTTGGAAGAATTCCTGGAGTATTTACTGGAGGAATTCCTGGAGGAATTATTTGAGGAATTTCTGGAGAAATATATGAGACTTCCTGGAGGAATTTCTGAAGGAATTATTGGAAGATTTTTTGGGGGAATTCCTGGAGCAACTCATGCACGAATCTTTGGAGAAATCCTGGAGATTGCAACAAGGGTTCCGATCAAAATGTTCTATCTAGGAGTTCTGTCATTCTCCAATTCTAGCATCACTAATTGTCTAGGATCAAAATTCTTTCACAACGACAATATTTTTTTTCTATAATTGATAATTTTCTAGATATTCTCCATTGTATTTGATACGTTTATGAAATTTTATAAGAGTCGAGATAATGACTTCATATTAAAGTTTCGTATTGCCTTGAAATCATAACCATCCGAAGCCTCCTCCAGAATCCCAATATGAAGTACTTGGCGATGTCAGCACCACAACATGTTGAAACCCCTACTTGGGAATTCATATTGCGTGTAACACCATCATTCATTTTGCACCATGATCATACATATATTGCACCATTATTATAGTGCCCCCCCCCCCTAAGCAAGAACCCTGCGCACGCTAGTGGTTAGGGCCATATCCCTTCAACTCAAATTATCCTTCATCCCTCTCCGTTGGTCATACAAAACATGCCCAAAAATCACCAATCGGAAGCATACGAACTGAGGGGCTGTCCATCAATTATGTAAGGATTTATGGGAAGGAGGAGGGGGTATGAGAAATCTTACGCGACACACAAAAATATTTGTGTTCTCATACAAAAACTCTGGGGGGGGAGATTGAGAGGGGGGGGGGAGGTTGTCGAAAAATCGAGAAAATTGCCTTACGTAATAAATGGACGAGTACCAAGAGCATTAAAACTTTCCCGTCGTAAAACAACCTTCGGCTGCATTCCATCTGCCGCAGCATACTTATGACCTAAACTCCCTCCGCTCCCGGAAAACGTCATGCCAGTCCCAACTGAACATTATCTATTAATGTAATCCTAGCGAAGGATTCGAGAGTGTATCAAGCGGGTGTACCTGGAGCTTGTCTCATTGAGACGTCTCATTGAGACTCGCAATGCTAATGTGATGTGCACCAACATCGCGAGTCTCAAGCTCAAGGAATTTTCATGTGCTCACAGCCAACTTTTCTCAATCTCATATTGAGATTTGTGCGTACATATACTCTGCTCCAGAAGCTCCTAAGGATTAATCTCGAGATTGCATCTGACAATTCCTCCAGGAATTTCTTAAGAGGATTTCGGCAGAAAGTCCATCTGTGCATTCTTCTAAAAAGTACTTCTGGAGATTTGTTCCGAAATTCAATTTAGGGATTCTTTTAGAAATTCCAAGAGTTTCTTCTGAATTTTTTTTCAGAAATTTCTTCAGAAGTTCCTGCTGGAGATTCCGCCAGAAACTTCTTCAGTAGAGTGGGTCAACGTTGTATGGTGAAACTTTAAATTTGATCGTATCAACCCGGAACAAAGGTTTATCAATCTGTATTAGCGTCCAAAACAACTGTGCAAAATTTGGGAGCGATTGGTAACGTCCCCGTATTTCGCATTGCGATTGAAATTTGTATGGAAGTTAGTATGGGAAATGTACTTTTTTGCATTTCACCCATAAGTTGAATTATTTTGTCTAACACCATGTAACTAATGACGGTAAAGTATAGCCTAAGATATGCCGACGCTTGTGCCTGGTAACTTAGGTCGAAATTTGAGGTTTTGTTATTGATGTTATTCCTTCACATGTTAAATGTTAAGCATCTTCGGGCAATCTGTACGTTATAACTTTTTTCACGAGGGTCGCATCACTTTGCGGTTTTCGACAAAGTTTTTCGGCATATCCTAGGCTATACTTAAACGTCATTAGTTAGATTGTTTTAGGCGAAAAATTTCAATTTATGAGAAAAAATGCAAAAAAGCACGTTTTCTCATACTAAATTTCATACAAATTTCAATCGTAATGCGGAATACGGGGAAGCAACCAATCGCTCCACAATTTTGCACAGTTGATTTGGACGCTAAAAGGAATCGAAAAAGCTTTGTTCCAAAAAATCGACTTTTTTGACCCAGTCTATTGAGCATGTTTCTAATGTTTTTTTCGTACACTAGATGAAAAGTGTTTATTGCAATCATCTGTTTTAATAAGTTTCTCTTGTATTGGAATGTCTGTCATTCATGCATTCCCAGCCAATGGCATACAAACAGATTCCAGTGTAACATTGAACACCATTACACACTCATTTTGCAATATTTTTTACAATATTTCTGAACCTGAGTTTCGTTGGTAAAAAGTAGGTTTGAGTGTTTCGTCATTTGACGGTCAGACTATGTTCATACCGGCATCGGGAAAACGAATCCCGTCTCGATTATTGTAAAGTTTGTACCTTTTCACAGTCTTTTACGTTCAGCACAAATCCGTTTGTTATCCCGCTCCATTGTGGACTGAAGGAAGTGTAGGGTAATCTGGAGCGTCATGCACCCCCAAGGTAGAATTGACTGTTGTTATTGCTGTGTGAAAGAAAATAATTGGTCTGCCTAAATCGACAGTTGAGGATTACAGCTAGCTGCTTGTCACGTTTTACTCCGGAGATGTATCTACAGGGGATGGCCAAAATGTTTGGGATATGCAACTTTTTTTCTCCCACAAAAAAAAATCAACATGCAGTAACTTTTCATAGAGTGCATCAAAAAATCTCAAATTGTGACTGTTTGTCAACCTATTATATGTGCATCATTGGTACAAATTTGGGCTCGAATGATTAATATTTCGCGAAGTTAGAACCGTTCGGGTAAAACACTATTTTTTAGACAACTCATTTTTGAACTGTCAGATCTCGGAAACCAGTGAGCTGAATTGAATGAATTTTTTAACGTTTATCAACAATATATTGATACTTAATACGACGTTATAAAATGTAATATTTTCTCACGGCGAATTAAGTTATACCGGGTTGAATTTTTTACCCATATAGAGAAAAATAAGTAAAATTTACAATACCACACAAAAATTATTAAATGTGTTCTTCCTTCAATCTAAATAGGCTCTAATATATCTAATTAGAGATAATTTGAGAACAAAAGTGGAAAATCTTTGGATATCAACACTAAAATTTATTGACATTGATGTGAAAAAATTACATTTTTTCGAGAAAAATCCAAAAAGTGTCAATCCATGATAACTTTTTTCAATGTTTAAAAAGTACCTATGTTTTAATAGTTTGTGAAGCATTTACATATTGTTAGTGTACGTTCAAAATTTCATTCAATTCGGTTCTCTGGTTTCCGAGATATGGCAGCTCAAAAATGAGTTGTCTGAAAAATAGTGTTTTACCCGAACGGTTCTAACTTTGCGAAAGATTTATCAATCGAGCCCAAATTTGTACCAAAGATGCACATATAATAGGTTGGAAAACAGTCAAAATTTGAGATTTTTTGATGCGTTCTATAAAAAGTTAAAGCATGTTGAACTTTTTTGCGAGAGAAAAAAAGTTGCCTATCCCAAACATTTTGGCCATCCCCTGTATATTACCCCAAAATCCCCTACTTCCTACCACTTCCAGTCAGCCAGTTGGAGATTTCCTTTTAGCTAGTCCGTGTTCGACAAAACTCTCTGTCCGATATCCAATTATGGCAGAAAGCTGGCAGGAAGTCACTCCGGCAGCGATCCATGAAGAGGATATTTCGATGGGAAATAATCGGACAAGAAAAATAAGAAAGTACTTGTCTCGTGTGGAGCCAAGAGTCAAGTCAAAGTTTTTCCACGTTATTTCCCCTATGGCGAACGGCGAATGGTGACTGGTTCTCGATTCATTGCTGGTGCAGTAGTCCTGACAGTGTGATGGCCGCTTTTTTTCTTGCTCTCAAACTGTGAACAACTGCAATAACCAATCTACTTGAGCTTTGAGGTCATACGTATATGAATCTACTGCTGCCGCTGCTGTCAGGATAGAACATACCAGATCTATATGTTTAGATATGTTTATTAGACTGAGTCATCCGTTACATGGAAAAAAGAGACATACATATTCAATCGAATTCGATCAGATCAAGGTATGTTAGGTTCTACTTTTTTTTATCTGTATTAACGAGATTTTTAGCACTGGGCTAGTTCATCTCGGGACCACGCTTTACTTCCCTTCCGAAGGAAGAACTCACATTTTGCGAGTTTGTCGGGAGTGGGATTCGATCCCAGGTCCTCGGCGTTGTAGTCAAGTGTTCTAACCATCGCACCAGGTCCGCTCCACAGGTTCTACTTAAAAACTCGAATGACTATACAAACTTTATGCGGGATCGGTTATACCTCCGTTTTGCACATCTAAATTCGAACTTTTTTTTGCTGATCTTTTGTGAGAGACTCAAATGTTTCATGAGTCATGTAACCAATGATGCAAAAATATAGCCTAAGCTGCCCATAATCGCATAGTTGACGTAAGCGCCACTGTAGTTTTCAACACACTTTTGAAATTTTAATAATGATTAATGAAAAGTTTGATTTTTTTCATTTTGATATCTAGCTAGTGATTATATCTTGTGCTCTATTGAATAAAACTGGTCACAATTATGCACATTTGATAGATATTAGCTTGTGAGGGCTGACATTGCCAATGGTGGTTACGTCAACTATGCGATTCTGAAAAGGTGTGTCGAAAAACATTGTCAAATATTACACGCTTGTGAAAAAATCTATCCCGTATGCAAAGCTTCTTGCATCAGCGTTATTATTAGTGAATATATGCTAAATCTTTTAAATACATTCAAAAGGGTAGTGGAATATAGGATTTTTTACAAATGTCGGATTAATTTTCGATCTTTGACTACGCGTAAAAATAACCGGTCGCACTCACATCATACACAGTTGTTCACGAGACGAAATGAAACCAAAAAGACCTTGTTCTGAGAAAATGATCGCAATGACCCACCCTAAAGCTTATGCCAGCTGTGGCAAGGCTATCTATGACTCGCTCTGCTCTATTTTGAAGTCAAGGGAATTCGCAACGGAAACAGGCAGCAGGCTGTGAGTGCGTTTCGTTGCTTTTGTTCGCCTCTGAGGCGTGGGCTGCTTCGATCAGAAGCTTTATTGGTTTTTACCGCTTCCTGTTAGTTGCTTTCAATTATTCATTTATTTCTCAGCCGTCAGAATAATTGACCACAGGGAAAACGTTGATATCGAATCGATTAGAGCTTAAATAATTAAATTGCGCAAAGACGGCGAACACTGCCTTGCAAAAGATTCCACTGTAAAAATCACGACGACCAGGGAAATCATTATCCCTAATTAACATCGTCCGTCGGGCGAGATGGGCGGGATGGAATCCTTTGCACTTTCCGGGGAAGATAAATCACAAGAAAGTTTTTTTTTCCCACCAACAAAAACATTAATTGGTCATTTACCCTCGGAATGAAAAACTTTCCAGTACGCCCGAATGCAAGAGGGATGCTAGGAAAAAGTTTTCCGGAAGTTGCACAATCCTATCCTTTTGGATTCGTGGCAATGGTAAGTAGGTGGTACTGCTACCGCAGTAATGACCAATGTCTGCCCGCTCTATTGATACTTTATCATCTTTCCGTCCCAGGTTAGATGTTGGGTTATGTTTAACAGCACTTCGTGTTGAACAAAAGTTGGTTTTCAGCTAGCTTTTAAATTTTTGTTTCTTTTTTTCTCCCTGTTTGGATGGAAGGTTGCATTTTTTTAGTATTTACAAGACTGGCTCAGCTGCAGTGGTAAACGCGTGGGGGTATTCAGCAAGACCATTAAAAGGGTGACAGGTTTATTTTTGTGTGTCTGTCACATGACATACTATTGAGAAATTGTCATTGGCAGGAGGAACCTCTTAGCTATGAACTGTGAAAGTGTCCATAGTGCACACTATGCTGAGAAATAGGGTTGACGATCATTATTAACTTCTTTTCTCGATCAGCCTAGACAGCTGTGTAGTGTCGGTAGCGATTGTCTCAATTGGCTAAGAATAACTAAGAATTCCGGTGGTAAGAGTTCACCAACAGGTGACCCCTAATTCATGATGTGATGCGGCTTCATGCTTACCGTGCCTAGGAATGAATGGCTAGGCTGCCGTGTGCAGCATAGTTGTCCCATGTTAATAGGGATTCCCATAGAACATGGGACAACTATGCTGCACACGGCAGTAGGGGGGTTTAATAAAAACCTAACCGCAAACAGAGCCTTTAGAGTACCAGGGTGCCCTCCACAGTATGTTACCCTTACTGCGCTAACCGGAGCAATGGTGCAGTGGGCCTTGTGTTTCTCCGAGACAATCGGCTGCCCTTCTTTAGTCCCACTTGAGGCTAAATAAGGGCAGGATTATGAAGATGTTGTTAATTAGTTTAAATTTTCACCTATATGGTTTATGCGATTTACACAATGTATTCTGTACATCCTCGCCTTTGGCGTTTTCCAATCGATACCGATTTGGTTTTATTGCTGCTGTTCTTTGTTGTGCTGTTGTTGCAAAGAGTTTAATCTTACCTAGTTTGGGAAGTGGCTACGGTTAGGATAGCTCAGATCAATCTTCAGCATAAAAGAACAGCAACGATCAATCTTTGCAGCAAAATGGTACAGCCCAAGTGGCCTTGGTACAAGAACCTTACTTTCGTAAGGGAAATTTCTATCTAGGAAACCTTGTGAACCCGGTGTTTGCTACTTTCAGTAAACATAAAATGGCAAACTCGCGTGTCATGCCTCGAGCATGTGTGCTTGTCAAACAACACAATCGTTGCTACACTCATCTCTGAACTAACCACCAGAGATGTATGTGCTATCACAATTAATGTATCCGTTGGAAACTTGAACAGGAAATACGTCTATTGTTCGGTTTATTTACCGCATGATGAACCATCCTCTACGGATGCATTCAAGCAAGTCATCGCATACTGCACTTCAAAAGACCTTCCGCCAATTGTTGGCAGTGATGCTAATTCTCACCATATCATCTGGGGTAGCTCCAACATTAACTTGAGAGGCTCCAGTTTGATGGAGTACTTAAGTAGTACAGATTTTGCATTACTTAACATAGGCAACCGCCCAACCTTCATGGTATTTGCTAGAGAGGAAGTGTTAGACATAACGCTTTGCTCTAGTAGAATTAGTCACGAACTGACCAATTGGCATGTGTCAGATGAAGAATCTTTATCTGACCATCGCTACATCTTTTTTGAACATTTAAATGTTACTTCGCAAACATTGCGTTTCAGGAATTCCGAGGAGAAGAAAATAACAAGTGATTAACATATCAAGGTATTTATCTTAAATACTACCATACCTTGATATGCCCTTCATTAGGTGGTAATAAGAGGCAAAATAACAAAAACGAATACCAAAATTTTGTATAAATAACACCTAGAAAATAACAAGTCTTGTTATTTCAATAATAAATACATACCTTAAATTTCAATTACTGTATTTATTATTCCAAAGTTATTGAATAACAAACTCATAACATTTCTTGTTATTAAATGTTTCATATGTTCGATGACTTCATGATGTAATAGCAAATCTTGTTCTTCGGTTGTTTTCACTGCTAAAGTAGCAAACACTACATCAATACCAAACTCTGCTCAAATACCTCCAACTGTTATTGTGATGTTCTCATAACATTTCGTACAATAACGACGCAATAACAATTTTAGGTATTAGAGCACATGTTGCTCTTCGCATGGTATTTGTAAGGTATGCCCTTCTGCTCGGGAATGCTCGGTCAGCAATCTGGGACATTTTCACTGATTGGGTCGTGGCAAAATTTCATGGATACTCACCATCTATTGACAATCCAAGTGATTTAGATGATGCCGTTGATACTACAATGACCTTCATCATGGAAGGTTTTGAAGCAGCATGCCCTCTACGATCTGTGAAGACCACAAGAGGAACCCCTTGGTGGAACTCTGATCTGTCGAATCTCAGGAAACAATGTAGAAAGAGTTGGAACAGACGACGTTCGGCTGGATCGGAGGCTTACAGGTCGGCTCGCAAGGCCTACAAGAAAGCTCTCCGGTCTGCTGAACGATCCGGCTGGAAAAACCTTTGTACAAATGTTTCCAGTTTGAGTGAAGTCAGTCGGTTAAACAAAATCCTTGCGAAATCTAAGGATTTCCGAGTGAACGAACTTCGTTTGCCAAATGGCGATCTGACTTCCTCTGATGAGGAAGTTATGGAATGCTTATTCAGCACACACTTCCTTGGATGTGTGGATATTACATATTCGGATGAACCTGATGTCTTTTCTTGTAGTTATGATTCCCTGACCTCGGCTCGGAGTATTGTAACTATAGAATCGATTGAGTGGGCACTTAATAGTTTTGCTCCTTTCAAATCCCTTGGGGCAGATAGGATTTATCCCATTTTGCTTCAGAAGGGATTTGATTATTTCAAACAAGTTTTGAAAAAAAAAATACTTGTTTGCAGTTTTGCTACAGGGTATATTCCCAAATCCTGGCGGGATATTACTGTGAAGTTAATTCCGAAAGTGGGTCGTGCGTCGTATGAAGAAGCGAAGAGTTTCAGACCTATATGTTTGACCTCTTTTCTTCTAAAATGCGTAGAACGCATTGTGGATCATCACATCCGTGATGTTCATCTGGCCAACGTGCCTCTTCATGTGAACCAACATGCCTACCAATCTGGTAAGTCAACTGTGACTCTTTTACACAAGGTTGTTTACGATATCGAGAAAGCATTCGATCAAAAGCAATCTTGTTTGGGTGTTTTCTTAGATATCGAGGGTTTTGACAATGAGCCTTTCGATGCCATATTGGAAGCCGCACGGAGTCATGGCATATCTCCAGTGATTTCCAATTGGATTCACCAAATGCTCAAAAACCGATACCTCTTTTCGACATTGCGTCTAGCAGGGATTAGGAAATTGAGTGTTTGTGGATGCCCCCAAGGGGGGGAGTCTTGTCACCGCTTTTATGGAATCTCGTAGCAGATACGCTATTGAGGCAACTCAATAATAGCAGTTTTCCTACTTATGGTTTTGCCGACGACTACCTAGCATTGTTAGTTGGTATGTGTATCACCACCCTTTTTGACCTGATGCAAAGCGCCCTTCAGGTAGTTGAGGGTTGGTGTCGCTAATATGGCCTTTCGGTTAATCCGAGTAAAACATCTATTGTTCTTTTTACGGAAAAGCGAAACCGTAATGGCGTTCGACCTTTGCGTCTCTTTGATTCTGAAATCGATGTGACTGAACAGGTGAAGTACGTTGGAGTCATTCTTGATTCCAAGCTTTGCTGGACACCTCACATTGAGTTCAAAATCAAGAAAGCTTGTATGGCCTTCGGGCAATGCCGGCGAACCTTTGGTACAACTTGGGGTCTAGAACCCAAGTATATCAAATGGATCTACATAACTGTTGTTCGGCCAATATTGGCCTATGGATGTCTTGTGTGGTGGCAAAAGGGCGAAATGAGAACGATTCAATCAAAGTTAGGCCATCTGCAAAGGATGTGCTTAATGGCGATGTCTGGAGCGTTCTCTTCAACTCCCACGGCAGCGCTCGAAGTTCTCTTTGACGATGCCCCATTACACATTCATCTCAAACAAGATGCACTTTCTTGCATTTACCGGTTACGGGTACTCGGCCTACTAGAGGAGACTCCTGTGAACCGCACACCAACACACACCTCGTTGTTCCACTTTTGGTAAATTGGGACAAAATTGTCCTTGCTCCAAGTGAGCTTACAATTGCTTGAAATTTTCTATATAGGACATTTTCCACTAAATTCCCTTTCCGGAAAGAGTGGACATCTGGTTATCTGAAAAGAAGTATTTCAGACGGCACCGTGTTACACTGATGGCTCCCTTCTAGAAGGTCGAGCGGGTGCTGGTGTTTATTCTCGTGAGCAAAGACTGTATCAGTCTTACTCACTTGGTAGACACTTGCTCTTATGCGGAGTGCAATCAGCACTTCAGCAGCACGTAATGGGCACAGTGATATACTTCTGTTCAGATATCCAGGCTGCTATTAAAGCACTTGCTTCGGCCAACTCCAGGTCGAAGATAGTTATCGCTTGTCGAACTCAAATCGAGGAGCTGAATTCAGCAAACGTTGTTCACCTTGCATGGGTACCTGGCCATTCTTCCATCGCTGGAAATGAATTGGTTGATGAATTAGCTCGCACTGGAGCATCACATGACTTCATTGGCCCTGAGCCAGCTTTTCTGATATCGAAGTGTTGGGTTAAGCTTCAGATTCACACCTGGGCTGTCACTCAACACAGACAATACTGGAATAGTTTGGAGTCATGTCGTCAAACCAAATTGTATTGTGCAGAGCCATCTCTACGGGTGGCGAAGTATCTAACTAATCTGTCTAAGCAGAATTGCAGCAGCTGGCCACTGCCGACTCAGCTATCACATGGCGAATATAACTAGTTTACAAAATAAAACGAAAGTCGTGAACTTCTGTCAACGACCAAAATTTTTGAAGCATAATTTAGCGCTGTTTTCGAAACCGTGCTTCAAAAAATTTAAAGTAGAACAGTTTTTGAGTTTTACCGTCGTGCGGGGCTTCTTTTTACACTTTTTCATGGTGTTTCAACTTTATGACATTATAACTCCCAGAGTAGTGAATAAATATCCACAATTTTTACAAACAATAATTGTGAGTATGTATGTAGCATGTATGCAAAATTTGAGCTTAATCCATCCATAATCAAAAAAGTTGTTCATACACCAATCGGACACATCTCATATAGAACTGGATGGGGGCTACTTTGGACATTCTTAACTATAACAAAACTGCATTTAAAATTCCAGGGTTATTTAGAAGACTACATTGTACCAATACTGTTGCATACTATATCGTACATGATTTCAATAAATATATGCGTTTTTAGATAGTTCTGTGCTATCTCTGGTATTATGAGCAGCGTGATGTTGCTATATAGATAGCCTGATAAAAGGGACCATCAATCCTTTATTTAGGTGAAACGGTCATTTATAATGTATAACGATACAAATATTCGATTGTATATGCTACATTGATACATTTTGAATCAATTGATCAACCCTTTGGAATTTATGGACTGTAGAAACAACGCATACAGAGCAAATGTTCTGATATATATTTTATTTGTTTATTCGATGTTTTTTCGCGTCCTGATAAGCCACAAAGAGTCTGTTTTAAAAACAATTTCAACCAAATGAAGGGGAAAATATTGCTTCATAATAGTCCCAAAGACATCAAACAGATTTGAACAATATTTTGAATTCAAAAAATCCATATTCACAAGTGTCCAAAGTAGCCCCACATTTCAAAAGTAACCCCGCACGACGGTATCGAGTTTTACAACTTTTTAAAATATGGAATTTAATAAAATTCAAATATCTTGCGTTTTGTTCAACCAATTTTAAATCTTTTTTCATAAATTCAATGCTGAATATAATACCATTCGATCATCTAAATGCAGGTTTTGCGTCAGATTGATGAAAATCAAGATATTGGCGAGTTTTGGGGACAATCTCCTTAAAGTTCAGCAAAATTTCCAAAAAATTATGAAGAAATGTATTTTTTTCAATAAGAAAAAAAATTTAAAAATTCTTTGTCAACGTTTATTTATCATATCATATGTGGGTGAGTTGCAGTAAAAAAATCAGCTCAATCGGAGCATTGATTACGGAGAATGAGATGTGTGTCAGTTGTATCGCAGCTGCCGTCGGATACGGTCGCCAGCAAATGTGCGCTTTGTAGTTTGCTTTATGTTTGCCATTCGATTGTGCAAACGGTATCGTGCTTTGTCTCCCGGTCGTTCACCGTTGCGTCGTCCGTCAGCTCCTCTTCGGTGCAATCGAAATGTGCGAGATAATTAATACCGCACAGTTTCGTTTCCCTCCGGGTAGCCCTCGACCGTCATGGGCGGAGATAGCGATTTTCATAAAATCGTTGAATGCGGACTTATTACTGATTGAATCAGTTTATAAAACAGCCAAGGACCGATCGCTGTTTATAAAGTTCGCATCTATGGAAGCGATGAAGGAATGTTTGAACACTAACGCGGCCCCAAGGAAGTTCGTATATACTCACGGTTTGACGGTGGAAGTGCGTATGTGTATCGCTGGAAGCAATATACAGTATGTACGAATTTTCGACTTACCTCCGGAGCTGAGCGATGACTGTTCGTCGTCGGAACTCGGGAAGTACGGAAAAATTGAACAAATAGTCCACGAAAAATTCCCCGCGGACTCCGGACTTGGACATATTTTCAATGGCGTGCGTGGCGTGTACATTGATGTGGAGAGCGATATACCACCAGCGATAGATGTCGGAAACTGGAAAGGGCGAGTATTTTACGACGGACTAAAGGATGTCTGCTTTCTGTGTCGAGCGGTAGGTCACCGCAAGGATTCCTGCCCTCAACGCAAGCAGCCGGGGAAACAACAGCAGAAGGGCCAGGAACCCCATTCGTATGCAGCTGTTGTTTCAGATGAAGGTGCGATTTCACCGAATCGTAAATCATCGGAGCTTCAAATAATCGAAGTACTGGAAGACACGGACCAGCCGTTCGAAGAGGTAGTTGAGGAAGAATCTGTCGTTTGTGAATCTGCAGCTGGTTCTGAAGACGAATGGCGTCCGATGACCCAGATGGAAAAACTTGAAGAAGTGGCGAAAGCGATAAAAGGAGTGATGGGAAACCCGACAGCCGATCAACGCAGGGCGCAATTTGCAGCATCCGGTTCCAGCTCAAGTTCCGGCCCTCGCGTGAAGAAGAAATGCGCGCGCAGAGCTCTTTATTGATTTTTAAATTGATTTTAGAATAAGAAATTAATTTACAAGAATATCGGCTCCGTAAAGTTTTTTGTTAAACATATGAGCCTTAAATAAATAATTTAGAAAAAAAATGAGATGTGTGAAGTGAGCGACTTTGCTTAAAAATAGAACAAAAATCGATTTCAAATCATCAGCCTTGTATGGAAAGTCGAAAAAAAATCCGCTCTACTGTAATTTTTTCCTACGCGGTTTCGATCTCAGGGCATGATTCTACACCAAAAACGATCATCAGCTTACCGAGTTCAAAAATGCTGTAAACTAGTGTATTCAGCAAGCTGATTCATTTGTATCCGATAGTTGTAAATCCGATTATGGAACTTCGTATCATTTGATATGTAACTGTCCAGTTTTTGCGCAACTACGTTTCAGAGTATTCGGTTAACACTTATTATGTGAAACTGACTTCAGAAACCTGAATCTTCAGGATATTCTGTTGTTCTTAACCCACTGTGGTAAAGAGCTATAGGCTCTCTTTCGCTTTATGCGTTATTATAGTGCCCTTTTCAGGGCACTGTTTGAACCCATTGTGGTACGCTTGTGCGTTAGTACCCTCTTCCAGGGTATTTTCCTATTTCTGTACCTGTCCATGTCCCCATCCCCCCAAAACAGATTTCCGAGCAATTCATTATTGAATGTTGAAACTATCAAATCTATGTTTGTTCTATAAACTGCCAAAAATTTGGATAAATTAAAATATTTATACTATAAAACAATGGAAATCAGTTTGCTGCTATAGCGAACTGAAAAATCTGTTGATTTTAATTAAAAAGGTGAAGTTGATCGATTGGTTACCCGCTGGTGATGACCAATCGATCAACTTTTCAATGCAAACCGTTATTTGGTTGTGCTCTTGAAAATTCGGAGTGTGGCTTCGTCATATTTTCATCTTAAATGTGTTTACAATTTGTTTTTATTTTGCGTTTTTATCTCATGATTCAGACCACCAAGAAAGTTTGTATCTGCAACGAATCTACATACATTTTTATATTGAAAAGTAGCACAACTTAACTTATGTAAATCGCACAGTATTGTCATCTGAAGGCAGAATCCCAAATAATGGCTGAAATCTCGTGAGCTTAATGAATACAAAAACTTTGCTGAACATCTGAAATAAAAATATTTCTGGCGTTCGATTTGAATAGGTCGTATGTTTGCTGTGGTTCCTATGCAGATTCGACCTAATCAAATCGAACGCCAGATTTATTAAGTTGAACATTTATAAATTCCCTCCACATGTGATGCTGAAAGTTTGAGTGAAGTGGTAGAATATCAATCCTATAATACTCCAACATCCTCAAAAATGCAGGAGTATAATATAACCAAGAAAATAAAAAAAAATATGGAAGCGAAACTCTATTCACATCCACCAATAATAACAAAAATACACCCTTTTCACACGCAAAGTTAAAGAGTTCGTTAGGGAATCCATTTCCGATTTCACTTAGCAGCTCCGGTTCGTGCTATGATTTCCAAACGCCAAACACCGAAAACCACAGACGGCGATGGGCGACGATTTTCACTGGAACCAGTCCAGGAGTAGAAAAGCCAGCTAACTAGATCCTTCACATTTCGAGTGCGTTTCTTTCAGGGTGGAAAGAAACTCCATTTGGTAGGTAGGTCGACGAGCTCCTCATCATCAGTTCGGTATCAGGAAGGAAGCGAACCAAACTAAGCAAACGACGAAACTTGTTTGTTTCGTGATTGCTCGGAAATGGGTTAATTACATACGCGAAACGGCACGGTGAAAAAGAGAGAACTGAGTAGGGGACTGAGACACCACGCGTTGTTCATTAGCGCAGTACCGACTTCGACTTTTTCGCTTATAGGTGGTAGATTTTCAGCTGAAAAACTCCCGTATCGCTTCATTTTGATTTTGTTGTTGTTTACAGAAAGATAGAATCCGTTCAATCAACGTGACCCTTATGAAAAATACGGGCAGGCATACCATGCATTTTGGCAGTAACAACAACGGTAGAAGAAAGGTAATTTGGCCTAACGACCCTTTCGGGGCGGCAAAACTGACTGAAAGTAAGTAAGTATTCTTGTAAAACATCTCCAGGTATATCTTCAGGATCTTTCCCAGCATTTCCTTCAGAAAGTCTTCCACGGATTTTATAAGAAATTCAGCCAAAAATTTCTTCGGATAGATTTCTTTGATAATTCCAAAAGAGATTCCCTTAGAAAATCATTTTTCCCTTTAGAATTTCTCAAAATATGTTTAGAGATTATCCCAGAAGTTTATTCAAGAACTCCTTTATAAAACCTTCCTCAGATAAAAAATTGCTTCATGCATTTCTTGGGAAAATCTTTTTGAAATTCTATCCAGACGGCTTTTACGGTTCCCTTGTGAAGTAGGTTTAAGAACATCTTCCATACTTCAAAATTTCCTCTAGATTTTCCGTCGGAGGATCCTACAGAAATTTATTAAATATTTCCTCTAGAAAAATTTCCGTGGATTAACTCAGAAAATCCTCCATAGATTCTTTCACAAATCCGTACAAAAAGTCTTTCAGGAAATCATGTATGGATTCAGAAATGTTTTCTGTCATCAGAACCTAAAGTTCAGAATACCTCCAGAAATTCCCCAAAGCATTTTTTTGGAAACTATTCCACAATTCTTCCAAAGTTTCCAGAGATTCTTTTCGAAATGTCGCTAGAGATTCCTTCAGAAACTCCTCATGCGATTGCTTCATGAATTGGTTAAGGATTTTTTTTAATCTTCTAATAGATTCCTTCCAAAATTGATTCATGAATTCTTTTAGAAATAACTCTTGAAATTTAGAATTTTAATTTACCAATGAAGCTCCTTCATTGGTTTCTTCTGAAATTCTTCAATTCTTAAGAAAATTGGTCCAGGGCCACCTTCAAATATTTCCACAATAAAATCCCCAAGAATTTTCATGGGTACCTATTGAAACTCCGCCAGGGATTTTTTCAGAAATTCTTCTAGAATTCTGAAGGGTTTCAGTCACCGTCCAATGGTATATTTATTGATTGTTGATACTTTCGGTGATTGGTACACACTGAAGCCTGGATTTACAACGTTTCGGCTTAATCGTTTCTAGCCATCATCAGATTTGTATAAATCGGTACACTTGCCACCAGTGTGGCATTTCAGCAAGGAATTTTTCAAAAGTTCTTCCAAGGAATTTTCCAGAAATTCCTCTAAAAATTTCTGTAAACAATCCCACAGAAAATCTATCGGAAATGCTTCCAAGGCTTTTTTTTAGGCATTTCTTGAGAACTTCCATTGAGAATTCCTGCAGAAATTCCTACAATAATTAGTTTTAAAATCGCTCCTGCGATTCCGTTCAAAATTTCTACTGGTATACCTTTAGAGATTACTACAGGAATTATTTTGGAAGATTTCCCAGGCATTGGACAAAAATACTGGAAGAGTTCTTTGAAGAATTCCATAGGGATGTCTGAGAAAATGTCTGGCAGATTATCTGTAGAAATATTTAAAAAAAAATCAGGTTTAACTATCGGAAATTTCTAGCAGAAACTCTTAAAAACTTTATGGAGGGATTACCGGAAATCTTAAAACTTTGTAAATCTTAAAAGAATCCCATTGTAATTTCTGGCGATGTTCCTGGAGGTTTTCATGGAGAAAAATCTAAAAGCGTAAATGGGAAGGATCTATTAAAGGATTCTACTACAATTTCTGCAATAAATACAGACAAAGTTCGTGAAAAATATTTCATGGAGGAATTTCATCAACGGTGGAAAAAATTGTGGCAAACTTTTTTCTTTTTTATATTTTTTTATTCCTGAGAAATTCATATTCTAAAAAAAACTTTGTTTCTACGATGCTTCTTTCTTGAGTTATGATTTTTCAAAGAAAAGGCTTATAAGAAACATTTGGACATTTTTCAACAAAATTGGCCATAACTCAAAAACGAAAAAAAGTGCATTCCAAAAATTTCAGCGATTCAAGCTTATGGAATAACCTTCTCAAAATTATTTTTTAATATATTTTTACGATTTCGGGTATTGTTTTTTCGGCTTTTCTTTGCGAATTTTCTCAACTGTGGAAAATTTTGTGGAAAAGTTTTTCCAGTTCATATTTTTTTTTTGATTTCTGAAAAAATTTACTTTCATTTCCTGAAAAAACATTGTTACCATGACGCTTCGTTCTTGAGTTATGATTTTTCAAAGTAAGTGGTGCCAGAGGAAATCAAAGAATTTCCACCTGAGTTTTCCGGGAAAATAGGCGAACCTGATTTTTTCTCAATTTTTTTTTGTTCATATGTCCATGAGCCCTGCCTGTGGAAATAGTTTCATGAAAATCTGAGAACCTTCGGCCATATCCCGTACGGTAATAAAAAAAATGCCCTGTAGAGAGGGCGCAGCAATATGAAAACAATTCTTGGAGAATCTTCCATGACAATTTCTAGAGAAAATTTCCCAGAACTTTCAGAAGAGTATCCGGGTTTCTTTTTTTTCTTACTTTAAGCTAATATTATACTCTATAAGTATTCGGAAGAATTTCAAATTCTGGAAATTTCTTGAGCAACTCTTGAAATTTTATGGAAGTTCTACGGAAGAATTTATCGAACAACTTTTAAACAAGTTCCCGAAATTTTCCTAGACAAATTTCCGGAAAAATTCTCCATGAAAATTCCGACAGAACTTCAGGAAGAATTTTCGAAAAAGCTTCTGACAGAGATCATAAAGGAATTTCTACAAAAGTTCCCATAGGAACGTGTAGAAGTATCCTGGATGAATTCGTGCTGGAATTTCTTGACGAATTTCCAGTGGAATTCTCACAGGTATTTCTGGACGAACTCTTAGAAGTATTTTCGGAAGAATCCTTAAAAGAATTCTCAGTGGAACTGCTAAAGGAATTATATGAAAATCCTGGAGGACATCTCAGTGCAATTCCAAGAGGGATTTCCAGAGTAATCTCCGAGATGAATTACCAGTGGAATTCCTTAAAGAATTTGAACTCGTAGTAGAACTCTAAGAGTAATTTTCGGTGAACTTTTTAGAGGGATTCCTGGTGGAACTCCTAAGAGTTCTGAGTGAAACTCCTAAAAGAATTTCCAGTGAAACTCTTAGAGAAACTCCTGGTGGATCTAGAGGAACCGTCGGTAGAACTCGGATAGAAATTCGAGTGGTACCCGTAGAAGAATTCCTAGTGGAACTCCCGAGAGTACAACAATTCACAGAGGAACTCATAGAATAACTATTAATCCGTAGAACTTCTGGAGGAATTTTTAATATGTCCAAAATTAACTCCGGGCGGAAACCTAGAAAATTCACATTGGAATTCCTAGTGAATTTCTTGGTGAAACTCCCAATGGAATTTTCGACGTAGATTCTGAACCCCTGAAATTGGAACATCAAAAAGAATACCCTGCTGAACTCCTGCATGATTCCTGGATGATTTCACCAAAGAAATTTTACAAATTACACAAATGTTAGAAAAATCTCCAGAAGAGAGCAAAGTTCTTCGGCAGATTTTTAGAGGATTTTTTAACAGCTCCATCGGGGATTCCTCTAGAAGTTTCTCTTGAAATTCCGGAAGTTTTTCCAGGGGTTCTACTGTAAAATTTGGGATTTCTGCTGAAGAATTCCACAAGAAGTTCCACTGGGAATTTATTTAACAGTTTCACTGAAAATTTCACGAGGACTTCCCAACCAATACGAAGTCGTATATGATGTAGAATAGGATGCTAAAGTGGAGTCCATATGCGTACGTACATGCTTCCAAATAACCGCGTATAAAGTGTTGGTCTAGGGCGCACTTCCCAAACTTTGTTTTTACGGTGCACTTGTCTTTTTCAGGCTCGTTTTAACAAGTAGAAAAAGAGGGCTTACAGCAGTGCCGAGAAAGCTCAGTTTGAGAAGCACTGGCTTGATGCATTACTGCAGTTTTTTTCTCAAGCAGTGCGTTCCCGCAGCCCATCCTTCGACAGAACCAACTCCATAAAACTGATTAGTCAGATAAGATAAATCCGTCCGGAAACCGAGCAGGTATGAAAATCCCGGAATGGTTAAACTTTGCCCCATTCATTACACGTGTCAGTTTTCACTCGTTTAAAACCTGCTGCAGCAGAGCGAGCATCGACTCCGCATTCGCAGAAAGTAGCAAGATAAAGTTACTCCATGGCCCATGGGTGAGGCGGAAGCGCTTTCTCAGTAGAGTTGCAGCAAACAGGAACCGACACATCGTCAAACTATGGGAACTGCTTCTTCCGGTTGAATTTCAGTAGATACCTTACCAGTCAGTAGTGTCTGCAAGACGAATTGCCTGGAGGGCATTAATTAGTGCAACATTGTTTACGAAAGTGAAATATGCGAGTCGAGTCCTTAAGTTTCACATCCACCTCGTCGTCGTCGTCGTCGACATCGACAGGCTCGAAAGCTACTGCTTAGTCGAGCGAGCGTGAGCAACTTTCGGGCTGCTGCTTGGTGCTGTGGCACGATCTTCGACGTGGTCTGAAGCAGATTTCTTACTCCAAGTAAATCTCGTCGGAATTTCTGCATGCCAAAAAAGGGTTGTGATGCAAGATGCAAACTTGGAACGTGCAGACAAAACGTAAGTTTTGTCTTAGCACATGGCGAGTGATAAATGACGATACTTTAAGATGAAAACTTTGTGAGAGAAATTAAGGATTTCGTCAAGAAAAATGCTTCGTTACTCTTATTCGAACTGAAATCCCATTCAGCTACTAAAATTCGGAGTGTAGAATTTCCTCAAATACGTTGATTACCAGAATCCCCCAAATGTAAAATTTCAAGATTCAATTAGTAATCTTATCAACGCTTACCATCTTCCCTGTTTTATAATGACAGCATTTTTATGCCGTAACTGATCTAACACCGTCTAATTAAAATCTACAACGTGATAAGTACACACCCTTACGCGAAACACCAGTTAAGATCTTCAGGAGCCTGCTGACAACTCGAGATGATGACGCCAACGCCGATGAACGATCTCTTCCTTCTTTCCCTATCCTAACGGAGTCACTTTTTAATGACACTCTTCTCCCTTTTTGATTATACCATCCGACACGTACCTATGCAAGTACTTCACACCTCCGCACACAGAGCAGAGAGTGTAAGTATATGGTTTCTTTGTTCTATTCCGCTTTTGCTGTTCCGCCAATATGCGGAAAAATTTATGAGCTCTTTCGCAGTACCACGAATCGATGTCACCCTTCCTTCGCGGGTGCAGTGGTGGAACTAGGGGGCGTAGCTAAAAGTTATACAAGGAAAAATGTAACATCAGAACCCTGATGTGTAGCATATATATGTAGGATATTCTCTTAACACGGATAAGTTTAATACTTCCAATAAACTACTCTCTCCATCCAATCGGAGGTCAGAGAAGAAAAGACATGAAGACCTCCATTGACGGCCACGCGCATCTTCACCGATACGAAAGAAGAGAAAAATATTCATGGTAGGACATCTGCTAAACGAGAGACCAGTGAATCCAGTGCTGTCATGGTAAAATCAGAGAAAATCACTCAAATTTTAGCGCTCCTTTACTGCTACGCCATCAAAGAAAAATCTGCATTATTGCGCCTAATTTAGAATTATTCTGGGAAAACTCTTACATACATTATTATTTCACCAAATTTGTCTGTGATTATCGCGAAATGGACATTCTTGCTGGAGTTCCATTTGAGAATATCATATTAAAAAAATCTCGAGGATTTCACCGAAAAAACTTCATTGGGAATCCCTTGAGGATTTATCATAAATAATCTGGAAAGCTTATAGAAAAAAAAACTCTCGCAGGATTTCTTAAGATTACCTTCAAAATGCATCCCTGTCCATGGATTTCTTCGAAAATTTCTTAAGATATTCTTTCAGGGATTCCCACAGGAGTTTGCCTTGACCCTTCTTCATTAGTTTTACAAGAAATTTCTCAAAAGATTGATCACGAAACTGGCCCACGGGTCTCCTTAGAAATTTCTTCAGAAATTGCTCCTGGGATTCGTTTGTTTCATGTAAGTATCTCTTCAAACATTTCTGAAGGAATTCCTCCAAAATTATTGTCAGGATTTTTCCAGGATTTTTTCATTACAATTTCTCCAAAAATTCTCAAGAAATTCATCTAAGAATTTCTTTAGGGGTTTCTTCAAAAGAAGCATTTCTAGGAGAAATGCTCTTTAAATATTTGTTTCAGGAATTTTTTTCACACGAATATCTGCAAAAACATTTCAAGAATTTGCAATTGCGAATTCGACTGGATACTGATCAACTATTTTGGGATTGATTTCTCAGTTATTAAGCATTGTATACTGTTCCAACGTTTTGGCCTTTTGTTGTGGCCTTCTTCAGGAACTGTATTGTATATTGTCAAGAATAATTTCTCCTGATATGACCATGAGAGGAGAGATGGAGTTTTCATGCCTGCTGTTCGATGATGGCCACTATTTTTGATGATGATACATCCATTCTGAAACAGTCTCTGCAGTGCTGAGTGTACACAATCGGAAAAAGAAAGAAGATTCCCCGAAATTGTTAATCTAGCAAACAGCAGGCATGAAAACTCCATCTCTTCTTCTTCTTCTTCTTCTTCTTTATGGCTCTACGTCCGCACTAGGACTTGGCCTGCCTCGCTTCTGTTCGCTTTGTGTTCTTTGAGCACTTCCACAGTAGAGTCTGTCTAGTTAGAGTCTGGCGGACTGCCACTTTCCACCGGAGCCAATCAAGCATGACGTCACGGTGTAGCATTTATCGGTGAGGACACTATGATGTCATGCTCGATTTACTACGGTCGAAAGTGACAGTCCGCCAGACTCTAACTAGACAGACTCTATTCCAAAGTTATTAATTGAAGGGCTTTCTTTGCCTGTCATTGCCCCATAGCCTTAACTACTAGGCTAACTGGAGACCCCTCTCTCCTCTCATGGTCAAACCAGAAAAAAAAAATATTCATGACGGTAGACGGTAGACAATACAATCCCTGAAGAAGGCCAGAAACGTCGGAATAGTATTAAATACTTATCTTGACCTAATGACTGAGATAGACAATCACAAAAAAAGCTGATTTCAAGAAATTTCTTCTAGGAGTTTCAAAAGGTAACTCCAAGAGTTTTTCAATGGATTTCTTGACAAAGCCAACCTGGGATTTCCTTGAAATTACTTCTAGGATTTCTTAAAAAAAATCTTTAGTAATGTTGTAGAATTTCTGGAACAACTTCTCAAAATTCCCGGATAATATGTGAACGAATTCAAGGATCTCTACAGACTTCTCAGGAGATATTTCTATTGCTAAAAAATCATTGTAGGCATTTCTACACACAACACTGAACAAGTTTCCCAAAGAATTCTTGGAGAAACTTTGAGAAGAATTTCCGAAGCAATCTCTGAAGGATTCGCAAAGAAATTTTTGGAAGAATTTCCTAAAAACTCCTTAGAAGAACTTCAGAAGAAATCCCTGGTTAAAATTTCTCCTTGAAGCAATCCCAGCAGAAATTTCTGAAACAAACCCTGAGATGTTCCGTGATCAGGAAGGTGGACTCTCCCCTTAAGTGTCAGGTTGAACCTGTCATTCCATGAACGTGTGAGTACACTTCAGTGAAAACCTACATTTGGGTGTAAGGATTTTTGGTTGTGTAGAAATTTTCTGTTAAATCCTTGCAGAAATCTAAGGAAGTATTTTTGAATGAATCTTTGGAGTAACATCCGAAGAAATTCCTCGGGAAATTTTTGAATGAATCGTAGAAGAAATGTCTTAAGAACTTTCTCGAGAATTTTCTCGGTTAATTTTTGGTGGAATTCGTAGAAAAAAAATAAGGAATTTACAGTAATTTTTTTGGAGAAAATCTTCGTTAAGTTATTGAGTTATTATCCTTCAGAATATCCTTCTTAGAGAAATATGTGGACGAATCTCTGAAAAAAACATTAAAACCTGGAGAAACGCCCAATTGAATTGAAAACTCCGATTTAATCCACCTATGGCGAACAGAACCCTTCTTACACTTATTAAAATTATTGTTGTATTATTCGTATTTAACTTATTTATTTTGTGTGATTGCGCCTTTTGGTCATTCTAGAAAATATTGTGGATTTGGCATCTAGTGGATTGATTTCCAAAATAGCATCATGGATCATGGACTAAACTGCCAAAAATGCCAGGCATCTCCTAGAATCTTGTATGGAATTCTTAAAAAATAGTTTACATATTCTGAAGTATTGTATATTTCGTTAACTGCCATAAGATCTTGAATCGATTAACAAGTGGATAAGCATCGAACAACACTTCGTCTAATATCACTTAATCAGTCGATTAAAATAGCTACGAAGTAGTATTGTGGCTTTTATTTGGTGCTAAGAGAACCAGAATCGATTGACAGATGGCAAAGATATTTAATATGACACACTTTGTCAAAAATCTCAAAAAGTTTAGCTATATAACTCCTAAGTACTCTTCGAAAGATATATCAGTAAACAAATGTCCAATCTTAATCGAATTTTATAGGATTCTACTAGGATGTTGTAGCTTTCAATTAGCGCCAAGATATCCCAAATCGGTTGACAAACGGCTGAGATATTTATTGTAATACACTTGGTCAAAAATCTTAAAAAGTATAGTTGTATGACTCATAAGTACTCTTCGAGAGATACAGGGGGTGGCCAAAATGTTTGGGATAGGCAATTTTTTGTCTCTCACAAAAGGTTCAAAATGCTGTAACTTTTCATAGAATGCATCAAAAATTCTCAAATTGTGACTGTTTGTCAACCTATTATACTTGCATCATTTATACAAATTTGAGCTCGATTGGTTAATCTTTCGCGAACCTCGAACCGTTCTCGTAAAACACTATTTTTTAGACAACTAATTTTTAAGCTGCTATATCTCGGAGACCAGTGAACGCAATTGAATGAAATTTTGAGCGATTATAAACAATATAAACAATGTACTGCTTAAAAATTACTCTAAACATGGGTACTTTTTAAACGTTGAAAAAAGTTATGATGATTTGACATTTTCACCCATATAGAGGAAAATGAGTCAAATTTGCAATACCGCACAAAAAATACTAAATGTGTTCTTCCATTAATCTAAATGGGCTCTAATATATCTTATCATAGATATCTTGAGAACAGAAGTAGAAAATCTTTGGATATCAAAAATAAAATTTAATGACATAGATGTGAAAAAAAAATATATTTTTTCGAGAAAGATCCAGTGGCAATCCATCATAACTTTTTTCAACGTTTGGAAAGTACCTATGTTTTAAAGTCGTTTTTTGCTGTCTATTCAGTCTATCTATCATATCTATGTAGTTCTGTGGTTCGGTAATTGGTTGCCTATTATTTTCTATTATTTACTCTTAGTGAATAATTTAGTAATTCAATAATTACTATTTTTCATTTTTCATTTTTTTTAACTTTTTCACGTAGGTATGTTATCAAATTTATTTATGAAAAATTCAAACTTGTTTGGTGGGAATAATATAGTTGTTTTGCAGTTGTTGATTTTTTTTGCGGAAACTCTGATATTTTATATTGCTTGAAAATCAATAATTTATGAGAAATTTTGATTCATTTTTGCACTTTTTATTTGGAAATTTCTCACGATTTTTTTTTCAAAATGATTTCCAAGATTCATACGGAATTGTTCTTGAGGGTATGCTTATGAAATCTTTCAAAGAGATTTTTCCAGAAATTTCAGGGTTGTTCAGAAGTTCTTCAGTTTTTTTTCAGAAACATTAAGGACAAGGTATTTGGAGTACATTGCTCAAAATTTGTAGAGCACCGTTTTTTAGAATCGTTGAACGGTTTTGGATTAAAATGCATCCAAATCCGTTCAACGGTTCTAAAAAACGGTGCTTTAGAAATTTTGAGCTATATGCTCCAAATACCTTGTCCTTAAAAGGAATGTTTTCAGACATTTTTCGATCCCATCTTATTTTTTTCTGGGGGAGAGGGTGGTTAGAAAATAAATAAATCAGAAATACCTACAGAAACACCATCAGAAATTTCTCCAAGAATTCCTCCAGAATTCAGAAGGTACTTCAAAGATTCATTAAAAAAATATTCAAGGATTTTTTCGGTATTTTTTGTCAGGGATTTCTTCAGAAATTCTGTGAAATTCTGAAATTCAGCAACACTATTCAAAAATATATTTTTAGAATACACCCGATATTTTTTTGCACGGGTCGATTTTTTGCCATGACTCCGTCACTTTTTAAGCGATTCGCATGAAAATTTGTATACAGGGAGTCACCACCAGTACTATCCATGTACGAAAAACCAAGTAAAATTATTAGGAATCTTGCATGGATTGCTTAAGAAATTCCTCCATGAACTTCCTCAGGAACTCGTTTAGAAATGTCTATAGATTGTTATTCAGAAAGTATAACACAAACACCTTTACTTACATACTTCAGAGAATATACCAAAAATTCTTACGTTATTTTCAGAGGATCTATCAAAACTTTATTCGGAAATTTCTTTGAGGACTCCCTGGCCCAGTTTAGGGATGGTGGGTGCTTGGGGCCGAAGTAAATGTGGGGGCCCCTCAGAGCTACAGAACCGAACGAAACTTCCTCTGTAGATTTTTCCAGAAATTTCTCCAAAACTTCATTTACAAAATTTTCCTTGAGGTTGCTTCCGAAATTGATACATGGATTCCTTGGGAAAAGCCTTCCAGTCATTTCCGTCTAAAAATGTTCCACAGATTTCTACACACGATTTTCCGACAGTTCTTTGCCGAGCGCATTCATATATCGGTTTTGTAATTCCAAGACTAATTGTTTTTTTCCTCCAGAAAAACTCATCTGAAAATCCTTCAAAATTCAAAATTTCTACAAAACTTCCTTCAGAAATACAGCATGAATCCGATTTTGTCTCCCCCTTTTTCGACAATCTTTCTACTCTCATGATCTAACGGCCAAAATATGATCAATTTATTCATGTTCATTTTGAAACTACTTCTGACAGGTAGCACATGATTGATAAAAAGTTTGAAAAACTGTTACGATTTTCAGGAGAACATAAACTTTGTTCCGAAGAAGCCGAAAAAACCGGGTTACTAATGTACTTCATCGAGGAATTCCTCCAAAAAAATCCTTTATAAATTATTCTATGAATTTCCTTAGAACTTCCCGCAAGCATTACTTCAGAAATTCTAGAGATTCCTTCAGAAATTTCGCCATTTCTTCAGGTATTTCTCCACGGATATTTTCAAGAATTCCTCCGGAAATTTCTTCAGGAATTACACCAAGGGGTTTGTTGGAAATTCTTTCAGAAGTACATTTAGAAATTCCCTCAGACATCCTTTATTCCTCCAGGGGTTTTTTTCTTAAATATCTCCAGAGACTCCATAATTTCAGCAAAGATTTACTCAAAAAAGCGTCCAAGAGTTTTTTTTTTCAGAAATGTCGATATTTACTATGTAGAGTATCTTTTTCTGTTCGTAAAACGACATGATTTTTGGCACACCACCTAACACCATCGTCTAGCAACACCTATACTTCCGCGGGCGCAATAGACTTTACCGGTTAACTCCTTCACTGAGCACCACATATGGAATGGGGAAGCCTTCAGCCGCCGCGCCTCAATTTGTGTGTTGATTCCGGCCCGCACTTGTCGTTATCGTCACCAGACTTCCCAATGCAATGCTGGAGAGCATTTATGACGACGACGACGACGACGAGATGCGATTCCTCCAACCAACCAAACGCGAGAGGGTGTCGGAATTTGTCTTTTGTGTTTGAGTTTTCTTTGAGGTGCACTTCGTTCTCGCGTTTGCACACCCAACTTCAATAGAACAAACCTATCGCACCGTGATGGAATCGTCATCGTCATCGTCGTCGTCATATAGACCACATGAAAGCGGGCAGGGCATATGTTCTGTCGTGCACTGCACTGCACCTACTGGGTATTTGCTTTCGCTTGGTGCACCGGCGGAACCGCATCTCGCTCGGCCGCCAAATGATTGCATATTGCACGGTGCATAAATCTCACACGCAAATAAGTGTATGCCGAGCCCGCATCGGGAAAAGCTATTGGCGGCGCGGGATGAATTTACAGTTGGGAGTCGTATCAGATGATTTCGTTTGTCTACATTCAATGTGCTGAAATGTGAATTTCGTATCTTTTTCCCATGATACTCATAAAGATCCAGAGTATTAAAGTTCAACCAATTAGGTATACAACAGTTGCAATGGGTCCATTGCCTGTTTTTCAAACGAATCCTCAACCTATAATACTTCTCCCAACCTCTCATCCCATTTATTTATGTGTTTATTAAGATGTCGCTGAGTCAAAGGCCTCTTGTTAAGTAAGTCCTACATCAAAATTTCCACCCCATATCCCAAGTTACGGTAAAGATGGGCGTGGCCGGGAATAGCGACATTCATGCATTTAGTATTGAAGTTTAAGGTTCACTCCTCTGCCTTGTTCCGAAAAGCAGGCTGTTAAGGTACGGCCAGAGTGGACGCGTCACGCGACGCGGATTTCTCATACGAATTGACAGCTCCTTATTATAGGGCACTGCACTGTTTTGATCTTGTATGGGATTTTGACGTTTCTTGGCTTTATTGTTTACAAAATTTCTGTAAGAGTGAAAGATAAGGAGAGAATTTCATGCAGTGCTATTGATTGTTATTCCTTTGCGTGCAGATTTCCGCGTCGCACCGCGTGACGCGTCCACTCTGGCCGGCACCTTAGTATCCAATCTACGGAGTTTCCTGTAACTACGCTAACGCTAACACTTGATAGTTTAGTAGCTGATACGTACCCCTAATCGAACGTCTACTGTAAACGATTAACACCTTTTGAAAACAAGCTCAATTCATCAAAACTTCAACGAAAATAACGGCGGAGGACAGTGACTCTTTGAAACTTATCTCCTGCCTTTAGGAGACCTGACTGTATAGGCAAGGATTGCTTAGGTGCGACATAAATTGCATCTCCTCTTACTCCATCATTCGGCAGTGCGTTAAAACCGAACGTTGAATTCATTCTGCATCCGCACTCTGCTGTATGGTGCGACGGCACACACAGAGTATTTAAATACACCATGGTCCATCAACGGGCTTTTTCGTTAGAAAGTGCCGTCGTATTCTAAAGGGGTGTCACTTTTGTTGTTGTTGTGGTGTGGACTATATTTACATATGGAAATGCAGCCGCCTAACGGGAGAAAATAGTTCTTTACTTTAAGCTGGAGGAATGTTATGACATATTCAGTTACATAGTGGAAAACAATCATTGCTTAAAAACTAAAAAGTGAAAAAAAAGCCCCGGAAAAGCTGTATCTTTGATATCAATTAAATCCATTACTTCTATTTTTATTGTTTTCCTTCTTCTCTTCGCCAGTCATCTTTGGCATACTGTAACTTTATTCTACTATGACCATACTGCCGCTCTACGCCCGATTGTCCCATGTTATATAAGATTCCAGTACGTTCTTACAATTTGATCACCAAAACTGTGGTCTGTCTATTTTTTTTTTGTTTTGGGAAAACTATGCAAAAGACTCTTATCAAGAACTTCCGAAGAAATACAAATGAAATTCCAGGGCGCTTATTCAAAAAAATAAACTCTTGGAATAATGTTTTTTTTTTTCATTAGATTTTATTCATCATTAACATCTCTCCAGACGTTTCTTCAAAGATTCGTCTAGAAGGATTTAGTTATGGATGTCCATTAGAGATTAGTCTAGGAGTTTCTTCAATAGTTTCAGGGCTGTGTGCAGATGTTTCTTCAGAGATTCCTCCTCAAATTTCTTCAGGGATTCTTCTAGAAGTTCCTGCAGAGATCGCTCCAGGATTTCCTTCAGAAATTCTCTTAGAAAGATCCAAGGATACATCCAGGAGAACTCAGGGATTCCCCTGAAGTTCTTTCAAAGATTCCTACGGATATTTCTTCAGGGATTAGTCCAAGAGCTGCTACTAAGATTCGTCCAGGATTTCCATTAGGGATTCTTCAAGGAGTTTTTCATACGGATCTCTCCTGTAGTTCTTTTGGAGATTTTTTCAGGAGGGTGCAGAGATTTGTCCAGGTATTTTTCTAGGAGTTCCTCCAAGAATTTCTTTAGAATTATAATCAGATATATCTCCAAGCTTTCCTTAAAGAATCTCGCATGGTGTTTCTCCAGAATTTGTTTAAAGGAATTCTCCTGAATTCTTACGGGAATTCCTCCTGTAAATCCTACAGGGTTTTCTCTAGAAATCATTCATAGATTCTTCTTGGAATTCCTTCGGGGATTCCTCTTGAAAATACTCTGGGGATTCCGCCCGGAAATCCTTCGGTCTTTCACCTTAAAATGCTTCGGGGATTTCTCCTGGACTTTCTTCGAGGATTCCTCCTGGAACTCTTTCGGGGATTTCTCCTAGAGTTTCTTCGTGGAATCCTCCTGGAATTCCTTCAGAGATTCCTCATGGGATTTCGTCAGCGATTCCTTCTAGAATTCCGTCAGGGTTTCCTCTTGAACATCATTTGAGAATTTTGCCTGAAAATCCTTCGGAGATTCCACTTCGAAATCCATCGGAGATTCCTCCTGGATTTCCTTGGGGATTCCTCGTGAAATTTCTTCGGGGATTCCACCCCAAATTCCTTCAAGGATTCCTCCTGGACTTTTTTTCCTCTTGGAATTCCTTCAGAGATTTCTCTTGGAATTCCTTCGGAGATAATTCTTGGAATTCCTTCGGGGATTCCTCCTGGAATTTCTGCTAGAATGCCTTAGGAGATTCCTCCTGCAATTCATTTGAGGATTCTTTCATATTTGTCGTTGATACTCAATGTCGAACCATCAACATATATGTCGCAATTACTTATCTAGAAGAATCTTTAGAAATGGAATTGTTGCTACGTCTGTATACAAATCATAGAAAAAAAATACTCTAAAAGAGTTCCGCGGGAACTTTTGCAAATCAAAAGTTTCCTTGAAAAACCTCTCAAATATCTAAAAATACTGTAAACAATATTATGGCAACCTGTTCGACTTGTTATTTTATGTTATTTCCAATTGCATTTTTATAAGTTTTAGTATAATATACAGCAAAGGACCTAGTAGGGTTGCTTACCGCAGTATGTGTTTTTGAATATGCAAAATCAACAAAGAATACGTACCTGAAAAAAAAAATAAAAAATATTATTTATTATTTGAAGAAATTGAAATGGCAACATAATAAATTTAATCAAACAATCAATGTGAAGCAGGTAAAAGCAAACGTTCAGAATACTCAGTTTTGAAAATGAACCATAAAACGCAAAAATGGTGGTCTCGTCTTCGATTGATCAGACTACGAGAAGCACCGCATTTAGCCCCAATTCCTCCTTATACTTGCGACATCTTTAAAAAAAAGACATGGACAACGTCTTCAGCTTTCGGCTGTACAGACTGTTTTAAACTTAATATTAGACAACGGACAACGGAGCATGCACCGGTGGAAACGGGGAAGAAACTATTCTCACGAAAAGTTTCAACGCCCGAAGCGGGAATCGAACACTCACCCTATAGCATGGTGCGATTATAAGCTTGGTGACCCTAACCGCATGGCTACGAGGTTCCACCAGCTTGCGACACGATTGTACCCTTGTGTTAAGTGTCAAAAAAAAACGAACAAACCCTTGATACTTGTTAATTTATTTATTTATTTATTTATTTGTTATAATCCATCTGACTACAAGGTCTTAATGAATAAAAATCCTAACATTAACACAAGAACAAATTAAAAAACAGACGATCGACTTATCTTATTTTTGAAACGCCCTAATGTCTCTCCAAAGTCAAAAAAGCTCTCTACCAACGTAAATGTTCGAACCATTGATGTCATCGGTTCATTATAACCGTACGTAGTTTGGTGAAACCTGCACTGTAGTAATGACCAATTCCGTAGAGATCGTTGTGGAGCACGAATGTTCAGCATTGACAGCAAACGAGGTGAATCAATGTCATTCATCAGCAGTTTAGCTACAAACATCGCTTGTTGTATTTTCCGCCTTTTCGCAAGGGTGTCCATGCTAAGCAGTCTGCATCTAGCTGGATATGCTGGAAGGTTAAGTGGATCACGCCAAGGTAAATGTCGTAGAACCAATCGGATGAATCTTCGCTGAACTCGTTCAATCCTCAAAGTCCAAGTAACATCATTTGGCGTCCAAACAACAGATGCGGTTTCGAGAATCGGTCGTACCTGCGCACAGTACAATGACTTCAAGCAGTGAGGATCAGTGAAGTCCTTGGCGATTTTAGCAATGAAGCCCAACTGACGATTAGCCTTAGCTATTATCGATGAATAGTGCTTGTTGAACGTCAATTTGGGATCCAGGGTCACTCCTAAATCCGTCACTTCTTCCACCCGTTGAAGAGTGGTTCCATTGATATGGTAATCAAACCGAAACAGATGTTTCAAACGATGGAATGACATAACGGAGCACTTCGGAATGCTAACAGATAATTTATTCAGGTGGCACCACTCAACGAACTGATCGAGAAAATTTTGCAAACGATGACAGTCTTCTAACGATCGGATTACCAAATAAATTTTCAGATCATCAGCATAGATGAGCCTGCAGTTTACGCCTAATTTCGAAGCAACATCGTTGAAGAACAAAACAAACAGCAAAGGGCCCAAATTACTTCCTTGAGGAACACCCGAAGCGTTGCAGAATGTCGACGACACGCAGGAATCAATTTTAACACGAAGTCGTCTCCCGGTCAGATAAGAGGCGAGCCACGATACAAGCTTGTTGGATGCTCCCAAACGAGTGAGCTTGGCCAGTAGAATGTTGTGATCAATTCTGTCAAAGGCCGCCTTCAGATCAGTGTATATAACATCAACCTGAGCGTGGTCCTTCATAGCAGTTAAGCAAGTGTTGTTAAAGATGAGCAAATTCGTAGCAACAGATCTTCCAGGCATAAATCCATGCTGATCAGTTGAAATGTAGTATTTTGACTTACTAAGGAAAACTTCACTGACGATGATTTCGAAGAGCTTCGATACGGCTGACAAGCTGGTTATTCCCCGGTAATTCCTCACATTTCTTCTATCGCCTTTCTTGAAAACGGGGAACATAAAGGACTGCATCCAGATCTCTGGAAACACGCCGTAATTGAGGGACCTGGTGAAAATGACGGAAAGCGGCTCGGTCAGAACGGCTACACAACGACACAGCAATACTGATGGAATGCCATCGGGGCCTGCAGACAGCGAGCTCTTTAACTTTTTTTGCGCCAGCGATAACCATAACAGGAGTAACTATGAAAGGAGTCAGACTAATGAAGTCCAGCGGAACACCTGAGGAGGCAGACTCAGCGTAACTTTAACTGCAAAATATATCAAAAAACAATCACGAATTTCTACTTCCTTTATAGCACTGGTTAAAGCTGTTCAGATTACAATAATGCTCCATTTTGTACTTTACAACTACACTAAAACCTGTTCTTGTACAAATTGTTTTATCCACTATTCAACTCATGTATGTCCTGCAAAATAAAAGTAGTAGCTGCACGCAAAAAAATCCGTTCCTATATACGTGCACTCTCAGTCACGGCAACGGGAACAAACGGGAACTATGCATAGCAACGATAACAACGATAAGAAATGTACACCATGAACTAGATGTCACGGTTTCTAGAACGCCCATATTGACAGCTGGAACTAGTTCCAGTTCACGGTTTATATTTGCTTGTTCTCATATTTGCGTTTGTTTGTTCACGTTTATCAGAACGGGTTTTTTCGCGTGTATTTAAAATCAACAATGTGTTTGAAGGGGAGTTTCAGGGGGTTTCAAGGGGTTTCAGGGTGTACAAGAAGGGCTCAGGGGTCTCCAGTTAGCCTAGTGGTTAAGGCTATGGATCGCTAATCCGGAGACACAGTTTTCGATACCTGTTCCAGTCGGTAAAATTTTCTCAACTCCCTGGGCAAAGTGTATCCCCAGTCAACCAGTGATCGTATAAGATGTTGCATACGTGGTTAAGTGGAGGCGATATGCGTACATTTTACATGCGCCTAAATGGAGGCATGTACGCATATGGCCTCCACTTTATCATCTTAAGCAACATCTCATACGATTACTGGTTGTCTGGGTCATTGTCTTTGCCTCACAATATACAAATTCATGCAATGGCAGGCAAAGAAATCGCTTCAATTAATAACTGTGGTTGTGGATATGCTCAGAGAACACTATGTTGAAGAGAGGCAGGCAAAGTTCCAGTAGTGGGAACATAAAGCCATTAAGAGGAAGAAGGATATGGAGGCCTCAGGGGCGTTTTAGGGGGTCTCAAGTTCATTTCAGGGAGACCCAGGGGAGTACCCTGGGTCCCATGAACGTTTCAGGGAGTCTAATGGGGCACCTTGAGGTCTCCAGGGCGATTCAGAGGGTCTCAGAGAGTTTCAGGAAATTGAAACGCTCTTGAAATCTCTGGAATCCCTTTGAAATACCCATGAACGCCCTTAAACTTCTGAGACCTTTTTAGAAAAAAAAAAACAACCTTGAAACCTCTTGAAACGCTCCTGGAAATGCTTTGAAACGCCTCTGAAACCTTCATAATCCGGTGCGGACCTGGTGTGATGGTTAAAACACTTGACTATCACGCCGAGGACCTGGGATCGAATCCCACTCCCGACAAACTCGCAAAATGTGAGTTCTTCCTTCGGAAGGGAAGTAAAGCGTGGGTCCCGTGATGAACTAGGCTAGGGCTAAAAATTTCGTGAATACCTTTCTCGAGGAATCGACTGTTGATCTTATGTTTAGAGGTTATGGCTTTCAGTCTTGGAAGAAAAACTTGTGCTTCAAGTCGATTTGGTAATTTCGGGCTTTTCTACACTTTAAAAAATCATAACTACTGAACGGAAAGACATAAAACATTGATTATGCAGTCGACTCTCTACATGTCGATGTTCTACATCTCGATATCTCTCCCTATCTCGATCGGCTCCTTCAATATGCATACATTTTACCTTTCTACATGTCGATATCTCCTTATCTCGATATCTCTCTATCTCGATGCGATCTCGTTCGTTTTTGTTCGAGATTTTCTCTCCATATGTCGATATGCCCGTTTTTACAGCTTGCTAGATCTCGTTTCTTAGATGCAAAACATTCTGTGAAGGTGAAGTGACATCTGTTTGTTGACGGTTTTTCCTAGTTACGGACGATTTTTCAATCTAGTGTGCATTACAAATTTGTTCTTGAGTTCGATCTCTCTTTATCTCGATGGTCCCTTCAATATCGAGGTGTAGAGAGTCAACTGTAGCTCGAAATCAAAGCTTATCATATTCCACAAAAGTCGTAATAAATTGAGTTTCGTTAAAATTGATACTAAAAAATCCGTATTTTGGAATTAAAATGAATTGATGAAATTTTAGGAGTTGAAATACCTAGGAGATAGTCTCGCCATATCTCTGAGGACGAACCCCGTTCGAGATAATTCAGCAGCTGTTTGGAATGAATTATCAAAAATGCTGGATGCCAGCATCCGTCGTGGGGGACAAAAAAGCTTCAAGTGGCATCATAATTACCAAAAAAAATGAGCACATTAGCCTTGATTTTTCTTGCCAAACGATGATTGTTTTGGTCACATTTCATTGATAAATCAGAACGATTTGAAAACAGTCATCATCATCAGCAATCAAAAACCAATGCTAACGTGCTCATTTTTTTCCATTCGATAGGCGCTTTGTGGTGCTTTTTTGCTCTCCTCGGTGGGTGATGGCGTGTGGCATGGGTTCCAGCATTTTTAATAATTTACTCCGAAATGCTTCCGGGTAACCTCGAACGGGGATCGTCGTGGGATACATTAAATGATTATTTCCAGCATAATTCATCTCAGAGAATTTTAATTATCCATGCTTCCCAGGCCATTTTGACTCCAAGATAACAGAATTTTCGGTACCACGTAAAACAAATCTCAATTTATTACTGATAAAACTTGCAAGAATTGTACAAGTATGTATAGACGACTTTTGTGGAATATGATAAGCTTTGATTTCGAGTTATAATCATAGTTGTATGTCTTTCCGTTCAGTAGTTATGATTTTTCAAAGTGTGGAAAAGCCCGAAATTACCAAATCGACTTGAAGCACATCGAAATCTTTATCAATCAGGCTGAAAATTTGACCAGAAGTTCATTTTGGCATGAGAATTATGATACTTACTTGACCGGTGGGATTCAAGACATTTTCTAAAATGTGAACATGTCTATTCTGCCGTTCTACGCCCGATTATCCCATGTTATATGACAATCCCATATAACATGGGACAATTATGTGTATAACGGCAGTATTATACATGACAGTTTTTGTTCAGATATTCGTTTAATAAACCTCTGAGCGTTTCTTCTCAAATTATTCTTTGTCAAAAAAACATCCGATTAAACTTATTCTACAAACTTCATCATGAATTTGTCAAAAACTTCTATCACTGCTTCCCCATTGAGGTTCTACTGGAGCCCACTGAAGAGTAGCTGCTGGTACATTAGAATAACTAGCCATAGAAGTCCACTATCGCGACTGTTCGTGTGACTAACATCTAGTTTGCCACGTCCTTACAGCGTCAGTAGCGGTCTTAGAAGTGTCAAATGAATTTTGTTTACCAAAACAAAAGACCCTCTACAAGATGGGCACATAGAAACAACCACTTATTATAATTAAAGTTTTTTTTATAAAATTGAATAGGAAAAGTGACTACAGCGCCATTAGAGTACATTGCTGGTACACACATCAATCCAATTCTATACAATATCTATTAAAAGTTGTCGACACATGCATTTTTCATATTTGTTTAAGAATATAATTTTTGACGTGAAAAAGTTTTTGCTGAGAATGTTTATTATGCGGTATTCCAAGGTTTTCTGAATCAAGTTCAACTCACAATTTGTTGCCGCTGGCCATATTTTTTGTGTGCCAAAAGTCACGAATTAGTCACTTTTTCGCAATTTGTAAGCCACTATTTGGTCACTATTTTTAAGAACTCGTTCACTGAAATAACTATTTCAATCATCAAATTTTCGCCACCAGCCCTGCTCTTAAGACGTTCTTGAAACTAAACTCTCTTAAATGCTTTTGAAATGCCTTGAAACGCCCCTGGAAACCCATTATAATGCCCTTTGAAGGCTCCTGATACCAACCGATTTTAAATAACTTGTTTATTTTTGTAATGGTTTGAAAGATTGAATTGTAGTTTTCCTTCTTTGATTTGTCCAGGATTTTTTGGAAGGATTCCTCCAGAAATTGTTCTTTAAATTTCTTAAAGAATGCCTGCTAGAATTTCTCCAGAAATTCTTTTTTAAATATTTCTCCATGGATTTCTCCAAGGATTTATCACCCAATTCCTTCAGGAATTCATATACGAAATCTCCTAGGAACTCCCGCTGGGATTCCTGTATAAGTTCTAGATTCCACCAAAAATTTCTCAAAAAATCCCAGCAATAATTCCTCAATGAATCGCAAGTAGATTTCTAATACTAGGAAATTTCTAAATTAAATCCCTGAAGAAAACGCAGCAACAAGTTTTAAAAATACTCAAGAGGAATCACAGCAGGAGATTTTGAGAGAATCTGAGCTGCAATATTATGAGGAATAACATTTAACCCTCTAATACCCAACCCCGCCTTTAGGCGGGGTATAGTTTGAGCATTTTTATAATTTTTGTTTCGTGGAAAATCAAAATTTTTGGCCGATATTTAGGACTGTTTTGTATATCTCAAAATGTTTTCTGGTGTATTTTAAAGCGTATTTACATTTTTTAAAAATCATTGAAAAATTGATGTTTTAGTCACCTTCTAGAAGTCATTGTTTATTTTGTATTGCATCGCTACAATTAACATATTTTAAATTTTTCCCGAATCATTCCAGCCTAGTTTTATAGTTTAAGGGAATCGAATACACTCTAAAATTATTTTCCTTAAAATTACACGGAAAATAAAATTTTCTATGAAAAAAGTTTAAAATAAAAATATTTCATCAATAATCAAAAAATCTCAAAATGTTTTCATCTCAAAAAATCTGTTCCCCAAATAGGCTTCCAGGAAAAATATAGAACTGTGGGGATGTTCAAAAATCAAAATTAAAAAAATCAAAAACTGAAATTCACGAAATCGAGAATAAAAAAGAATCATCTTCCAAAACATGTTTAAATCGATTTTAGATGACGAAAAATGATATTTTGATCAAAATCAAAAATTTGGGTATTAGAGGGTTAATACAATTGTTTAATTTACATATTTTTTTGTATGAGCCCTAGGTTACCTCCAGGAATTCCTTCTGTGACACCATCACGGATTGCTTCAAGGATCCCTTCCAGGAAACACCCATAAGGTCCCCCTGCTCAAATGGTTCCAGACCCTATCCGTTTCCAACTTTGCAGAAATTACCGTAATAATGAATGTCAATCATCCAAAAAATATTCCTCTCAAAAAAGGAATTTTCAAGCTTTGTGGAAGTAATAAAAACGTATAATTGAATCACTTCAATTTTCCAGCATGTCACAAACTTTTCCACAACAATAAAGCAATGTCAAAGTGCAACCTAAGCGGGTATGTGAGCAGAATCACTTCCGAGTACAATTTCCATACATCTTTTAAAGATGCAGATGAAGTTTTCCCAGTCTGGCACATGACCCCAACCGCCTTTTTCCATTTCACGCCGGAAGTGAAAATTACCACCCGAAAAGCTAACTAATGTCCTTTATACTTCCCTCTTTCTGTATTGGAGCAATGCTCTAATAAACCAGAATATGGAACCGGTTTTTCGCAAAGACAAAGATACCCCACATCGAGCACATACAGCTTCTCTGGCAGCATCATCGTTTGTGCATAGCAGCCAGAGACACACCCGGTCTCATATTGCACCAGAGAGCAATAATTTGTAACCACTATTTACTGCATAAATATTAAAACTTCCTCTCCGGTGGTGGTGGTGATGGTTGCTACTCTGGGTACCACCCCTCCTCTTTAGTCAGTCCAGACTCTTTAGAACTTTTATGAGCTTTTCGAGAGGTGGTATGTACCTCATTCGAAGGAAAAGGTGGAAAGCATTGGGAAATGGGAGTGTGCCTTTAGTGGTCACAGACCCGATCGGACGGGGGAAATAGTGAATTTGAGCATTTAAAGTCAGCAATATAAATACTCTTCTTCTCTTACTTGTGGTAATGTCCCAACTGGAACATATATCCCAAGTAACATTTTGATGACCAATTAGTCTTGTAGAGGTATTGAGATCCATTATTAAACTTTTATACTTTTATTATGACGGTTAAAGAACTTCTTTGTTATTTAAAAAAATGAAAATTGTACAAAATTCGAAAAAAATGTCAAAAATAATTCTCCCTGCCTAGGTTTATCCTTTCGACATTTCAACCATTCGACCTTTCGACCTTATTGCTCGTCCTTTCGACATTTCAACGATATGTTTGTCATCTTCCATCACACATTCCAAATTCTCGTCTTTCTCACAATAACCCTGTTCCAAATGGACTCATTCAAATTTCAAGGAGTCCATTAAAGAGTCTCATCTTGCAATTGACACATTTTCGCCCAAGGACCGTGCCAAACCCTGGCTGGAATGCAGCAGCTCAGCCTAGTCACTTGCGACCGACGTCAACGTCCACCCAACCCCATCATCATCACCATCCCAGCCAGCAGTACAGTGCTGCAGTGGTGGTCCAGGTTCTTGTTTTGAAAGTGGCATGCTCCAAGTTGTCTTAATTTACTGCTAATGGAGAAGCACAGAGAGCGCGCGAGCACAGAGGAGTGCACATACTCAGACACTGCACAGCCGTTCCATTTATAGCCATAGCTCGAACCCTTTCCTGTGTTCCTGGAGGGAATACCACTTGGCTGCACAACGGGAATGGATTTGCTTCTTGTCCTGTCGCGAGTTTAGGGGAGATCGGTATGCAATGGGTCATATATTCACACAAAAATTGAAAAAAATGAAATTGCATTGTTCCAACATACCCGACTAGAAGTTTCTAGCAAAAATGTAACATATTTCTAACTAATCCTGATATTTATAACTTATTGTGTTATACTTCTGTTAGAAACATTTGGTGTACAAAAATATTATATCACATTATGTTATAAAATCTGATTAAAACTCATTGTAATATACTTAGTTTCGATTCTTTGGCATTGAGATAGAATTGTTACAAAGTTATATCAAATTATGATAGAAACTAGTTATTTTGAAGCTATGATTTATATCACGTTTTGTTATGATTTTGATCTGTTCATAACACAAAGTTATTTTCTTGATTACACCAGAGTACCCACACAACCAGTCATCGTATAAGATGATGCATAAGATGATAAAGTGGAGGCCTCATACGTGCATGTCTCCATTTAGGCGCATGCAAAATGTACGCATATCGCCTCCACTTTAACATCTTATGCAACGTCTTATACGATGATTGGTTGACTGGGTACTTTTTGTAAAAATTTTAGTTATTTTAGTAACCTCATGCTGCATCTAGTTTATAACATAATAAGTAATGGAAAATTGTTATAATATAATAACACAATATCACAATATGTTACAAACTTGATACAATTTTCTAGGCGGGTAGGGCTGCTTTGCCTTTCCTTTCCATTTCCATTCGACGTTTTGTCCTTATGTCAAGTAAAATCGAAGTTGTGATAAATTTTAAAAAGTCGTATCTCTCTACTCTCCCCTACAGGCAAAAATTCCCCATAGGGAGTTTCCAAACAACGAATACTGGAACTGAGTACCACCATGTGACATTTGGAAGTTGGGAGGAAGCAAACGAACGTAGATGAAGATCCTTGCCGGGAAAAGTAGGTAGTACCAAAAGACAAACACACACACGACGCGGAGGAACACAACCCGACGAAAGCTATTATTGTCAGCCGGAACACAACACAGGAACATGATCTGGCACTGAGATTTTTCCTGTTCAATTCCCTTGCTTAGAGCAGCCGTCGTCGTCGTCGTCGAGGCCGACACAGAAGTTTTCTTCGGTACCACCTACCTAATGGCAAGGAGTTTGCCAACAACATATTCCACAAGTTCGTTCCGTTGTTTTCTTTTCCAAAACTGTGTTGTCTCCATTTTACAAAAACATTACAAATTTGGCGAGCAATTCAATTATGAAATGTATTTTCATGGTGGGGGACACCAAATAATCACCATGCTCTGAAATCTGCTCATTCATCTCGTAAAATCAGTGCTGAAACATGTGAAGCAAGATGGCGGAAAATCTACGCATGGATCGAAGACAAAGTACCTGACACTAGACTAGACTAGACTAGACTAGACTAGACTAGACTAGACTAGACTAGACTAGACTAGACTAGACTAGACTAGACTAGACTAGACTAGACTAGACTAGACTAGACTAGACTAGACTAGACTAGACTAGACTAGACTAGACTAGACTAGACTAGACTAGACTAGACTAGACTAGACTAGACTAGACTAGACTAGACTAGACTAGACTAGACTAGACTAGACTAGACTAGACTAGACTAGACTAGACTAGACTAGACTAGACTAGACTAGACTAGACTAGACTAGACTAGACTAGACTAGACTAGACTAGACTAGACTAGACTAGACTAGACTAGACTAGACTAGACTAGACTAGACTAGACTAGACTAGACTAGACTAGACTAGACTAGACTAGACTAGACTAGACTAGACTAGACTAGACTAGACTAGACTAGACTAGACTAGACTAGACTAGACTAGACTAGACTAGACTAGACTAGACTAGACTAGACTAGACTAGACTAGACTAGACTAGACTAGACTAGACTAGACTAGACTAGACTAGACTAGACTAGACTAGACTAGACTAGACTAGACTAGACTAGACTAGACTAGACTAGACTAGACTAGACTAGACTAGACTAGACTAGACTAGACTAGACTAGACTAGACTAGACTAGACTAGACTAGACTAGACTAGACTAGACTAGACTAGACTAGACTAGACTAGACTAGACTAGACTAGACTAGACTAGACTAGACTAGACTAGACTAGACTAGACTAGACTAGACTAGACTAGACTAGACTAGACTAGACTAGACTAGACTAGACTAGACTAGACTAGACTAGACTAGACTAGACTAGACTAGACTAGACTAGACTAGACTAGACTAGACTAGACTAGACTAGACTAGACTAGACTAGACTAGACTAGACTAGACTAGACTAGACTAGACTAGACTAGACTAGACTAGACTAGACTAGACTAGACTAGACTAGACTAGACTAGACTAGACTAGACTAGACTAGACTAGACTAGACTAGACTAGACTAGACTAGACTAGACTAGACTAGACTAGACTAGACTAGACTAGACTAGACTAGACTAGACTAGACTAGACTAGACTAGACTAGACTAGACTAGACTAGACTAGACTAGACTAGACTAGACTAGACTAGACTAGACTAGACTAGACTAGACTAGACTAGACTAGACTAGACTAGACTAGACTAGACTAGACTAGACTAGACTAGACTAGACTAGACTAGACTAGACTAGACTAGACTAGACTAGACTAGACTAGACTAGACTAGACTAGACTAGACTAGACTAGACTAGACTAGACTAGACTAGACTAGACTAGACTAGACTAGACTAGACTAGACTAGACTAGACTAGACTAGACTAGACTAGACTAGACTAGACTAGACTAGACTAGACTAGACTAGACTAGACTAGACTAGACTAGACTAGACTAGACTAGACTAGACTAGACTAGACTAGACTAGACTAGACTAGACTAGACTAGACTAGACTAGACTAGACTAGACTAGACTAGACTAGACTAGACTAGACTAGACTAGACTAGACTAGACTAGACTAGACTAGACTAGACTAGACTAGACTAGACTAGACTAGACTAGACTAGACTAGACTAGACTAGACTAGACTAGACTAGACTAGACTAGACTAGACTAGACTAGACCAGGCATTTTTGTTGCGCCAACGTTCTAACTGCTACATTGAGAATCCCATCCGTGTCCACACCCTCTGGTATTCTCACCATTTCTTCTACAATTCAGAAATTCTCTCTCGTTAGAAATGCACACTTTTTAATACCTAGGGCATTTGAAGACGTCATGTTCCAGTGACTCCTCCAAGTTCATAAAGAACGGGCAGAAAGGCGAGGGAGCGTGGCCAAACCGGTACAGGTACCACCAACCGTGGCCGGGGAGAAACTACGTCAGATAGAAGTTACCCTCTGTTGACGCGCCAGTGAATACTGGTTACCCTAGAAACATGCAATTGCTGATTGTGTTGATAGGGCGAAAGAACAAAAGTAAAAAGAGCGCACGGCAGTAAAGGTAGTTCAATTAGTTTGATAACGAATTAAATAGTATCGGTTTGAAACCAAATTCAAAGTGAATAACGGCACTGATTATTGTGAGTAGAATAATGAATTATTTATATTAGATGCAATTATTAATAAAGAATTTATAGTTCAAGCAGATCAACCAAAATAAACGACTTTCGGTCTGCTATGAAACACAGTGTCTCGCTTATGGTTGAACCATCTCAACACCCTCTATTAAATAATTTTTAATTTCAGTTGAATGCAGATTTCCAATCCAAACTATGCAGATATGAGCAAGACGATGGAGCGACTCGGATGAATTCTGCGGACATATGATTCGAACCAGTTGAATGGCGCCTGAACGTCCACCAAATGTATCCTTGCGACCTTACTAGCAACATCTACATTCCCTTGATACCTAGGCCTGAGAGATCGTAGAGCTGTCTACATCTGTCTTAGGTGTCCAACTAACCATCCTTTTCCTTTCCCATCCCTCAGCAGTCGTAAGGACGTAGCCAGGGCAGTTCTCGACCATTGGAAGATTGCGTCAATCTCGTTGAAGTGCCAGAGATTAGCAACAAAGGGGGTCCCACGGGGTTTCAGCTGGGTACCAGAAGGTCTCAGGATCTGTTACCCTTCAGGACGCGCGCTGTTGTAAAAAGTACAACACCACCAAAAAACCTCGCTCATCGTATACAGCGCGAGCGCGGTGCAGTTTCGGTTGTTTGAATGCGCGCGCCCTGAAAGGTTAAGGGAGTTTCAGGGCCCTATCAGGGGGCTTCCGGAAACCGGGGTTCAAAACCACAGGGTGGCGTTTCAGAGGGTCTCAGAAGGGTTCTAGGGAAGTTCCAGCTGGTCTGACAGTTTCACAATGCAGACCTGGAGTTCCAGAGGTTTCGAAAACTGCGAAAGAGTCATGCGAGTAGCTCGTGAACCGAAAGTGTTAGGATGTGAGAACATCAAATTTTCGGAGCGTGTTTTTTAGTGGTATTTTCGGAGGTCTGAAAAGACTTTCGAAAACATCGCAGAGAGTTTTAGAGGATTCAGACGGGTTTGGAGGCGTTACAGGTGCGTTTTTGGTGGTTCAGGATGGTTACAGCGTTACATGAGTTTTGGGGGGTTTCGGAAGCACTTCAAAAAGTTTCAGAGCATTTCAGGCGGGTTTCAAAGGCGTTAAGGAGGCATTTCTGGGGATTTTGGAGGGTCACATATGCGTTACATGGGGTCTGATGGGGGCTTTAGAAGGATTTCAGGAACATTTCAGGAAATTTCGGATTTCAAAGGCGTAATAAAGGCGTTTTTAGGGATTTTAGACAGTCTCGGGGGATCGCCTTTGAAAGGCTTGATAAACCCCCAGATACGCACCTGAAATCCCCTTGAAACTTCCCTGAAACGCTATCAAACGCTCTTAAAATAGACAGCCTTTAATGCGTTCCTAAAAATCCCTAAAACTCTCTGAAATACCTTTGAAATGACCATGAACCCATTGTAACGCTTTTTAAAGGGTCCTGAGACCCCCTGAATCGCCCTTAAAGCCCATTGAAACGACTACGAAACTTGATCGAACGCCCTTAAAAGCTTCCTAAAATCCCCTGAAAAACAAAGAAACGGCTGTATAAATTCACACATTCAATACAACAGAATATTGTTTTCGGCAAAGTTGTTGCAAATTGAGTTCTCTAAAGAGGAAAAATGGGAATATTTGCATTTCAGACTTCATTGACAACCTAGAGCATCCTGAACACCATGAAGTTTTAAGAAACGAAATAAATGACATATCAGTTGTTGTAGCAATTGAATTTGGATATGGGCTACATTCATATGTATTCATTTAACCTTCATCAAAAGATGTTTTATATTCTGGGATGTTCTAGGTGCCACAAACCAAAGACTACTTTATCAAGAAGACATGGAACTCTGTTGTATTCCCATACTAACAGCAAGCGTCACCAACGGCACCGCCACCTGGTGAGCTAAGGTGGTATCTTTGTGTAAAAGTGTAAGAGTGTATTGGTGCGAGTATGAAAATTTACACATACTATCATGAATAGTGTTACTTTCACCCGGGGTGGTGCTGCTAGCAGTGACTCCCGATTTTCAACAGTGTTGCAAGTCTTCTTGATAATGTGGTCTTCGCACAAACTGTCCTATGGTAAAGTCTTTTAAATCTACAAGAATAATTTTATGTGTTTTCGCCATAAATTATAACACTGCATAATCTACTAGTATCAGTGAAACTCTTGAAATCTACATTGTCATTTATAGACACGATAGGGATATTCCACGTCAGCCAAACTACCTTGGAGTTCAGAACTTCAAGCCTATACTTGTAACCGTAGCCATATCTGTTATACTGAGTAACGTCGCGTAATCAACCGCGGTTACTGGACCAATCTGAAGTCTATTATATTATGGCAAACCTTCGGGACATTCAGGGTCGTCCAAACTGTTTTATAATGAAGTCCTTCAATCTACAAGAATATTTAACTTTATTTGCTTTCGCCATAAATAATATCATTGCATAATCTACTGGGATCCATGAAGCTCTTGAAGTCTCAAATGTCATTTAAAGACACTGTAAGGATATTGCAGGTCAGCCAAACTATCTTGGAGTTTAGAACTTCAGGTCTACACTCGTAACAGCAGCTATATCTGGATAACTGAGTAACGTTGCATAACCAATCGCCAGGCCCGGATTAAGGATTGTGGGGGCCCGGGGCCGGAGCAAATGTGGAGGCCCCTCGGAGGTGCGAATGCGATAAGCAAAACAGTTTTTTTTTGATTTTTAGGAGTACTTGAGTAACATGAAAAATTAAGTTAATGTTTAGCAAACATAAATGGTTTTTGTGGGGGGGGGGGATAAAATGTGGGGGCCCGGGGACCTGGCACCCAACGACCCCCCCCCCCTTAGATCGGGCCCTGTCAATCGCAGTTACTGGACCAACCTAAAGTCTACTATTTATTATTATCAACCTTTGGGACATTAAGAGTCGTCCAAACTATCCTGAAGTTTAACTCTTGAAAGTAACAGAAGTTATTTTCACAATGAACTGTAACATTACACATCCAACTGTTATCTGTAATCCTCCTGGCATTTCATGAGTCATTCCAAGATAGTTCAAAGATATTCCAGATTAATCAATCCACATTGGTTACACAGCCTCTTAACTCTCAAGGGTCACTTTAAGATAGTTTTAGTCATTATTTGTGCTATAAAAAGTTATATTATCGAGTCTAACCCACCCAGATCCGGAAACAAGGCAGTCTTAGAAATTTTTGGGGTATTCTGGGTTATCATAAGTGTTCTGGAACTGGACTCCTAAAAACCTATGGCTATGATAGTAATTTCTCAAGCTAAAAAAAAAAGAAACAACACATAACTAGACAGGATTCAACTCAATAATCATTCCAGGATAATTTTGAAATATTTCACATAAGCCAATTGAACATTTAGAAGATTCACTGGACATGATAACATATATGTTACGATATATCGTAAGTTACCGCTACACCCGTAGACTTTAAGATGCAATCTCAAGAACGGTTTGGCTGTCCTAGGACATCCCAACAGATTTGATATTGTCTATTGAAATTGAAAAAGACTTACTGGACATGAAAGATTACAAATCGTGGCTTTGTATAATGAAAGAAGTTATCATTTTAGCCGTAGACTTTAGGATCTAAACTCCAGAACAGTTTGGATGACCTAGGAAATCCCGACTGATCTGATACTGTCTATTGCGCTTTCAGAAGACTTACTGAACATGATGAATCACATGGCGTAGCTTTGTATAAGGGAGAAAGTTACCGTTACACCCCCGTAGACTTTAGCATGTATTTAATCTAAAGAACTGTTTGAATGTCCTAGGACATCCCAACAAATCTGATACTGTCAACTTTCAGAGGACTTACTGGACACGATAGATTATAAATCGTAGCTTTGTATAATGAAAAAAGTTACCGTTACACCCGTAGACTATAAGATCTAAACTAAAGAATAGTTTGGATGACCTAGGATATCCAGAAAAAAATATTCTGCATCATATTCTACCTTTTTCATGCTGTTGAGCACCAAAACTGCAGAAATATGTAGAAAAACTCTATAATAACGCTTGGAAATATTCCGGCTTCAAAGGTTTAAACGCCAAGGGCATAACAAGAGGTTTTCGTGTACATTATGTATTGGCGCTTTGAACATTACTTCTAAGAAATAGCTGCAAATCACCAACGAACGCTAAATTCAATCAATGTCCTAATTAAAGCCAACACGAGCACAACTCGTTACTCCTAATAAATTTTGAACAATTAATTGTGACAATTTTCCTATTTGACCATCTGGGTTCCACTCATCCACCGAATTGTTTCCGGTCGAACCGCAAGCTGGCGGCAGCTCAAACTCACCATTAATTAAATTCAAATCAATAACCTACCCCAACGCGCTGAATGTGATGACAACATAGCGCCGAGTGCACCCAACCGTAATGTATAGTGTAAAATATAGATACGCACGCAGCCATACCGGTCGGATTATATCACATGCATGCATACAGCCATTTATTCTGATGAATGGATGTCCCGTTGTTTGCGGTTGTGTAGTAAACTGCTACTTTCGTCTCCTCAACCAGAAGATCTCCGCAATAGCAATTAAGAGCGCTGCTTAGTCGCGTCTACTTCTATGCCACACTACTTATAGTGTCCATTCATTCCACTTGGTCCTCAGTTCAGAGCTGGGAAATATCATACCATGATACCATTATACCATGATTGTGATTAAATCACGGCCGTGATACAGAGTTTTCATCGGTGTTGCTCGCTGTTCATTGAAAAATCAATATGGTAACACAAAATTCGTTTTCTAATAAACTGGTGCTTCTGAGATTGCAAATAAGACCTATACGCCATGGTTGTTACCCATCCTGAGCAAGATAGGCCACACTCAATTGAGCTCGAATAAATAGGATTCTCATGGTAGGTAGCAAGAATGTATATGGTATTGTTCTTGTCTTGGGTCTTATATGTTTCGCAGGCCTTGCGACGATGATGCTCAATGGCGTTTATGATGGCGGACACCGTCGCGTCATCGTCGCCACCATTGACATTAGCGAATGCAATTCTAAAGCCTTCTCTTGAAAAGAATACCTCGCCCTGCCTCTCTTGCTTCCGTACAATGGCATTTAGAACAGAAGACGACCATAAAGCATCGTAAATGACCTGGAGAGGCATCTTCGCCTTGGCCGTGTATCGACAGCAGCCGTCCTATGGAGGCGACGTGGTCACATTTGCATGAATGACTAGGTAGGTGAACATGCTATTTAGATTGAGACGTTAGGCCACCGCCAGTGTTCCTGGTCGGCATGTGCACTCAACACGCCGCGCCGCACCGACCTCTAAATATGTCAAACCATTTGTGTGCACTTCTCCAGCAGGAATATGTACGTTAGTGCATCATTGCAGTTACCCATTTGGAAAGCGGCATTATCGTCGTCGCTGTGCTGCTGACTAACGTTACGTTGCATTTGAGTGCGAATGACACGGCTTCGATGGGTGCTGGTAATAGCGAAGTCAACGTCAGTTGCATGTTGCCATTTTATTGACAAGTTATGGGGTCTCTGCATGATCCTCCCCGCCCGGTTCGAACGGAGTGTGCATTTGAAAAACATTTCAGGATTCGATGGAAAACGCAACGGGTGGGCAATTGAAAATGGCGACAAAGGAATACCACACAGTTTTTATACATGTTATAAATCTTCCAAACGACAAAAGTTTGGAAAATATATTTAGGAGATGAAATAAAAGGACTTTGATGAAACCAAGCACCACAGTCGGTTTTGTAAAACAATCCGGCTCGAAATGGTTAAGGAAGTGCAACCATCTAGGCAGGGCTCCTGTTTTGGGCACTTTTCTGCTATAACACAGCCAATTTCAAACTCAATTGACTTGATTTTTGGAAAGCGCATAATATTTAGCCGTTAATAAAATTTCAAATCAATTGGTTTAGAATTGCCTGAGTTATAGCGAAAAGTGCCCAAAATACCGGGCACTGCTGCATTTTAGTACCGTAAACCGGGGTCAAATTGATCTCCGGGTCGAAATTGATCAGACGATTTTCCGTTAGATAAAACATACTTCAAATAGTTTCCAAGCAAATATCGTTTAGTATCGGTTCCTAACTGCACGATATTCGAAAGGAAATTACTTAACATATACTAAACCTAACCGAAAAACGTGTGATCAATTTTGACCCGAAGATCAATTTGACCCCGGTTTACGATAGTATTCTTGCAGAATTCCCTGCTAAATTCTTGTAGAATTCCCTGCGGAATTCTTGTACAATTCCCTGCGGAATTCCTTGTGCGATTCTTGTAGCATTTTCTGAGGAATTGATGTAGAATGCGCAATTGATGTAGAATGCGGAATTCTTGTAGAATTCCCTGCGCAATTCTTGTAGAATTCCCTGCGGAATTCTTGTAGAATTCCCTGCAGAATTCTTGTAGAATTCCCTGCGGAATTCTTGTAGAATTCCCTGCGGAATTCTTGTAGAATTCCCTGCGGAATTCTTGTAGAATTCCCTGCGGAATTCTTGTAGAATTCCCTGCGGAATTCTTGTAGAATTCCCTGCGGAATTCTTGTAGAATTCCCTGCGGAATTCTTGTAGAATTCCCTGCGGAATTCTTGTAGAATTCCCTGCGGAATTCTTGTAGAATTCCCTGCGGAATTCTTGTAGAATTCCCTGCGGAATTCTTGTAGAATTCCCTGCGGAATTCTTGTAGAATTCCCTGCGGAATTCTTGTAGAATTCCCTGCGGAATTCTTGTAGAATTCCCTGCGGAATTCTTGTAGAATTCCCTGCGGAATTCTTGTAGAATTCCCTGCGGAATTCTTGTAGAATTCCCTGTGGAATTCTTGTAGAATTCCCTGCGGAATTCTTGTAGAATTCCCTGCGGAATTCTTGTAGAATTCCCTGCGGAATTCTTGTAGAATTCCCTGCGGAATTCTTGTAGAATTCCCTGCGGAATTCTTGTAGAATTCCCTGCGGAATTCTTGTAGAATTCCCTGCGGAATTCTTGTAGAATTCCCTGCGGAATTCTTGTAGAATTCCCTGCGGAATTCTTGTAGAATTCCCTGCGGAATTCTTGTAGAATTCCCTACGGAATTCTTGTAGAATTCCCTGCGGAATTCTTGTAGAATTCCCTGCGGAATTCTTGTAGAATTCCCTGCGGAATTCTTGTAGAATTCCCTGCGGAATTCTTGTAGAATTCCCTGCGGAATTCTTGTAGAATTCCCTGCGGAATTCTTGTAGAATTCCCTGCGGAATTCTTGTAGAATTCCCTGCGGAATTCTTGTAGAATTCCCTGCGGAATTCTTGTAGAATTCCCTGCGGAATTCTTGTAGAATTCCCTGCGGAATTCTTGTAGAATTCCCTGCGGAATTCTTGTAGAATTCCCTGCGGAATTCTTGTAGAATTCCCTGCGGAATTCTTGTAGAATTCCCTGCGGAATTCTTGTAGAATTCCCTGCGGAATTCTTGTAGAATTCCCTGCGGAATTCTTGTAGAATTCCCTGCGGAATTCTTGTAGAATTCCCTGCGGAATTCTTGTAGAATTCCCTGCGGAATTCTTGTAGAATTCCCTGCGGAATTCTTGTAGAATTCCCTGCGGAATTCTTGTAGAATTCCCTGTGGAATTCTTGTAGAATTCCTTTCGGAATTCTTGTAGAATTCCCTGCGGAATTCTTGTATAATTCCCTGCGGAATTCTTGTAGAATTCCCTGCGGAATTCTTGTAGAATTCCCTGCGGAATTCTTGTAGAATTCCCTGCGGAATTCTTGTAGAATTCCCTGCGGAATTCTTGTAGAATTCCCTGCGGAATTCTTGTAGAATTCCCTGCGGAATTCTTGTAGAATTCCCTGCGGAATTCTTGTAGAATTCCCTGCGGAATTCTTGTAGAATTCCCTGCGGAATTCTTGTAGAATTCCCTGCGGAATTCTTGTAGAATTCCCTGCGGAATTCTTGTAGAATTCCCTGCGGAATTCTTGTAGAATTCCCTGCGGAATTCTTGTAGAATTCCCTGCGGAATTCTTGTAGAATTCCCTACGGAATTCTTGTAGAATTCCCTGCGGAATTCTTGTAGAATTCCCTGCGGAATTCTTGTAGAATTCCCTGCGGAATTCTTGTAGAATTCCCTGCGGAATTCATGTAGAATTCCCTGCGGAATTCATGTAGAATTCCCTGCGGAATTCTTGTAGAATTCCCTGCGGAATTCTTTTAGAATTCCCTGCGGAATTCTTTTAGAATTCCCTGCGGAATTCTTTTAGAATTCCTTGCGGAATTCTTGTAGAATTCCCTGCGGAATTCTTGTAGAATTCCCTGCGGAATTCTTGTAGAATTCCCTGCGGAATTCTTGTAGAATTCCCTGCGGAATTCTTGTAGAATTCCCTGCGGAATTCTTGTAGAATTCCCTGCGGAATTCTTGTAGAATTCCCTGCAGAATTCTTGTAGAATTCCCTGCGGAATTCTTGTAGAATGCCCTGCGGAATTCTTGTAGAATTCCCTGCGGAATTCTTGTAGAATTCCCTGCGGAATTCTTGTAGAATTCCCTGCGGAATTCTTGTAGAATTCCCTGCGGAATTCTTGTAGAATTCCCTGCGGAATTCTTGTAGAATTCCCTGCGGAATTCTTGTAGAATTCCCTGCGGAATTCTTGTAGAATTCCCTGCGGAATTCTTGTAGAATTCCCTGCGGAATTCTTGTAGAATTCCCTGCGGAATTCTTGTAGAATTCCCTGCGGAATTCTTGTAGAATTCCCTGCGGAATTCTTGTAGAATTCCCTGCGGAATTCTTGTAGAATTCCCCGCGGAATTCTTGTAGAATTCCCCGCGGAATTCTTGTAGAATTCCCCGCGGAATTCTTGTAGAATTCCCCGCGGAATTCTTGTAGAATTCCCCGCGGAATTCTTGTAGAATTCCCCGCGGAATTCTTGTAGAATTCCCCGCGGAATTCTTGTAGAATTCCCCGCGGAATTCTTGTAGAATTCCCCGCGGAATTCTTGTAGAATTCCCCGCGGAATTCTTGTAGAATTCCCTGCGGAATTCTTGTAGAATTCCCTGCGGAATTCTTGTACAATTCCCTTCGGAATTCTAGTAGAGTTCCCTTCGGAATTCTAATAGAATTCCCCGCGGAATTCTTGTAGAATTCCCCGCGGAATTCTTGTAGAATTCCCCGCGGAATTCTTGTAGAATTCCCCGCGGAATTCTTGTAGAATTCCCCGCGGAATTCTTGTAGAATTCCCCGCGGAATTCTTGTAGAATTCCCCGCGGAAGTCTTGTAGAATTCCCCGCGGAATTCTTGTACAATTCCCTGCGGAATTCTTGTACAATTCCCTTCGGAATTCTAGTAGAGTTCCCTTCGGAATTCTAATAGAATTCCCTTCGGAATTCTAATAGAATTCCCTTCGGAATTCTTGTAGAATTGCCTGCGGAATTCTAGTAGAATTCCCTTCGGAATTCTAGTAGAATTCCCTTCGGAATTCTAGTAGAATTCCCTTCGGAATTCTATTAGAATTCCCTTCGGAATTCTATTAGAATTCCCTTCGGAATTCTAGTAGAATTCCCTTCGGAATTCTAGTAGAATTCCCTTCGGAATTCTAGTAGAATTCCCTTCGGAATTCTAGTAGAATTCCTTTCGGAATTCTAGTAGAATTCCCTTCGGAATTCTAGTAGAATTTACTTTGGAATTCTAATAGAATTCCCTTCGGAATTCTTGTAGAATTGCCTGCGGAATTCTTGCAGAATTCCCTTCGGAATTCTTGTAGAATTCCCTTCGGAAATCTTGTAGAATTCCCTTTGGAATTCTTGTAGAATTCCCTTTGGAATTCTTGTAGAATTCCCTTCGGATTTCTTGTAGAATTCCCTGCGGAATTCTTGTAGAATTCCCTTCGGAATTCTTGTAGAGTTCCCTTCGGAATTCTTGTACAATTCCCTTCGGAATTCTTGTACAATTCCCTTCGGAATTCTTGTACAATTCCCTTCGGAATTCTTGTACAATTCCCTTCGGAATTCTTGTACAATTCCCTTCGGAATTCTTGTACAATTTCCTTCGGAATTCTTGTACAATTCCCTTCGGAATTCTTGTACAATTCCCTTCGGAATTCTTGTACAATTCCCTTCGGAATTCTTGTACAATTCCCTTCGGAATTCTTGTACAATTCCCTTCGGAATTCTTGTACAATTCCCTTCGGAATTCTTGTAGAATTCCCTTCGGAATTCTTGTAGAATTCCCTTCGGAATTCTTGTAGAATTCCCTTCGGAATTCTTGTAGAATTCCCTTCGGAATTCTTGTAGAATTCCCTTCGGAATTCTTGTAGAATTCCCTTCGGAATTCTTGTAGAATTCCCTTCGGAATTCTTGTAGAATTCCCTTCGGAATTCTTGTAGAATTCCCTTCGGAATTCTTGTAGAATTCCCTTCGGAATTCTTGTAGAGTTCCCTTCGGAATTCTTGTACAATTCCCTTCGGAATTCTTGTACAATTCCCTTCGGAATTCTTGTACAATTCCCTTCGGAATTCTTGTAGAATTCCCTTCGGAATTCTTGTAGAATTCCCTTCGGAATTCTTGTAGAATTCCCTTCGGAATTCTTGTAGAATTCCCTTCGGAATTCTTGTAGAATTCCCTTCGGAATTCTTGTAGAATTCCCTTCGGAATTCTTGTAGAATTCCCTTCGGAATTCTTGTAGAATTCCCTTTGGAATTCTTGTAGAATTCCCTTCGGAATTCTTGTAGAATGGCCTTCGGAATTCTTGTAGAATTCCTTTCGGAATTCTTGTAGAATTCCCTTCGGAATTCTTGTAGAATTCCCTTCGGAATACTTGTAGAATTCCCTTCGGAATTCTTGTAGAATTCCCTTCGGAATTCTTTATTCTCAAGATTTTCTTCGTCTTTTTTATAGCTCAACGTATTCACTGAAACTTGACCTGCCTCTCTGCAACTTAGTGTTTGCTGAGCATTTACACAATTATTAATTGAATTCTTTGCCTGTCATTTCATGAATGTGGATAGAGTGAGGCAAGTACACTATGCCCAGGGTAGTCGAGAAAAGGCTAACTGGCGACTAATCTTAGACAAAAAAAACTCAAACTTTTTCGAAGGCACAGTGTGTGTTTAATTGACAAATTGAGAGATAAATTTGTGAAAAAATTACCACTTATTTTGGTGGGATTCGAACCCACGACTCCGTATCGCTAGCCACGGCGCTTCAACCAACTAAAGAACAACCGGGTCCGTCTTTCACAACTTTATCTCTCATTCGGCTTAGATTTTTATATAGATAGAAAATGCCGCCATATTGAAAAAAAAACATATGTTTCAATAAATAGCATCTCATTATGGGAAAACACCACAAGGTAAAATTTGTCTAACAGAACCTAAAATAATGAATGGTAACTTTAAATCCTTTTTAAAGCAATGTCATACAGAAAAATGTCTCATTTAGAAATAACGGGTCTCCATCCCAAACTAATACATCATACACACATCGGTAGGTGTAAATCCTCGGAAGCAGCATAACCCAAAGTTTTAAATCCCATCCCATAGAAACCGTAAAAATTCCCAGGCAACGCCCGTCATGAAAGGAAGGACATCTCCCATATGTAGGTCTGCACCTACCTACTAGCGTGGGACACCCAAAGACATTTTACTCCTGTACACTTTTTGAGTTCCATTTTGGCCCCATATCAACTGTGCAAAATTTCAGCTCGATCGAAGAAACTATATTTTAGCGCCAGCTGTTTTAAGTTTTCATACGATTTACTATGGAGAAAATCGTTTTTTCAAAGAAAAATCGCCACTGGTTGCCCCTTAACCCCTAAAAATATATCGTTGAATGATTTCTGTTGGAAATTTTACGAGGAGCAAACCCTCTGAAGACCACAAAGCGATCTAAGGCATGTGGAAGAAGTTATTGACTGAAAACCGAATGACATGCCAAAGCTGTTTAACATGTAAGGAATAACAATAAATAATAAAATCACGTCATTTTATCGATCGGGTAGAGCTTAATAACTTTTTCCACGAATGTCGCATCGCTTTGCGGTCTTCGGAGGTCTCATTCCCCGTGAAGTTATCTACAGAAATCATTCAACGACTTATTTTTAGGGATCAATGGGTGACCTCAAGCGATTTTTATTTGAAGAAGTAAATTTTCCCCATAGTAAATCGTATGGAGAACTAAGAATGGCGGGCGCTAAAATATAGTTTCATCGATCGATCTGAAATTTTGCACAGTTGATATGGGAGCAAAATAGAACTCAAAAAGTATACAGGAGTTGGAGTTTTAACATTTTTTATATTTTCCCATATAAACCGTGTACCAGGCTACTACCTACTGATGGAGTTTTTCTTTCACTGACTGACTGATAGCGTTCCCATGAAGCCACATTTCGGTCGGTACTCGACTCTCGGTTGGTCTCCCTTTAATCCAATCTGTCGGTTGTTTTCCCCCAACTCCCCACCGAGTTCATTATACCGAAAAGGATTAATTAAATCCTTTATTTTTACAGCGGCGTACTGTCCTACCCCTCGTTGATTCACACATTCGATACGCACGCATATTATTGACTTTGTGCCTTTGTGTGCGGGTTCGACGGATTCTGAATGTGTGCTATCTAATCTGAATATGATAATAACTTTTTCAGTGCCCTTGTTCGACTACTCCCCCGGGATCCCTAAGCTCCCTGCTGCTGCTTAATGACAGAGCATTTCGTCATCATTAGGTTACCAACCAAACCACCGCACGGAAGCCACCCAGAGCGCCGGAGCTTTGCTCTTTCCGCCATGGTTCGTCGGTTTGTTTGTTGCTAGGGTTTTACTGCCTTTGATCCTCGTAGGCCGCACGTTGTGACGTGTATGTATCTACATTCTACGTACGTGCCTGGCTCTATGGAAAAGAATGACACACCGCCACACACCGGATGGTATGTTACTGGTGGCCTAGTGGTTCTCTTCAGAGTAGGTGCAGTTATTATAACAAGTTACGACGCTTTCGTGTCTGTGGGTAATAGGAACTCCCCGCACAATTTATCGAGCTTTTCCTGTAGACGGGCGGGATTTCGCGCAGAGCTCATTTTCCAGGTGGATTGTATTCAAATTAGAACGAGTGGATCTCGACTTAATTTGATGGGAGGTTGGCATGGTTTGCTGTGAACTGTGGCTGCATGCGGGCAGAATTTGTATGCTAGTAACAAAAAGTGGGAATATTTTGACAGTGTACAGGGCATGTAAAGTTTAGTTGACTCAGTTCAATCTTTGTAAAAATGTTGAACTAAATACAATAAATAAATGCAAGTAAGGGGGCTTAGAGGGGGGGGGGGAGTTCTGAAAAGTGTGACAAGCAATGTGTTAAGTATTGAAAAAAAATCGTACGAAAGGAGGAGGGGGAGTTGAAAATTCCCATTTTTAGTGTAACATACTCAATGGATGACCCCTAAGTTTATTTAAAAAATAAAAAAAAATCGTTGAGCTGACAGATTTCAGATTACATAATCGTCACTGTAAAGGCTTTGCATTGCCAATCCACCATCTGCTGGGAATCCTCTAAAAATACTTGGAGAACTTTTAAGAGCAATTTCTGAACAAATCCAAGCTAAAATTGATTGAGAAGGCCTAGCAAGAATTCCTGAAGAAACTTTAGTAGGAATATCTGAAATAGTCCTAGCAGGAATTTCTGTTGGTATTCCAAAAAAAATTTCTAAGGAAATACTTGGAGAAATCGCATGCGGAGTTTCTATAGGAAACCTTCCATGAATTGCAGGAAGAATTTGTATTGGAATCCATGGAGAAACCTCTGAAACAATCTCAGCAAGAATTTCTAGAGAAACCCCACCAGGCATTTGTGGTGGAATTCCAAAAGAATTTCTCCAAAGGTTTATCGATGTTTTTTTAGGGGATCCTCTGGGCATTCCTAAAGGTTTCTCTTGAAAACCTTTAGGAATGCCCACTGGAAATTCTGCAGAGGTTATTTCTGTGATTTTTATTTGGGAGTTTTTAAAAATATGACTCCACAAAATTCTTTTGGAATTCCCTGTCTGCTTGCTGAGTTTCTACCAAGAATTTCTTATGTTGTGTCCCCATAGATTTTCCCAATGATTTCTCCAGGAAATCCTCTTGAAATTTATGCAAGAATATCTCTAGATTTACCTACACAAATCTTTGCTGGGGCTCCTCCAATTATTCTTGATGGCATTCATCCAGAAATCCCTACTTCTGTATGGATTTCTACATAAATTTATCCAGAGATTTTTGTTCAAGGATACTTTCAGAATTCTTCTAGGGATTCTTTCAGGAAATCCTTTTTACGTGCTTACTGGAAAACCTCTTCAAAATCCTTTGAGAATTCCTGTTGAAATTTCTCTTTGAATGCTACTAAGATTTCTTCAGAATTTCGTAATAGAAATCCCCCAAAAAGTCTTGCTGTTTCACAAAACCATTCCTGCTGAATATATTCCAGTGATTGCTGGTAGACTCCCAAGAGCAATGACTGCAGAAATAACATCTGGGAATGATTGAAATATGCCAGCAAGAACTTCTGTAAGTATACCGAGAAGAATTCCTAAAGGAATCCTTACCAAAATCCTTAAAGAAATTATCGAACCAATTTCTGAGGAATCCTTGGAGAAATCCATGGAGGATTTCTGGCATAAATTTCTTGCAGGAGCCCATCAGGCACTCCAAGAGGATTTCTTAAAAAAAAATCTCCAGCAATTGCTCATGGAATTCCTCTAGGGATGCTTACTGGGGTTGCTCCGAAAATTCATCCTTGGATTCCTCCAGATTTCTCAAGGGAGTCTTGTGGAAGTTCTTCCAAAAATTCCTGCTATGATTCCATCAGAGAGTTCTTCAAAGATTTCTTTAGGAATTCTCAAGCATTTTCAGTAGATAAATCCCAAATTATAGCTTTTCAAAACCCGTCAAGAATTCCTGGAGGACTCCTTGCATGGGAAACATAAAAATTATGAAAAATTCCTATCTGAAATGATCAGCCTCAGTAAACGGATAACTGAGAGGTCGATAAAACTTTACTAATATCTCGGTGACAACAATCCTTGCAGAAATCAAAGTCTTCACAGAGGAATTCCTGAAGGAATCCTTAGCAAAAAATCTCTGAAGCAACCACAGGAGAAATGTCTGAAGAAAAACATGGAGAAATCGTTTAAAGTGTCTCAAGAAGAATTCCTTAAGGAATCCCAGTAGGCATTCCTAGAAGAATTCTTAAAGTATCCTTGGATCTGAACATATCTTTGGAGAAATCTTTAGAGGAATTATTACGGAAATTTTCGGAAAAAAATCCCTGCAGGAATTGATGCAGAAAACCTTGGAAAAATCACTGAACGAATCACTGGAGAAATTTATAGAGGGACTTCAAGTAGATTCCCTGGTGGTTTCCCAGGAAAATTTACTGGAGGAAATCTTAAAGGTATTTCTTTTGCAATCCATGCAGGATTTTCTAGGAAATCTCATCTGGAATTCCAGAAGGCGCTCTAAGAGAAATCTTTGGAGAAACCCTCTTAGAATTCCTCCACAAATTCCTGATGGGATTCTTCTAAAAAATCTTGTTGGGATTGCTTCAGAGATTTCTTCCAGGATTCCTATACATATCGTTGCTGTGATTCTTCCAATGACTCCTCCAGATATTTCTCCAAGGGTTCTTTTCAGCTAGGATATCTGAGATTTCCCGCAGGAATAAATTCAGGACAACAGCAGAATCGCTCATACTCTTGTTTAGCAATGAGAATGACGGAGAAAAAACATAAAACTACCAATGCTAGTGTAAAAGCATATGGTATAACATCTGTAGGAATCCTAGGTCCCATCCAAGAATTTCTTTGTAATTCTTGGATTCCTGTGATTCCTCCAGGGATGTCTCCAAAGGCTTCATCAGAAAATCTTTTGGGAATTCTCCGTTTAGATGCAGGCTCAATTTCACTTGAAGCCTTATTCCAATGCGACGTAAACGAGCAGAAGAAGGTGTATTTCATCCCAAAGAACAACTTTGTAAAACACAGGAAAATTCTGAAAAAAAGTCCCTAGAATAAAATATAACAAAAAAAACCTATTCTAAGGGGTCATCCACTAAAAATGACACATAACTTAAAAAAATGATCAAATAAGGTAATAATTTCTCCGGTACACTTTCCAACAATACATTTTTTTTGTAACTTCGCAGAAGGCACTAAAAGTCCATCTTCGTTCATGACAAAAGCAAATTTCTAACGCACTTTCAGGTGGATCAATCACAAAGATGAAAATTCTAAAATAATAAGTAAAGCTCATAGAACATGTCACCATTTTGTTCAATTCGACGTTCTGGCATCCGACGCTTTGTCTTTCGACTTTTTATCCCTAAGCCCATTTTTCATAAATGTCTGAAGTGGAAATTTCCTAACACTTTGAAGAGTTTCCAAGAAACTCTTGAAGGAATTTTCGGAGGAATTCCCGAGGAACTCCTGGAGAAATTCCAGAAGCGCTCCTTGATGAAATCCCCAGGAACCCCTGGAAGAATTCCAGTGGAGCTCCTAGAAGAATAGCCGAGGAAAACAAGGAACTGCCAGGGAAATTTCTGAGAAACTCTTGAAAGAATTCCTGATGAACTCCTGAAGAAATTTCCAAGGAACTCCTGGCGAAATCCCATAGGGAGTCCTAGAGGAATTCCTGAAAAACTCCAGGAGGGATTTCCGAGAAACTACTGGAGAAATTGGCGAGGAACTCCTTGTGTTATACCCGAGGAGCTCCTGAAAGAACTGCCGAGGAAATTATGGAAAAAATGACGAGGTATTCCTGTAGAAATTGTCGGAGAACTCCTGGAGGAATTCCTGGAAAAAAATCATGGAGAAATTCCCAAGGAAGTTCCAATTCCAAAGTAACTCTTGGAGGAATTCCCGAAGAACTTCTGTAGAAACTTCCAAGGAATTCCTGAAGAAATTCTCGAGGAACTCTTGGAGGAATCCCCGAGAAACTCCTAAAGAAAATAAGCTTGAGCTTGAGCTTGATTGACCGCCCGCAGTTGCTACTCCAGTATCGCCAGATCAGCTACGCTCACACAAGGAACCAATGAGACTAACAGGCATCTTCAGTGTGTGAGCGTTGGTGGTCTTGTATTTTTGGGCGACAATGGCGCCTGTTGCGTCAGGTTTCAGGTCAATGAGGAAGGGGAGGGAAGTGATGATTGCAATCGCTTGCCCACATCAGGCCGTTGAATCCTCTGAGCCTGCACAAGGTCATGCGGATGTTGGTGTGTTGGTGGGAAATGTTTATTTTTGGCACATGGATCATGTCCGATCACGGACAGTCGATGATGAGGGCAATCCTCTCGGTTGGAGGATCCCTGCTGGAGCGGCCAGTTCCTCTTCGGAATGCCAGAGATGTCGATGCTCAGACTGTGGAAGTGAATAACTCTGTCCTAAGAAGGACTAGTGGATTGGTGGTTCGGCTGGCTTCTAGAAAGAAAACTGCTTTCTGCTATTGAACGATTTATTCGCGTGTGCCATACAACGGCCAGATACTGAATGACGGAATCAATCAATGGGTCTCGTATTTATAAAGGAAATAATCTTATTCTTGTTCTTGGTTTTCGCTATTCGTTAGCTATTGGCAGAAGCATGAAAAGGGCGCCAACCAATCAGCGTATGACACTTGGCGCGTCGGTCGGCTGGCATGTCGGTGGAGAGCTCATGTCGGATTTGTTGGTAGTAGTGCGTGTGTGGAGATTTGGAGGTTGGATTGGATATGGGTGTTGTTAGTGTTGGTGGCCGAAATACTCGCGGCGACTCGAGGTTAGTTTTGTGTTTGTGGTACATGAATGGGAAAAGCGGGAATGGAACTATGGAAACAGGGCTAACAGCAGAGTTAAAAAGGCAACCGTACAGACCAGGGTTGAAACGCTGCACACCGTTCGCGTTGTGCGCGAACATTCTCCCGCCAGCGAAGAAGGTGGCTCCGGCGGGTTAGACAGCATGGCGGAGTTGACGGAAACAAAGTTAGAGGCAATTTGATCCGCTGGAGTGGGCTTGTTCGAGCTGACTTGATTTGGGTTTACGGAGAACGTAGAAGGCATAGCTTTACAGATTTGACTAGCAGACGTCAATCGAGGATTCAACAGAGACTGACGGGGTTCTATCAAAAGATCGTGTAGCGGATTTTCAGCTTTTTGAGTTCGGATTTGTGGACTGCAAAAACAATGGTTAGACTGTGCAGGTGGATCATTCAATTGGACTGGATTTGCTGATTGTCGGATCTGTCTCATGTATTGGGTATCTTCCAAGTTTTGGGAAATTAACGGATATGCAGGATAACTTTTGCGAGATTGTGATTTGGTTGGGACAAATGGTATTTCGGACGAATCAGGGGTTTGAACGACTGTTGACTTACGCTCTGAACGAGGGAACGAGTAGACATTCGTAGAGTGGACTGTATCTGTACTGGTCAGTGACTGTACACCAACTGTGTAACGGTTCTGCTTCGAGTGAGCTGGGTTAACTGCTCCAGCGACTACCCAACCAAGGCGGGTTTCCTGGAGGATAGGTAAATCGTCGGATAGTTTCACTTGACCTGGCATCATCAGCTTGAAGAAATGCTGAATGCCAATGAGGAGATCGATTTCACCGGGAATATGGAAGTTGGGATCGGCAAGGGTAAATCCTGGCGGGATGTTCCAAGTCTTGATGTCGATAGGAACTGACGGAATTTGTCCAGTGACTTGATTGGCGACAAGACACTCTAACTGCTCAGTGTAATTTGAATAACGTGATTTGATCTGAAGCTTCACCACTTCAGACAAGGACGACTTTTGATTGTTTGCTCCAACGATATCGATCTTCGTTGCGAGCCGGGGAAGTTTCAGAGATTGAACAAGTTGGCGTGACACAATGTGTGCTTGAGAACCACTGTCAAGGAATACTCGACAAGGCTGCAGCTTCCCATCAGCATCAAACACTTGGACCATCGCTGTCATCAAGAGGCTGTTGCACATGGGATAGACTTTCTTGGCGGAATAGACGGCAGAAGTGGACTGTAGTTGTTGGGGTTCGGTTTCGGAATCCGATTCATCGGATCTGGATTTGGGTGGGGACACATCAGACTCAGGGTAGAGAAGGGTATGGTGACGACCTTCACATTTCCAACAGTTGAATGAGGATTTACACGCACTACTCCTATGACCCGTTCGCAAACAATTAAAACAAGACTTGAGCTCTCTTACCTTGGCTTCTCGTTCTGGAACAGACATCTGGCGTAGGGCATCGCACTTGTAGATTGGGTGGCTTCCGTTGCCACACACTCGGCAGGTCGGTTCTGCTTTCTCGGTGACAGCATACGTCTTCAGTTGGCTGGAACTCTTCGCTGGATACGGCTTCGGGGTAGGCTTCGTAGTCGCTTCTTCACACCGCTCGAGGATAGAGCAGCGCTTCTTCAGGAAGTCCATCGTGTCTTTGTAGGCTGGTAGTTGTTTGTGGGGCACGGTAGCTTCCCACTCCATTCGGGTTCGGCTGTCCAACGCTGTCGCAACCAGGTTCACGACGAAGCGCTCAGACATTCCGAGCATCTGCTCCTTCATCAGGGTTAGACCGTCGATGTGCCTGGTTACATCGTCGATCAGCTCACGGAGCTCCTTCGCACTGGGTCGGGTCATCTTCTTCAGCTGCAGCATACCCATGATGTGGGTATCCACGATTAGGCGCTTGTCTTCGAACCGCTCCTCGAGCAGCTTCCATGCGTGGGCGTAGTTGTTGGACTGCATGGTACAGTCATCGATGATTCCCGCTGCACCGCCGATCAAGGCTCGATCCAGGTGGTAGAGCTTGATGGCGTCGGAATCCGTGGAGGTTTTCATCACGTCGAGAAACATGGCCTTGAAACGCGGCCAGTTCTCTGGTTTCCCATCGAAGGTGGGGATGGGTGCCTTCAGCGGTTGCTGCTGGACGATAATGCGGGGTGCTTCTTCTTGTTGGTTTCGCCGTGCCAGTCTCATATCGGGGGTGTCGGTCATGGACTGGATCAGCGTTTCGACCAACAAACAGGTTTCGTTGTGCTGGGCTTCGAAAAAGATGTAGGTTTCATCCTGCTCGGCCAGCTTCTCGGTGGGCGTCAGAGTCACAATTTGTCGGTGCAAATCGCAATACTCCTTGTAGTGGGTTTCCAAATTCCGCTGGTACAGTTTCAACTGGACCGGATCCAACTGCACTGCTCCAGCTCCGTATGCTTCTTCGACGACTTTGCGGATGCGCGTCACTTTCGCCTTCACCTGTCCGCGTAGGTGAACAAGCGATTTGAGCTCCGCCATCCTCTCCTTCTGGTCGGTCTTCGTTGGTGTGTGCTCGATCGGCATCGAACACGACGACGGTGCTTGACACTGCACAACAGCAACAGGATCGAACGTGTTCGGACACGTTCAACAATCTTCTTCTTCGCACTCACGACTCTGCCGCGGCGGCGGCTAACGGTTTTCACTTTTTCGCGACGACGCCGGCAACCGGCACTTACGGAAAGTTTTTCGCAATTCACCTTTTCACTTGAAATGTCCTCGCATGCGGCTCGGTCCCGCGACGACGGGGTTTCACACACACACGGAATGTTTTTTGCACTGGGGCACTCCCGGATGGATTTCCACTCGCGACTTGCTGTGCGTTTCTCGCGGTTCGCACTTTCGGACGGTTTGCACTCGCGACTTACTTTCGCACTCAACAAAAGCAATTTTCCTCCTCAAAGCAGCCAGGAAAATTACTCTGAACAACTCTGCTGAGCATCGACGGACGGGAACGGTGGCAATTCGGTTGATTGCCAATCCTCTGTTGCGGTTGCAACGCGCTGGGAGCGGATCGCTTCGGATCCGGTTCGATGGGACCAAAATGTCCGATCACGGACAGTCGATGATGAGGGCAATCCTCTCGGTTGGAGGATCCCTGCTGGAGCGGCCAGTTCCTCTTCGGAATGCCAGAGATGTCGATGCTCAGACTGTGGAAGTGAATAACTCTGTCCTAAGAAGGACTAGTGGATTGGTGGTTCGGCTGGCTTCTAGAAAGAAAACTGCTTTCTGCTATTGAACGATTTATTCGCGTGTGCCATACAACGGCCAGATACTGAATGACGGAATCAATCAATGGGTCTCGTATTTATAATGGAAATAATCTTATTCTTGTTCTTGGTTTTCGCTATTCGTTAGCTATTGGCAGAAGCATGAAAAGGGCGCCAACCAATCAGCGTATGACACTTGGCGCGTCGGTCGGCTGGCATGTCGGTGGAGAGCTCATGTCGGATTTGTTGGTAGTAGTGCGTGTGTGGAGATTTGGAGGTTGGATTGGATATGGGTGTTGTTAGTGTTGGTGGCCGAAATACTCGCGGCGACTCGAGGTTAGTTTTGTGTTTGTGGTACATGAATGGGAAAAGCGGGAATGGAACTATGGAAACAGGGCTAACAGCAGAGTTAAAAAGGCAACCGTACAGACCAGGGTTGAAACGCTGCACACCGTTCGCGTTGTGCGCGAACAGATCATGCATTGGTGCAAGGATGCCAGGCGTAATGCGATAGATTGTGTGAAGATTACTGTGAAGCGACACAGTCCGCTTGGTTGCATAACTTGTAGGCGTTATATGATAGATTGATACTGTGCTGTGATGAAAGTTGGGAGGAAGGGAAACGGCTTTTTTCAGTCCGTTTCTGGTTCTAGCGATCGCTACGAACATAAGAATATACATGAGATGTATATGTAGGAGAGAGAGAGTGAGAGAGAAAGTAAATAGAAAGATACAAAGTAGGAGGAAAGGGACGAGCCAGGGATTGAACCCAGGACCTTCTGCATATGAATTAGAAGCGGTAGCCACTAGACCAAAAAGCTCGTCCTCTGAGGAACGCCTGGAGGAATTCCAGAGAAATTTCTGGAGGAATACTCGAGAAGTTCCTCAAGAAATTCTAGTGAAATCCATGCAGGAACTCCCAAGGAACTGCCAGAGAAATTCCGAAGGTACTCTTGGAGGAATTCCTAAAGAACTACTGGAGATATACCCAAGAATCTCCTGGAGATTCCGGAGCAACTCATTGAAGAAATCCCAAGAAACCCCTGGAGGAATTCCAGAGGAACTCCTGAACGAGTTATTATTATTCTTTAACCACTTAACATAATTTACAGCTCTTTTGTCCACTAGGGCACTGCGTGAGTGATTCCAATTGGCGGCTGCACTTACACTTTGTACAGCGCCTAAATGTATTCTATTTAATTCTAATTCGAATTGGTAGGCTTTGCGCTGCTGCCACTTTTCTACCCTGTCCATGGTAGAATGAAGCGCACGATGCTGCTGTGTGGCTCTTGCTCCATTTCCTTGGAATCCTTGGAGGAATTCCAAAGCTACTCCTGGAGGATTTCCCGGGAAACTCCTGGAAGAATGCTCGAAAAGTATCTGGAGAAATTCTAGTGGAATCCAAGTAGAAATTCCCTTGGAACTGCAAGAGAAATTTCGAAGGAACTCTTGAAGGAATTAATGAAGAACTTCTGGAGGAATACCCGAGAATGTCCCAGAGGAATTCTCGAGGAACTCCTTGTGTAAATCCCGAGAAATCCCTGGAAGAATTCTAGAGAAACTCCTGAACGAGTTGCCGGGGAACTCCTGGAGGAATTGCTGAGGAACTCTTAAAGGAACTGCCTAGAAAAATTCTCGAGTCTTAGAATGGGATACCGTTGGGATGAGAATTAAGGGAAACAGTTTGAAACGCGTTTGTCTTCAACTGAGGTTTATTGCAAAGTAAAGTGTTTGGAAAAATAACAATACCTAGTAACTAAGGCAGGTTCACATCGAGGAACTACCAGGAATATTCCTAAGAAACTCTTGGCAGAATTCTCGAGGAACTCCTGGAGGAAATCCCAAAGAACTCTGAGGAATTTGTGAGGAGCTCCTGGAGGAATTTCCGAAGAGCTTCTGGGGAAATTCACGAGAAATTCCTAGAGGAATTCCCGAGGAGCTCCTGGAGGAACCCCCAGGACTTCTGGAAAACGTCCCGGGAATTTCCTGGTGAAATTTCCGAACACCTGAAGGATTATCCGAGAAACTATTGAACGAATTATCGGATGAGTTCCCAAAGAACTCCTGGAGGAATTACGAATAAACTCCAACAGGAATTCTCGAGGGATTCCTGGAGAAATGCTCGAAGCACTCCTGGAGGAATTCCCGACACACTCCTGGAAGAATTTCCAAGGAACATCTGAAAGTGTAGCCGAGAATCTCTTCAAGGAGTTCCTGGAGTATTTTCCGATAAACTTCTAGATCGATTGCCGAACAACTCCTGGAGGAATTGCCAAGAAACACCGGGGGAAATCTTAACAGGCATACTTGGACAAATCTTCGGACAAATCTGCGGGAAATTCTGGATGAAGCTCCTGTCTGAAATTCAAACGAAGTTGTGGTGGGAATCCTAGAAAAAAATGTTATTAAAACTTTCAGAAAGAACCTCTGTCTGAAATAGTTCCAAGATTTCAGTTATATTTAAATTTTTATAAATAACATAAGTATTTTGTTTTTTTTTTTCAAATGTCTTCAAAAGTCTTTACATAATTTGTCATGTCTTCCCGAAAATAAATGACTTCACAGAAGTTCAAACATCTTCATATCCCTTTCGTGGCGAACCAGTACAAGTGTGCTGTTGAGCAATAACAGGTTTGCATATTTTTTCATTTGTTTAGTCATTGTTTTGTGTGATGTAAACTGTTTTAAAAATAAAATTTTAGCCATTGCTTCTACTTGTATGTGGACAAAAACCGTAAAACATGAAGAAGTTTTATCTGTCGCATACTTTCCATTTCTGATTTATCTAGGTAGTCAAAGCAAGAAATCGAAAGTTAAAGAATAGTTTTTCCAAATGTGAAACAAGAGTTGTTGTTTTTCGGGAAACTTCAAAGTTCTAGAGAGCTAAAGTTGAGCCACCTCTATGGAAATTTCACTTTTTGCGCTCCGTCCCGAAAGTGATATTGAAGGCATTTGGCATCCCTGCATGGATGGTATCTAAAGCAGACTGGTAGAAAGGCTCTATGGGGTGTGAACAAATATCAGTGACATTCCCCTTGAGTGTCCTGCCCCTAGCAAGCGTCGATGACAGCAAGCATCATGATGAGGTGGGCAGTGTGAAGCACCTCATTGAGGAGTGGAGCTTTGGCGGAGCAAGTCTCTTGCATTGCGAACTTCCGTATCATGCCAAGTGATTCTACTGTAGTTTGCTAAGATGGATGGGAACGGATTGTTCCGGATACAGTAGACGTTCGCTCGGTGCAAACGATTCAACTGCAAAGCTTTTTAACTGCAAGTCCGCTAAGTGCAACAATTTTGCAGTTATCGCACCGCTATCTGTCAAAAACAAAACGTCAACAGAGTTGCGATGTTTTTCGGATGCACTACAGCTGCATTGCGATGTTTTTGAGTGCATTCTGGCTGCGTCCAACAGCAATTGACAATTGTTTGACGGCTGTCAGTCGTTGCAGTTAGCGAATTTCATTCGGTAACTGAAACGTAAACATGTTGCACTTATCGAACGTCTACTGTAGTTGCGCAATATCCACAGGCTCGAGTCTAGGGTGAATATAAAACTCGACAAATGTAAAGTCTTACGTGGTCTTACCCTCTGTATCAGTTGTTTTGGACTCCTAGAAACTGCGGTCGAATTATAAGAGAAACAGATTAAGCTAAGGGGGCACTCGACAAACTTGAAGTTTAAATGGGGAAACGTGGTCAAATGTATGAAGAAATCGCATTTTAACTTTTTGTCATTCGACGTTTTGTATTTCAACATTTTGTCCCTAAACCCATTTTTCATCAATGTCTGATCATTTTGTGATCTCCAACAAAGTGTTTCGGCACATCTGAGGCAATTCTTTATTATATCAACGTACCTAACCTCAAAATTACTGACAATTTTCAGGTCATTTTGACAGATGTAACATGGGCATGAAAAGGACGGCAACAAGATCGATAAAGTAAAATATATGATCCGTCTTTTTCATGCCTGTGTGTGGTCTGTCAAAATGACCTGAAAATTGTCAAACATTTTCATGTCTAGCTTTGTTGATGTAATGAAGAATAGCCTAGAGGGCACTGCATTGTTTTGATTTTGTATGGGATTTTGACGTTTCTTGGCCTTATTGTTTACAAAATTTCTGTAGGAGTGAAAGAGAAAGAGAGAATTTTATGCAGCGCCCTATATTTCTAAATCAGTTATCTGTTTCAAGAAAGTATAGAGCCCAGCACCACAAAAAATTAAAAAAAAAACGAATTTTTCGCAAATTACCTCTCATACAAACTTCGGACGAGTTCAGCACCGCCCCAATGTTAACGGTTTTTGCTTCAGTTCCATCATTATGCTACATTACATCGTAAAATTCTTTCGCCCCCGTTCACTCAATCAAATACACAGAGCTTCTGACGATAGATACCTAATCAAAATCTCTCTACCAAGTTCCATGCTACGTTGCGTTATTCTACTCTTCCCCTCCACAGCAGTGAGCCACAGACGGGCGGCAAACAATTTCATTTTCAAGTAAAATAACCATAAAATTTTATGACTTCTGGCACTTCTTCTAGAGAGCGCAGCGCTACTATGACCGACACACGCATAGTGTCAATGACAGTAACCATGGTAACCGCGGTGTGCAGACGCCGGCATGCACCGCCTACGTTGGTGGCCCGTATCTGCGTTTTTAATTGTCCGTCGCGTTTTCTAATGTTCACTGTCTGAATTTCCCTTATTTCATTAGGATTTGTTCACGGGGTTTGTGAAATAAATAAATCTTTTGGATATGCTCAACCGTACTGACGTAACAGATTGCCTGATTTTGGAAATCACAAGTCTGTATGGTGAGATGGTACCTATTCATCCTGATAAAAATGCTTACAATTATCATGATGAATAAAATACAACATACAACCAACTAGACCTGGAACGTCTGCCAGTTTATTTTATAATGCTTCTATATTGACCTTTTATGACACTACAAAAATGTCAAGAAGAGTCATGATAGTACAATGCATTATTATATCTTTTTTAGTTGTTGAAACCTACCCAATGTCATTCCGCACTGCCAAAAAACTCCCTTTCCAACTACCGTAAGTGACAGAAATCTACCTTGTTTTCCACTTGAAACTGACTCGGAATTCGCTCGGTGTAGGGTTGTTGTACAAGTGTCTGCACCTTCCCTCACACAAATGTGCATTCGGGAGCAATGGCACTTCCCAGCCCAGCCCAGCCCAGTCTGCACTGCTGGAGCGTAGCGTAGCGTTGTTTGTTGGGTTTGAAGAGGGCCATAAATTTGAAGGGCCCTTCACTGCCAGCACTGGTTGTTGCTATAATACTACGGGTAGGTAGTAGCGTGGGACACAAAAAGACATTTTACTCCTGTACACTTTTTGAGTTCCATTTTCGCCCCATATCAACTATGCAAAATTTCAGCTCGATCGGAGAAATTATATTTTAGCGCCAGCCGTTTTAAGTTTTCATACGATTTACTATGGGGAAAATCACTCTTTCAAAGAAAAATCGCCACAGGTTGCCCCTTAACCCCTAAAAATATATCGATGAATGATTTCTGTTGGAAATTTTACGAGAAACAAACCCTCTGAAGACCGCAAAGCGATCTAAGGCATGTGGAAAAAGTTATTGACTGAAAACCGAATGGCGTGCCGACGCTGTTTAACATGTAAGGAATAACAATAAATAATAAAATCTCGTCATTTTATCGATCGGGAAAGGCTTAATAACTTTTTCCACGAATGTCGCATCGCTTTGCGGTCTTCGGAGGTCTGATTCCTCGTAAAGTTTTCTACAGAAATCATTCAACGACTTATTTTTAGAGATCAATGGGTGACCTCAAGCGATTTTTCTTTGAAGAAGTAAATTCTCCCCATAGTAAATCGTATGAAAAACTAAGAATGGCGGGCGCTAAAATATAGTTTCTTTGATCGATCTGAAAATTTGCACAGTGGATATGGGACCAAAATGGAACTCAAAAAGTATACAGGAGTTGGAGTTTTTCCATTTTTTATATTTTTCCATATAAACCGTGTACCAGGCTAGTAGGTAGCAGTAGCAGTGACGATGTCACGTTCCACTAGCAGAGGGCGCTGCAAAACTTATGAACGGTTTGTGCAGAAAAAAAAGGCCTACTGATTTCGGCTACGCAGGACAAGGGTGGGATCATGATGGGACACAATCCGAAACTGTTTACGATGCTTCTGAAAGCTGAATGGTCCTCCTGAAGTGCTGTTATTGAAATTTTGGGTTTCAATTTCGAAACAGGAATAAAATTCGACCCAGGATTTGATAGCCTTGCGAAAAATCCTTTTTGAATGAGCTGAATCAATTTCATAAGCTGAAAAGTCGAATTACAATTTCATCAATACTTCTGGATAATGTCATCTTAACTCTCTGGAATAGTTTCCCCACAGCTCAACCAAACACATATCTCGTCCTTTATAGCAGCCTTAAATCAAGCATCATAATAACTTCCTCTCGAGTAAGGGACAGCCCTGAGTGGAACACAAAGTCACCTCTATTTATGAGCAATAATGTAGCGCATTACAACAACGTCCTTTTTCCTATCCGTTTTATGTTCCACATGCCGCTGCTGTGGAAAGCTAAATCCCCACATGATGCGACAATTTTGCCCATCAAGTCCCTGCCCGGTAATCCGGAGCAGGATTTTAGCGAAGACCACATTATCAACAAGACTTACAACACTGCTGAAAATCGGGAGTTACTGCTAGCAGCGCCACCCCGGATGAAGGTGGCATTATTCATGATAGTGGGTGTAAATTTTCATACTCGCACCAATACACTCTTACACTTTTACACAAATGTACCACCTTAGCTCACCAGGCGGTGGTGCCGTCGGTGACGCTTGCCGTTAGTATGGGAAAATAACAGAGTTGCATGTCTTCTTGATAAAGTAGTCTTCGATTTTAGCTTCCGTTCCAGAGAAAGCCCAGCTTCCAACGACGTTAGGGCTTTATACCTACATATGCTGAGACGTGTTTCTACCAGTCTGATGTACCTATACACATGTACACCTATGTGCTTTGGCAGCTGCCAGGGTGTCTGCTGGATTGTAACTGGGTTAGGTATGAAGCTTTGTTGAAAAACTGTTATAGCTACACTGCTATTATTTCTAAAATACCGCCGGAGAAGTGTCATCTCAGCTGGAAATGCTAAAAAAACCTGAAAGAATTCCTAAAGAAATCCTAGAAGATATATCTGCTGATACTATAAAAGAAATTCCATAAGGAATCCTTGACGAAAACTCTTGAGGAATCATCAGAGAAATTTCTATAGGAGAGAATTCCTCCTGGGATCCTCAAGGGAGACCACTTGAAGTTCCTGCCCTGATATGAGCATTTCTCCAAGAATTCCTTCATGAGTTTTCTCAAGGATTTTTATAAGAGTTCCCGCAGTTATTTTTCTAAGAACACTTTAGATTTTTTTCAAGGATTGAATTTTTTCAAGGATTTAATTCATGAATTCCTCTTGGGATTCGTTTATAAGGGGTCTCCAGTTAGCCTAGTGGATCACCAATCCGGTTGGGAAAATATTCTCTACTCCCTAGTGTATCATTGTGCTTGCCTCACAATATACAAATTCATGCAATGGCAGGCAAAGAAAGCCCTTAATTAATAACTGTGGAAGTGCTCAAAGAACACCAAGTAAAAGCGAGGCAGGCCACGTCCCAGTGGGGACGAAGAGCCATAAAGAAGAAGAAGAAGATAAGGGATTTGAACGAGGAATGCTCTAGGACATGGTTTCCCAAACTGTGGGTCGCGACCCCCCAGGGGGGTCGCCGACCTTCGTCCAGGGGGTCGCAAAGGACAGTAAAATATGTTACTGTAACAGACAACAAATGAGGGAATTTCTATGGGGGATCGCGAAAACTACGTCTGCTGGCAAAAGGGGGTCGCGTGACCTGGAAGTTTGGGAACCTATGATTAAGGAACTCCTCTTAGAATACATCCATCTCTGGAGCTATCTCAGCAAGAATTTCCTAACAGGTATTTGTGGAGCAATTCCAAATTTGGCGTAGCTAGCTTTTTTCCCCTATCTCGTGTTCATTTAGGAGAGTGAGTGGAAAAAAAGCTACCTCCGCCAATGGATTCCATGATGATTTTTCCAAAGATTTCTTCTATGGATTCCTCCAAGAGTTCTTCGCGGGATATCTTCAAGAGTCCATTCAGGAATACCTCTAGGTAATCCTCTACAGTTTTGGACCTCCAGAAATGTCCACTCAAGCTCCTCAAGTTCTTCAAGTTGTGATCTATGCTTTTAGAGCAATTCCTAGACAAATGTCTAGTCTAGTCTAGTCTACACATACACAGCCATTCATTGAAAGAATTCTGGAAAATGATAGAATCGACTACTTCCATCATTTTTCTTGTCATTATAAATGATTGTAGTATATCGAAGATGCATCACAAGCAGTAAAGCGGCCAGGCCTACTGTGCAGCGTTTAGATCAATTCCTAGGCAAATGTCTGGAAAAAAAACTGGAGAAACTCCTGGCATATGTGGAAGAATATCTGAATATATTCACGGTGTGTCTGGTAGAACAAATTTATTACAAAAAAATGGGCATCGCTAATTTTTACGCTACGTGAAAGTTGACGCTACCAGCTTTCATTCAAGCCCAACATCGAAATATTCCATCGGGGGAACTTTTTCATACAAAAATTGGGTATGTTTGTTAAGTAGAAATAGGGATTAATTTGGAACCGTGCATTTTGTATGGGGAAAAACAGTATTCTGAAAAAGTTGTTCGGGATCCCTCGGTGGATTTTTTTGAGGGATGCCTATTTTTTTTTGTTATAAACTTTTCCCATACACACGCCGTGTATTCCTAGAGAAATCATGAAATTGATTTCCAAAGGAATACCTCAGTGAACCTTTGGAAATAGCGGATGAATAACTGGAAATCAATCGAGGATTCCTAAAGATTTTTTTTTATCTGTATTACCGAGATTTTTAACCCTAGGCTAGTTCATCTCGGGACCCACGCTTTACTTCCCTTCCGAAGGAAGAACTCACATTTTGTGCGTTTGTCGGGAGTGGGGTTCGATCCCAGGTCCTCAGCGTGATAGTCAAGTGTTTTAACCATCACACCAGGTTCGCTCCACACCTAAAAAAATGAATACAGGAATTCCATAAGGTATCCTTGGATTTTTTTTAGTAATAACTGAAGGCATCTGTGTAGATTTCCTAGAAGCATTCCGAGGGACATTTCTTGATACATTACAGAGACTAGAGGAGGGAATTCCAGCAAAAATCTCTCTTAGAGATATTCCAGGAGGCATTTCTGTAGAAATATCTGAAGAAATTGCTGTTGAAATATGTCATACGTCAAGACAACCCTGAAGAAATATCCCCAGAGAAAATCAGTGGATATACTAGTAAATAGATATGATGATAAATCCTCCAAGGAAATGTATAACAAATTTCTTGAAGAATTCTTGTAGAAATCTTTGGAAAAATTTCTCGACCGATTCCTGTGAAGATGTATAAAAGAATTCATGGAGTAAAAAACTCCTAAAGATACCCCATAACAAAAATTCAAAAGCAACCCAACAAACATTAATGCTGTACAACGACTGAAAAATCCGCTATTAAGCTTGATTTTAAAAATTTTGGCTGAATAAGCTGTTCTTCAGCTTTCCTTGTTACTTGAAAACACACTAAATTTCTGGAAATGATGGAATGTATAGATGAATCATTTGAGGAATTCATAAAGGATAAGGAATCACTAAAAGAACGATTTTTCTTCAAGACATAGGAGAACTTCGTGATTTTATTTTACGACAATTCTTACTAGAGGAACTTCTGGATAAGTTTTGGGTGAAATTTTGCAGAAGTCACTGAAAAAAATTTCTGAAAAGACTCTTGTAATAATTCCCAAAGAAATCCTTGAAGTTGTTTCTTTGAAAATCGCTGAATCATTTGTTTATTGAAGAAATTCCTTGAGGAGATCCTTAAAGTGGTTGTCTTTTTTTAATTTTATAGAGGAATTCCTGAAAAAATCCCTTCCAGCAAAAATATCACGGGCATATCATATTCGATTCCATTTCTCAATTCGATTAATTTTGAAAGAAATACATAAAGGAATCCCATAGAAACATTCTTTAAAAAAATAGAAAATTAGGTCTAAGAAGAGAAATTAATACAAGATCAATTTATTCGGATACATTCAGAAATAAATTAATCATTGCAATTCATATGCTTTATATATTCGAATAAATTTGATTTGGGAAAACTATAAAAGAATTTATTATAAAAAGATCTGGGAACATTTTAAAACGTTCGGAAAAAATCTAAGTTTTTGTTTTAGTGTAAAATACATTATACTTTCCCTAACTTGCTTCAAATGGCATCATACTGTGGGGTGAGGGTTCGATTCCCGGTCCGGGCGATGGAACTTTTCGTGAGGATAGTTTTTTCTCCATATCTACTGGTGCATGCTCCGTGTGTCCCTTGTCTAGTGTTAAGTTTCGTTCAGTCTGTACAGCCTCTGGCTAAAGAAGGTGTTCGTGTTTTTTTCTTCTTTTTATAACTTCCTTATTGCCGGGGCCCGTGGCGTAGTTGGTCACACGTTCGCTTCATATGCGGATGGTCATGGGTTTGATTCCCAGCCCCGGCACTTCCAATTTTTCGTCAGTTGCTTTTCCACCGAGAGCAACTGGCACTGACCCTCTTCTGAGCCCCATGGCTCAAACGGACCCGGATACCTGGACATCGGCGAACTGCTACTCATAATGGACCCCCAATCGGACTGGAAAGGAACCAACGGCTATCTATCATCATCCTTGTGCTCATCATTCTACCAGGTATAAAGTAGAAAAGTGAAAGCAGCAGAAAGGCAACCAGTTCGATAAAGTAGAATAGAATCTAGGCGCTGTACAAAAATGTAAGTGCAGCTGTCTATTGAAATTGCTCACGTAGTGCCCCAGTGGACAATAGAGCTGTAATTTAGGTTAAGTGATTAAGAATAAAAAAAAAAAAACTTCCTTATTGTTTCGTAGATTTTGAAAACGTTTTCCTGGCTTGTTAAGGGAAAAATCTTTTGTATTTTACCAAAATTGTGAAGAGAGCTGACTTCACAAACACAATCTTCCTGGAGGTCCTTCGAATATTTCTCGGAAAACATCGTAGAGGAATTCTTGTCACGCTCCGTATCATCCTGGAGCAACTCAATGAATTCCAAGTGTCTCTCTATCTGGTGTTCATTGATTACGAAAAAGCTTTCGACCGTCTCAATCACGGAAACATGTGGGAAGCCCTCAGGCGCAAAGGTCTCCCTGAGAAAATCATCGGCCTCTTTGACCACAACGGTGTTTTGTCCGATCCCATCCGGGTCGTTGTTGGAGTGAGGCAAGGGTGTATACTATCACCGCTACTGTTCCTCAGCGTAATCGACGAGATCCTGGTAGGTGTGATTCAACGTGAACCAAATCGTGGATTGCTGGGGCAGCCCATTACCATGGACCACCTAAATGACTTCGAACTGGCTGATGACGTTGCACAGCTAGCTCAACGGCGCTCTGATATGCAGAGCAAGCTCGATGGTCTTACCATCAACGTCAACAAGACCAAATCGTTAGATATAAGCACGGTCAACCCTTCCAGCTTTACGATAGCTGGGTAATCAGTGGAGAATGTTGAAAGCTTCCAGTCAAATGGTGGCACCGACATAGGTGCACGGATCAAGAAGGCGGGGGCTGCTTTTGCGAGTCTAAGAAATGTATGGAAAAACATTCAGATTAGTCGACGCACCAAACTCCGAATTTTCAACTCGAACGTGAAATCTATGCTGCTATACGCCAGTGGAATTTGGCGTGTATCAGCGGAGAACACTCAACAGCTGCAAGTCTTCATTAATAGATGCCTGAATTATAAAATTTATGCATGGTGGCCTCACAATTGGATCTCCAACGTGGACGTCGATGTCATCAAAAGCCGATAGTGACAGAAATTCGGGAGCGAAAGTGAAGGTGGGTTGGCCACACTCTACGCAGGGACGGAAACGAAATCTGCAAGCAAGCGTTAGATTGGAACCCAGCAGGACAGACACCGCAGCAGAGGCAGACCCAGAGGCTCATGTCGGCGCAGCCTCAAAAACGAAATCAAGCAAGTCGAAGAAATTTGACCTGACCACAAGTCAAGGCGATGACTGGCAATCACCCAGGAAGGAGATCTTTCAATTCGGCCCTCTGCACCACCATATTTTTTTTTGTTTATATTTATGTGTATTTTAACTTATAGCTAATTCTACACTTGGGGGCACTTAGCACCACCATAGGTGCCCAGGACTGAAAGTTAGTAAGTATTTATTGTAGCAGTTTTTGAAGGAATTCCTAGATGAATAACCTAAGGAGAAATACTAGTAGAATTCCAGAAAAGTACTTAAAATAAAACTCTTAAAAAAGTTGGGGAATTCCCATCAACTATACACGAATTTCTGAAGATAATCTTCAAAGAATCTGGAATATAACGGGAGGAATTTTTGAAAAAATCAACAAACGATCGCCTGAAGAAATCCCTAGAAAATATCTGAAAAAAATAATAAAGGATTTCCTAAAGATGTTGTAGGTAAATTGGTTTAGTATTTATTGAAGGAATTCTTGAATGATTTGTTAGAGAAGTGTTTGAGGAAAGCTTTGAAGAAATCCAGTTACAAATCGTGGAGAAATGCGCGTAGAAGAACTCCTTAACATTTTTTTAAGGAACGCTTGAACAAATTTAGTGGGGCAGCAATCCCTACTGGAATTTTTGGAGCAGAACATTCCAGATAAATGCCTGAAGAAATATTAGGAGAAGCTTTAAGACATTTCTGGGAAAATCCGTAAACGACATTTCCAGGCAATTTTCAGTTATCTTTTTTATAAACCAGGGGTTCAGTTCATGAAAGTAATAGTGAAGAAATACATGCTAAGAGTGGGTTCGGTTCCCGGTCGGTCCAGGACCTTTTCGTAAATTAAATTTTCTTTGACTTCATTGAACATCCCAACAAACATTATTGCTGAACAACGGCTGAATAAACCGCTCTTAAGCTTGATTTAAAAAAAAAATGGCTGAACAAGCTGTTATTCAGTCATTATTGTTAGGCTGATACAAATTTCATTTTGACTTTTTGTCCCCCCATCCCCTTTAAAAATTTGTTGCTGGATTTTGCAGGGCAGGCAAAAAATATTTACCAAATTTTCGGTTCTTCCTAAAAATGCTTTAACAAATCCGACGAGTTTTTTATGTTTTTCAGAATAAATGTTTTATTATTTCTAACCCCCCCTCGACCAGTCTCAGAGTGGTGGAACAAATAATGAAATTAATATTTGTAATGGCCTCACTTAAAGAGTATATTCGTGCCTGCCACGCGATATATACATGCCAAATGGTCATTGGCAGCGGAAGTTCTCAGTTAATAACTGTGGAAGCCCTCACAGAACGCTAATCTGAGAAGCAGGCTTTGTCCCAGTGAGAACGTCATCCCGAGTAACACACTTGTCACTTGTGGTGCAGGTTTTTGTTGCGCAGAAGTCACTGTGACTTACTTCTAACAAATGAATACTTACTTGCTAGATGTAAGTCACGGTGACTTCTGCACAACAAAAACCTGCACCGCCGTGATTTTTCTGTGACAAGTGTGTTACTTGGGATGCCAAGAAGAGGAAGAAAAAGTGAAGGAAATCATGGGTAAGTCATTGAAAACACCATAAAGGACCACCTAGCGAAATCCCAGGGAGGATTTCTGGAGCAATTAAGAGATAAATTACTGGAGATGTACCAGAAAAATCCCTTGATGAATTCCTGGAGGATTTCATACAAGTATACTTGGATAATCCATGAAGGAATGACTGTCGGCAATCTTGTAGGGGCTCCTAAAAAGATACATGTTGAAATTTTTCCAAACATAGGTAATTGTGGAAACAACCAACGAATTGGTAAAATTACCCCTCTACGATTGATTTTTAGTTTTAGATAAATTAAAAGCGGGGTACTACTGTTTAATCCGACGTTCCGACCCTTGGTTTGGGTTTGGGTTTGTTCACAGAGAGGTTAAAGGGATGCCACTCCGAATTTGTCATCAGTTTTTTTTTCATCCCTCATCTGTAGAGCCTTTTAACCACTACGTCACTGTGTCATCAGTTACTTGGCGTTGATTAGAATATTTTGTTTTTAGCGGTATTTCTATAACCTCCCTGACGAAGGCTCAAACCAAGGGTTAAAATTTCTGATAAAGTTGTATCGCATCGCTTCTCGTTTGTTCTGACTAAACAACCAATCAAAGAGAGATAAATTTGAAAACATCTCTACAGGAATTGAGATATCCCTGTAAGCATTTCAAAAAAAGCTTCTGAAAGAATCCTTGTTAAAGTCCTATGGAAGAATATCAGGTGTATTTCTGCAGACATTCTCAAAGCATTTTTCAGAAATCTGTCGAGAACTTGGAATTTATTTACAAAAAACCTGTTTATTGCTAATTGCAAATTCGAGCTCGGGTTTGAAACTGAATTTCACGTCGTTTCACCTTAAGGCCCGACTTGGACACAAACCACGTAAAACGTCCCCGATCAGGTTCGATATCTTATCGGGGGTCCATTTACTCGGCGTCACGGAGCTGTTTGCTTGATGAGCATCCACAAAATGTCTTTTAATGTAGGCGCTGAAAGAAAACTAATGTCTTCAAATTATCATCGACGTTGTTGGCTGTGGAACGTTGGTTCACCGTTTCGTTTTTCTTTTTTTTTTTTGCATTTGGACCAAACATGTATGACAAAGTCCGAACCAGAATCGCGTGCGAATCAGGAAACAAGAAACTGGTTTAGAGTGGTGCACACATTCTCGATGCGATAATCCCGAACATTATTTCGCAATTTTATGTCCAATAGGCTTTTCGTACCATATTTGCGGCTGCAGTTGATGGTTCGGGATAATTTTCCAATCCGGTCATTACCACTGAATTGAATTAATTGCTTTTGGTTTTAATGTCAATATGATAAACGAAATTGTCGGAAATTATTATCAGATTGCCAAAATATTTCAAGAGATAGTTCTTAAAATAACTTACAGAGATTTTCTCAAATCACGTGAATTAATAAATGTCTGAAGAGACTTGACATACACATCGCATACTTAACTGCACTATTATTAATAAGAATCACAAAAGTTAACATACCTGAAACGAAAAAGAAAGAAAAAAGTATTACAAATTTGAATTACTAGATCAGCGACTATTTAACTTTGACAAAACATGATGAATGTTTCTGATTCACGATTGAATTACCATAGTTAGACATAAATTTGTAAAGAATTGCATCTCGGAGAGTCAACGGCACTAGGATTCCCGTCAATCTCTTCACGCGATAGACTCCCTTTTTCTTGCACCCAGATGTGCGTCGGCAAATTTACCACCGTCGCCGTATAACAACCATCGACGCATTCTAATTTATTTACTCTAAAACCCGATAAACAAACCGGCACCTTTTTTCTCGCCTCTTCCTTCAACTCAGCTAAACCAAACAGATCGGCCGGCCGAGCCACCGTGCCGCGCCGGGCGAACGCATTTGGAATCGTATTTTTCGTACCTTCCTACTGTAAACCAAATCGAGTTATTTTTCCTTCTTTTCCGACTTTGGTATGAGCAGCGGAACGTTAACTACTTGTGCCGTCATCCGTTTCGAGGAAGATGCATCCGAAAACATTATTTACACTACATTAGTAACGCTTTGAACTTTGATGTTGATTCCACTCACCAGTCTCGACTGTTCGTTGTAGGTTGGAAGGGGTTTACTGACTGGTGGCACCTTCCGACTTCACTATTTAGTTTCCTTGTATTTAAACACATTTCTGCTGTTTGAAGATGGCTTTTGAAGACGTCCATCGCATATAATCGATTGAAGATCACCACTGATCGCACGAGGTAATTCTCAAATTCAAATTTTCATTTTCAATCTTAACATCATTTTACTACATTTTGACAAAACGTGTATGATTAACCTATTACAGTAGACGTTCAATAACTGCAACATGTCCACGCTTCACTTATCTAATGAAATTAGATAATTACAACCTATAGGATAGGAAGTGACAACAGAAATTCGCCTGCCTTGTTGTTTTTTCGTTCGATTTCGTCTACGACGGAAATCCAGTGCTGTTACTTTTCTTTATTCCAAATCATTCAAATGATTTAAATTTAACGATTGCAATTTGGATGCATATTTTGCATTGCAAATCATTAATTGCAATTGGAATAGCTCTTGGAATAGCTTAACTTGCAAGTAAAATTGACTTCAAACGAAAAGTTCTTTCATTTTAGTGAAATATACCAAAAAATCAATTGATTTTGAATCAAATCAATGGTATTTACCAATATTCAGATATAGGAGCCACTTTAGGTTGATTTACATTTGAATGCAGACAATTTTAAGTCAATAAAACTTTAATAGAAAAATACAATAATTATGAATATTGATATCATATGCCTCACCTACAAACTAGCAACACGGGCAAACCAATAACAAAGCGATCTGATCGCATCAAACGGATATCAGTTTCGACCAATCAGCGACTGGTCTCCGTTTGACATCAAAATGGTCTCAAATCGGCTGACTACGTGACGCATCCTATCCTAGACTACAACAACTAACAGACGTCAAGGAACAAGGTTAGAAATCTACTTCGTCATATGCGCTAATTCCCGTCATATCAGACGGAAAATAGCCAGTCACTATAGATATTCCAACATACCTTTGCCAATGGCTCATCAGATGCTAACAACAACAACACTTGAGTGTTGACAGCGGAGTTTCACCTACGGAGTAGCAACTACGAATCTATGCTCATGCTCATACAGATAATACAAATTGATTATTTCCGAAAGTGAGGAAAATTTATAAAATCAACGAATCGAATAAGAAAACAAACTTAATTTACAGTAGGTACTCTGCACAAATCGATCAACGTAATGAAAATCCGCTTTCCCTCGCTCTCTTCATCAAATCTCCAGTTCGTCAATTTTTCCGCACAGAAAACTTTCGTCCCTATATACCGATTCTCATTGCAGCGGGATTTAGCGCCCCATCTGCAAAGAATGGAAGCGCAGTCACCATACCGAGAACGACGACGACGACCACGACGCCGAGTCATAAAAAAGGAAATTTACGACCACTTTAGGATCCCCGCCGCACCGTCACTACATACCTATGTAGGTGTACAGTGCACCAAACGTAATGGAACGGAGGGTTTCCTCGGAAGTTTTTCGGGTTTTCCCTCTGACGATGACGTCGTCGACGACGACGTAGGGAAAACTCCCCTACTGTGCGGCATCAACATCTAGTAGGCCGTCTAGCCGGCCGGCGATCAAAATCCTAGTTATGGACAGCAGCGATGCCTACTAGGACGAATGCTGAACGGCGAAGGGCTACCAACAACTGATGTGGGGACTTTCACGGCGCGTTAATGCCGAATTAAAGCGATAATAATAGTGAAATTTACGATACGACCGGCCGGAAACTAAATAAAACCTTTGAAGCTGAGGAGTCTTTCATCGAGGGAGAATTGGCGAGGGAGTATAAATACTGTTTGTGCTACGAAACGTGGTAAGGTGCTCTTTCAATGAGGAAGATACAAACTTTTCCAAGATGCAACATTTTACAAGTAAATCAAGACGAATGTTATAAATAATTGAAAAAAATACTGTTAAAATCAACAAATCATAAGCTTTATGCAAATATCAGTTTCTTGCAAGCCAAGACTCTAATTTTTATTGAAACATTGCCTACTTTAAGGCTCAATTAAAAAATTTCCAAAATTAAAAACGCACTTTTTGCTCATAACAATCAACTTATCAAAGAAAATAAAAATGGTTGATTGTTCGTTTTGACAATTATGACAATCGGACGTTCTAGTTTTCTTCGTTTTGGTAATCATTGTGGAGAAAATTGCTTTATCAATTTTAGAAAATTTGCAATCCTCAATTGAGCGTTAACAAATCAAAGAAACCATAAAAAAAACTCCAAAATCGGTTATTTCATAAAAATCAGTAGTTGGTTAATAATAATAATGGTAGAAGTCGAAATACACATATCTGTCAAAATCTGTCGGAATTACAGGTACAACACTGATTACACTCATTTGAAGAGGGTATGCTGCTTAGTAGAGGGTTCGAAGAAGTCGACACAAGATAATAATAATGGTTTGGAGTAAGTAGGCAACTCAGTACGTTAACGCTAGAAAAAAATCCTAACAGGGAACTCTATCAGTGAAATTGGATGAATTTTTAAACCCAGATATGCCAACCAACAATAAAACGACCCCCTTTGCGAATGAATGCCGAAACACTAGTGCCACGTATGCACTTTTCCCATTGTTTCATTCTCTTAATGCGAATCAGAGTTCCTGCAATTGTTTTCCTCGGTAAGCGTTGTGCAAATATACTGCAGCGCTCTAAAATACAATCTCATATGATGAGAGCTATAACCACTAGTGACTAAGGGTGCGTCCATGGACCGCGTAGACTTTTTCGTGAACCCTTCCACAAGTTTCAAAATCTAGAAGGGACGAAGTTCAATATTTGATCTACGCGGTTCATGGACGACCCCATAAGATGGCAAGGTAAGGTTGCATTGCATCCACCATCGCAGCGCAGAAGAATGAAACTCGTCCGTCAGCAGATATAGACAGCGCCAATCTCGCTGAATCTGAATGATGGTTGGTGAGCAGTTTTCTGAAAAGAGGATTCCAGTTCCACAGAAAGCTATTCAATGACTTGTCCTTTTCGCCTCATACTCCGCGTGAAGAGAGGTTTTCATATAAATTTTTGCACTGCACATTTAATCATACAACAAACTGGGTAAATGCAGTCTGCATGGGACTCTTTCCTGATTTTTATAGGAATGCAGTACCGTGCTCTGGAGGAAAATTAATTATTTAACTGGAAGATTCATTTTTTATATTATTTAAAAAACGAGATCACAATGCAGGTGTCTGTGTTTAATTCCCCGCAGAGATTCATGTTCTTTATGAATTGAAAATTAACTAGCTATCTGTTCGCAGTCTGTGATCTGTTCAGTTACGAAAACTCTTTGATTTTTTCAGTTTTTTTTAATTATTATAAAATTTAATGTGTTGGCATACATTCTTGGAGAAAAATCTGGCAACAAATGTTTAGCAAATCTTAGTATAGATTATGATCGAATTCATGTATGAATTTCTTGCAAAATTGTGAACGGAATTCTTAGGTGACTTTCTAATAGCATACCCGAAGGAGCCCGACTGTAATTTGGAAATATTGTTGTTGGAATTTCTGGAAAATAATCATGGCGGTTTTTTGTCAGAAATCTAAAATCAAAACTTTAACTTTGAAACCATTATCAAAAATGTGCACAACCAATCCCTCTAGAAATATCATCTGAAATTTCTAGAACATACAATATTAGGATGAGTTCATGCTGTGTATGCTCACTTGCAGTGCATATGCTGATTGGTTTTCAGCATCTTCAGTGCGATAGAACTCGAGATTACCATCTTCAAAATCGCGAAGCAAATTGTTAGAAAGAGAGGCAAAATATGAAAAATAACACCGTTTCACCTTAACATTTTAATCATTATCAAACCCCTTTTTATTGTTTTACACATAAATCGCTTGTGACGGTGAAAATTATTAAAATGTTGGAATGTAATCAAAACCACAAAAATGGGTCAAAATTTGCCATGTAACAATTATGGGTCAATTTGTTACCCTTTGGGGAACTTGAACCGTACAATTTTCGAAGCTACAGGGGATGGCCAAAATGTTTGGGATAGGCAACGTTTTTTTCTCTCACAAAAATATTCAACAAGCTATAACTTTTCATAGAGCGCATCAAAAAATCTCAAATTTTGACTGTTTGCCAACCTATTATGTGTGCATCATTGGTACAAATTTGAGCTCGATTGATTAATATTTCGCAAAGTTAGAATCGTTCGGGTAAAAAACATTTGGGTGGCCAAACATTTTGGCCATCCCCTGTATATACTATTTATGTTGTGCATTGAAATGACGGCTACTTATATTGCGACTATAAAATTTCATTCCATGCCATCCACAAATAACGAAACATTGTTGAAAAAACAGGGCTCCAAAAGGTACCACGAGGCCTAAGGGTCGCCAGGGAATTGAGGGGCTTCCAGGGATCTCCGGGGCGCTCCAAGAGGTCTAGGGAGTGTCTCACAGGGGTTTCATAAAGCCTCAGGGACGCTTCAAAGGAATCACAGGGCGGGGTTCCAGAGAAGTTCCAGAGGGTCTCAGCGGCGTTTCAAGGTGTCCCAAGGACGTTTCTGAGAGTACCTCAGAGGTCACAGAGATATTTAAAGGGGTCTCAGGGAGTTCCAAAGGGTTTCAGCGGGTCCTACGGGCATTTCGGGTCTAAGGAAGATTCCACAAGCCTTCCAAGGCTAGAGGATCTCAGTGGCGATCTAGAAAGTCTTGGGGATACTTCAGTAGGTCTCAAGGAGTTTCAGGGAGGTTCTCGGTGGTCTCAGGGACGCTTCATAGGGTGTGAGAGGCGTGTAGGAGGTCTCAGGGGCGTTTAAAGGGATTTTAGAGAGTACCGGGAGGCCTAAGTGGCATTCACGGGATCTCAGGGGCATTTCAGGTACTTTGACGAGGGTTTCTAAGGTATTAAAGAAGCTCCAAAGGGTTCCATGGGGTCTAAGTGGCGCTGGGAGTCTTGCGACGATCCAGATTGTCGCAGGGGCGTTTCAGAGGGTTTCCAGGAGTGTCAGGGATTCCAAGGGGCATATCTGGGGGTATCAGGCGCATTCCAGTGGATCCTAGGGAGTTATAGTACTATTGAATACTATTGAAACGCTCTTGAAATCCCCGTAACTTCTTTGCAATATTCCCACACAAAAATCATAACAAAAGAATGTTCCTGGAAGACCAGTTAAATAACAGGTTTTGTTAGTTTCATAACAACTTAATAACAATGAATTTATACAATGTTTCAATAACAAATTTTGAAATAAAAATGTTATTGATAACAATGTGGATTCAAAATGAGTAATACTATCAGAATCATAACAAAGTTTTGTTTATCATCGCAAGGTAGGTGTAACCCCTAAGTTCGAACCACTTCAGAAAAAACAAAATGAATTTCTGTTGGATCCATTTTGAAAATAAAAAGTAATAAACAGCCATGACTAAGGCCATAATCCACTATAACTTATAAGCCAGTCATTCAAAGAGAATGGCACGCTTCCAGTCTTCCTGGCCCAAACGAGCTTGAGATAATTTCAAAATAATTTTGTCTATGAGTTATGGTGGATCATGATTGTTCACTTTTTTATTTCCAAAATAGAACCAACAGAAATTTTATATTTTTTCCACTGAAATGGATCGAACTAAATAGGAATAAAAATTACAAGTAATTCTTAGTTCCGTGTCATAAGTTCAGCTTAACCAATGCATAGTCACCGAAGATATGGATCATATACTCCAAATATGGCTTTTTGATCTAATCCATCTCTAATTTTTTTATATGTTATGTATAAATGCCTCAGCTTTCAATTGATTCCAAAATTTTGAAAATCGGTGGTTGCCCTCATGGTGAAAAAAATTTTTTGGTATAAAAATCCAAGATGACGGCCAAAATCAATATGGCCGACCCAGCTTTTTATTATTGTAAATAGTAGCTCTATCTTTCCTCTTTTCAACAACATTTCGTTTTGAGGTGGTTTTTGGAGAAACTTTCGAGTTATAACGGTTTAAATGAGCCACCATTTGACCAAAATCGAGAGGTCTGCAAAAATTGTTGTGGCTCAAACTAACGGGGGGTCCATCAATTTGAATAACCAAATGTGTTTTTCTTACTTTTTCGGCAAGGGCTTTCAGAAAATCGGCACCTTAAACATTTTTGAAGACAAGGTGTAAATAGTGGGCCGGTCTCAGCGAGAATTACCCATATCTTAAGTATAGTGTCATGTGAGAAAATACACCAAAAAATATTTTTTTTATTGGAATCTGGGCGAAGTATTTTTTTTTTTGTATAAAAAGCAGGAGGATTCAGGTAAATGTATCGTACGATATAAATAATATTTTAAAAATATGTAACTGTGGCGAGCGTATCACTAATATGTAGCTTATTTGACGTACGATGTTAATATTATTTTATATTTTAGATTATCAACCGAAGAATCTAGTAATTCAACCAGGAAACCAGGATGAATTGGGCAGACAACTGATTCGAAGCAGTCTAACAATGGTGTGCCTGAACGTTAACCAAGCGTATCCTTTGGAGTTTACCCTTCCACTAACAACACCCAAATTCCCGTGACACCTAGGCCTGAGAGATCGTAGAGTTGTCTACATTTTTCATAGGTGTCCAAAACTAACTATCCTTCCCCATTCCTCAGCAGTCGCAAGGACGTGGCCAGGACAGTGCTCGACCATTGGAGGATTGCGTCAGTCTTGTCTAAGAGTCAGAGATGAGTCCCAAATCTTTGTGCTTTGGTTCAGACGGGAAAGAGGCAACCCTCATAACAGCGGTCTATGACTGTACAACCTACGAATTTGTGCGACTCGCTTAATGCTAATGCTAATGCTAATGCTAAAAAAATCCAAGAATTGTTTGTATTTGCTTGTTTTAAAAAATCGATGAAAAATAAAAATTCGAGAAAAAATACTTAGAATAATTTTACCATTCCGGGACTACTTGGCAAACTTCAAGGCTAGATGCCAACTTTCTTCAGAAAAATAATTTTCAAAAAATCACGTCCTCGAAGACATCATTTCAAACCGTTTTTGAATTACATTTTTTGCGGAAGAAAAGTAGGTATTTTTCATAGGCCCTTTTCAAAGGTTAGGTGAGAAAAAAATATATTATGTTGATGCAAAAGTAAATGATTCACGAAATCCAGCGCATGAACAAAATCTAATAAAAAGTCGAAGCGTTCTGCAGTTTAGCAATTTATGTGGCGATTTCACTTTTTAGTGCGCCGTTACGAAAGGGGCATACAGGGGATGCTCAAAATAACTGGGACAGGTAAAATTTTCACTTTTCAAAAAATGTTCAACTCACTGTAACTTTTCGAAAAGGGCATCAAATATTCTCAAATTCATACTGTAAGTTCATCAACTAGTTGTGTATCAGTGGTTCAAATTTGGGGCTCTACCCCATTTGGCATAATGCCATTTGGCATTACGCCGTTTGACATAATGCCATTTGGCATAATGGTCATTTGGCATAATAGCTTTTTGGCATAATGCCGTTTGGCATAACACAAAGAACAGCCTTCTTGGAAAGAATGTACATAATATTTGTTATGCCAAATGGTCATTATGCCAAAAGGCCATTATGCCAAATGGCTTTTATGCCAAATGGCAATATGCCAAACGGCGTTATGCCAAAAGGCATTATGCCAAATGGGGTAGAGCCCAAATTTGGAAAAGATCGGGCTATTCTACACGAAGTTATAAAGGTTCTAGAAAAAGGTATAATTATTCGATAGCAAACTTTGAGCTGTTATATCTCCGGATTCAATGAACCGAATGCAATGAAATTTTGATCATTTATGACTTATGTAATGAGCTATTAAAAACATTTGACTAAACTTAAAATTCTTTACACGAAAGAAAATTATAACGAATAGATAATTTTTCTAATATAAGACCAATTTATCCAAAACTTCGTCATCGTTTCAAAATTCGAGATAGTAATTATAGGTCATTTAAATTCTCTCTAATTGACTTGAGTATATTTATGTTTCAAAGGAAAGCAACCAAATAGCCGACATTAAATTGAAAAAGTAATGGGATGCATATGAAGAATAGATAAATTTACTAAAGAAACATAGAATAAATGAAATCGCTATAACTTTTTTTCTTATTAATAATTTCAAATTAAGTCAACTGTTTTTCAAAGTTCATTGTATTAGTCATAAATGAACAAAATTTCATGGCATTCGGTTCATTGAATCCGGAGATATAACCGCTCAAAGTTGGCTATCGGATAATTATACCTTGTTCTAGAATCTTTATAACTTCGTGTAGAATGGCCCGATCTTTTCCAAATTTGAACCACTAATACACAACTAGTTGATGAACTTACAGTAAAAATTTGAGAATATTTGATGCACTTTTCGAAAAGTTACAGCGAGTTGAACAATTTTTGAAAAGTGAAAATTTTACCTGTCCCAGTTATTTTGAGTATCCCCTGTACATTTCGTAAATTTTATCCTTTTTTTGTGACTCTATTATTTTGAAATCTTTTTTATATGTTTGTTTAACTTTTTGACGTTTTTGCCCATGCCTGTAAGCGATATTGGATCTTCTCGAGCCGTTGCTGAAAACGTGAAACAACCTCTGAATAGAATGGAGTGCACCATTCCTTTGTCTCCATGGTGGCAAGTTCGTCAGAAACAGAATTCATCCAAAACTTCGTAGTCAATTTTACCCGAAATTACGGTAGCCTGGAATGCACTCGAGATGCATAGAGCGTGGAGTTTAGTTATATTTTTTTTTTGCCTTCAATTTCTACGCTTTTCCATTCTGTTCGGATGGTACAGGAAATTTCATAATCCTCTATTGCTGCGGCGACGTTTACGCGGCTGACAAAAGAAGGCTTTTCTTGGTATGGGATTGCGGTTGATACTGTACACTGTACAGTTCCTACTATGTTTCGTATGTAGAGCGATTATAATATGCTCGTTGTAGCTGTCGGGAGGAATCCTATGAAAAAGTTCCAATTCAAAGACGACTGCGAAGGCTAGATTTTTCAAGAAGTTCTCACAACCGGACCACCGTCACCGAGTCGTAGCTGTGGCAAATGCGAATTTCCACATAACGCGTCGAAATAAATCACAGAATGCACCGCCACGGCCGGAGAGAGCATTCACGTTTTCAACGTGCAGGGAAGTAGGAAAAAATCCAACTTATTATTTATTAGCAGAATGAAAGATGCCATTTAGGTCGCTTTTGTTTAACCGAAGTGAATTGGCTCTGTTGCCTATGCCTTCCTGCTGCAATTTGTAGCTGAGCACACTTTTATACTGAAGTCGTGGCTTGCCGTGATGAGCATGGTCGGAAAGGAAAACTGAACAACGTGGCGCGACGCAACGCCTTCTATTTTATTTCAAATTGAAATTGCAAAAAATGTAAAAAAAAATGCATTATGCAGTTTCTGTGGTACGTTCAGGGAATGCATTTATATCAATTGTCGAGATGAGGGAACTCTTAACATGATGGCACCGTTGATTAGATCCACTACAATATCTCAGATGTATTTCATCAAATCTTTTTCTTTTTTATTGCATTGTCGTTGCAAGTCATAATTCGAAATTTGGCAGAGTTGGTTGAACAATAGCTTAAAAGTTAAAGTAGGTGGCATAATGTTAGGAGTTCTGACTCCTAACTCAACTCCTCGTTAAAATTTTAGTTATAATTTGACACTTCGATAGTTATTTGCCATCGAAATGCTAAAAAAATAATTACGACGGCGGCCCATTTTAAATTTGACAGACGTGTAGTTATTTGAAACAAAATAAAACACGCAGCCAAAACATTGCGAACGAAAAATAACTATCGACCTGTCAAAACTAACCCTGGTCGTGAGTACACTGAGCGAAAATATCCTCCTTAGAACGAATGAAACATCATTCCCAATGAAGCGATATAGGATACACCCTTTTCCGACTGACTGTGGCAACCGACTGATGCAGCGCAGCTTTTTCGAATGATAGCCAGTTTGTTGAGGTGTTGCAAACAATACGCTTACAACATGCACCGTCATTCGGAATTTGGGTGAGATGAAATTGAAACAGGATCATCCACACACTGGATGATGTTTGTTTCGCGCGTGCCCCACAACGCATATCATCCAGTTGTCGGGTGCGCTTCCCACTGGAGAAGATCTGATGCATGAAATGTCCCGCTTACAAGAACTTGCTGGTCCGTGATGAACATTTTCGTTTTGCTCGGCGGCCATTGTTGGTGTATTGAGTTTCGGTAGTTTGATTTATAAAATTTCTACTCGAAAAGTCAACTATTTACGTGGAATAATCGCTGTGCGGCAATGGTAAGAAATGAAATTATAAGTACAATATAGCTTTGCTCATTTTCATACCAATTTGTACACATTTCAGGGACCATTTGAATCTGGGACAACTTACAGCACCGGACAAGATGGCAGTGTTGCTCGCATCATCCGACCAGTAGCGACGTAACAAAGTTAAAAAGTGTATATAAGCGTGAATTTATGTGTTTTTATTTTATCCAGCAGAAGTGTTTATATTAATTGGGTTTTTAAATTAAGAAAAATGTATTGATTTTTTGATTTTATACGAAAGAGCACCTTTTTCTGAACCACCATGATTTTTTTCAGATTTTTAGAACTTCATTTTGGTACCTTAAATCGATTTCGAAAAGATTTTTCGAAATCACCTTTTGACAGCTGGTCAACTGCTTGACAGCTCCGCCCAGTACAAAATGCGACGAGGGGTGATTCGACAAATCGCTCCCATACAAACTTCAAACTGATTTTTAAATAGGTTCCCGGGCACCAAAATTCATGAAAATTTGGATTTCGGCTCAGTTTTGCATGCAGATTTTGAATATGGAATTATCTCAACACCGCTAAAGAAGCCAATTATGCCAGAAAATAAAAATTCTATGTATTTTATGAACAACAAGTTAGTTTTTTACTACATTTCCACCTGGTCACATTCCATTTTTTTTCAGCTCAAAATAAAATATAAATAACAGTCGCTATCCATCATCCATACCTTCAATTTACGAACAAATTGAATTCGAGTTATATAGGATTTGCAGCTGAATTCCAATACGAAAGTTTTACCTGAGCCGGATGACAGGCATACGCTTGTTCGTCATCCGGTGCTGAATCGGAGCGTATGATCATCATCCGATCTTCGACTGTTTTTCGTTAAAGGGCGCAAGCATATCAGTATACAGTCGTTTACAGGAGGAGGTGTTGGTTCAGTGTAGGGTTATTTTCAACCGGGCGTAAAAAAACTATCGAAGTGTCAAATTTTAACTAAAACTTAAACGTACCAGCGAAACGGTTCACAGCCTTAGTATCCAATCTACAAAGTATACCGTAACTACGCTAACGCTAACGCTTGAATTTGAAAATTTTGAAATCTATGCAATCATATGCAAAAGGTTCAACAAAATGAAGACAAACGGTTTAGAAGAATTTCGCCAGCTTTTCATGGGTGGTTTGGTTTAATTTAAAATATGGAGTGCGCGTGCGTGGGAAAAAATGCTGATTTATGAGTTGATGATGGCACGGTGGCACCCCTCAATGAGTTGCTTTTGGGATTCCTCAGGAATCCCAGTAACCTTTCGCGATTTCTTCACAAATTTGTTCCAGGACTCCTCCAAGAGTTTCTTGTAGGATTCCTGCGAATTCTTGATCAGATTCATCCGGGGGTTTATTGCGGATTCCATCAGAAGTCAGAAATTTCCTCTGAGATTCCTAAAGAGGCTCCTCCTGGGATTTCCTAAAGAACTCTTGCCAGGATTACTCCAGGAAGTACTCTCGGGATTCTTCCAGAAATTCTTTCCTGGTTTGCTTGAGGAATACTTTCTGAGATTATTGCGGTTGTGGGAGGTGCTGGCGAAATGTTTTCATGAGTTTCTGGATTTTTTTAAATATCCCAGGATACCTCTACGATTCCGATTCGTGATTCCACATGGAGCAATATCTGAGATTCCTTCTGGGGTTCCTTCTGAAGTTACCTCTGGGGTCCTTCCAAGAGTTTCTTCTGAGATTCCTAACAGGTTCCATCTCGGGAATTGCTTCTGGGACTTCAAGGGATTTGTCATGGTGTTCCGGAAGTCCTCCATGTATTCCATCCGAGATTCTCCTAATAGCCTCTGAAGAAAACTAGAGGGAACTTACTAGAGTATTTCTGGAGAAATCCTATAGGAACTTCATTAGGAAATCCAAAAACAAACCCGAGCAGAGGAAAATATCAAAATAATAACAACGGAATCACATATGGGCCCATATAGCCGAGGCGGTGAACGCACGGGTATTCAGCATGACCATGCTGAGGGTGACGGGTTCGATTCCCGGTCGGTCCAGGATCTTTTCGTAAAGGAAATTTCCTTGACTTCCTTGGGCATAGAGTATCTTCGTGCCTGCCACACGATATACGCATGCAAAATGGTCATTGGCAGAGGAAGCTCTCAGTTAAAAACTGTGGAAGTGGTCATTGAACACTAAGCTGAGAAGCAGGCTTTGTCCCATTGAGGACGTTACGCCAACAAGAGAGAGAGAGAGAGGAATCACAAAACCTGTTTTTATATCTCGGTTTGTTATTATTAACTTATTAAGTCATCACCGTTCCATAACATGTTCTGTTGGGCAATCTTATTTTGTTATGATCGTGCTCTTGGTATATTTTCTTTAAATTACTTTTCAATAACATATTTTGTTGTAGCACAAGTTCAGTTATTATTGTGTCATTGAGACTGTACAAACATTTGATCATTAATATTACAACATAACTAGCTTTGCAATCAAAACTACACCATTCGAGATTTTCGTTGATCACATCATTCCGTGAGGAACTGTAAGAGAAAATATTATTTTGTCATCAGTTCCTCTTCTTTCTGACATTACGTTTTAACTGTGACAGAGCCTGTTTTTTTGTCCCAATTTCAGTTAAGTATGAATATGATGATAGAGAGTGTAATAGAGTGTTAGCCATTTTATGGAATATTTTGGATCAACTGGTGGAATTCAAGGACGAACAACACTTTTTCGACAAAAATGTAAAAAAATAAGTCATCAAGAAGAAGAACTCTATTGATTATTATTTTTAGACATTTTATTTTTATTGATTTCACTGCATCGATCCTACTTAGATTCACTTGGATAAATGTGTCATTCAATGAGGTAATAATGTAAATTAATCTTATAAACAATGAACCACCTAATAAAGGGCTTCTAAACGTCGGTAGTTTTTCATCTTAAGTTGTTTGGAAAATAAACGAAAACTATTGTTTCTCTCCGTTTTCGATAATAAATCGCTTGCGACAACAATAGCGTCCCAATTATGAATGAAACATTTAACAATAGATGCTATTGTTGCGTATCCCATTGAGTGCATATGGAACTTTGGAGGAGTTCTTATCCGCAACAGAAAAAAAAGCAAATTTTGTTTTCAGATTGTTATCAATAACTTATTCATATCAAAATTTGTTATTGAAATATTTTAAAAAATCGCTGTTATTATGTTGTTATTGAAACTAACAAAACATGTTATTAAACAAGTCTTTCAGGAACATTTTTTTGTTAAAATTTTTGTTATTTTGCCGCTTATGACAGACAAGTTTGGAACAGGATATGTTATGTAAATAACATGAAAATAACTCTTTCCGTTACTCAGTTATTTTTCCAAAATAACACATTATATTATGCTGTTGCTATTCCCTTCTGCTCGGGAAAACTGTAGGAGGAATTTTTCAAAATACTCTTTCATAAACTTCTGAAGGATTTCCATTAAAAACAACTGAAAGAATTACAGTATGAACTACCAGAGGAATTCCAGAAGGATCTGTAGGAATTCGAAGCGAAGCTCTTGAAGGAATCCATCCTGGAAAGAGTTCCTGAAGAAAACCTGGATGCAGTTTCTGAATGAATTCCAGAAGAATTTCCCGGAATGAGTTCCAAGAGGAATCCCAGAAAGAGTTCCAAAAGTAATCCCGGAAGAAGCTCCCGAACAAATCCACGAAGGTGTGCCTGAAGAAATTCCAGAAGCAATTCCTGGCAGAAGACCAGAAAAAAAAATCCTGAATGAACCCCTGATGGAGCTCCCGAAAGAATGCTGGAAGAAGTTCCCGGTGAAATTACCGTAGAAATCCCGGAATGAATTTTTGAAGCAATCCCAAAAGTAGTTCCTGAAAGATTTCTGGAGGAATCCCAAAAAAAAACAAATCCCTGATAAAATTGCTGGAAATCTCAAGAATACCTTCTGGAAGTAAAAAAGACGCTTCTGAATACATTCCAAGCAAAAACTATGAGGAGAATTTAGGATGAAATTCCTTGAGGAGAAATCCGGAGAAATCTCGGAAAAAAATCTCTAGAAGAATCTCGGAAGTACCTTCTGGAAGAGTCCTGGCAAGAGCTCTTGAAGGAATAAAAGACGGCTTCTCTTTAGGAATCTCAGAAGAAACTTCTGGAAGAACCCCAGAGAATCATAAAGAGCTCCCTAGGAATCCCATATAAAACTCCTGGAACAAATTTGTGGAGAAACCGCAAGGGATTTCTTGGAGAAATCGCGGATGGCAGTCTTGTGGAATCACAGAAGAACCTTCTGGAGGTGTGCCACCGTGCCGTCATCATAACATAAATCAGCACACTTTCTACGCACGCTCACCCCACGTTTTGAACCATATCAAACCACACCACCTATGAAAAGTCTAGACACTATAGATTCAATATTCTCGCGGAGACATGGTTGAGCAATACGACTTTAGTGTGTTTTGCCGTGAATTTAGAGTGTACCGAGCGAATATGACGTCACGCAGTCCATTATTGATGATGATGATGATGGTCCCGCCACATACCCCTACAAAGGTTTGAGCTAGACGATATATCTTTAAGATAATTATTAATTATGATCAATGAAATCAGATTTGCAAACTAAATACGGTCTGATATTTTTCACAGATATAAACAACATTATAATTTGTCATACTATACAGCAAAAACATAAATTTCAAAATACTGCTGCTCTCAACTACAGATGTTTGCAAGCGTTACTAGTTATCATGAAAGATCAGAAAATCAAAAATATTGCGAGGATTGATAACGTTCGCGCGATGTCAAAACAGTCGGCACTATTGAAATCATGACGTCATGCTCGTTTGGCTACACGAACTGACAGTTCGTTTGGCTACAGATGTCATCGCCTCCGCGAGTCTGGTAAAATTGTTCTAAGTCCGAAAGCTGTCACATCACTGATATTCAGAGATTCCGGACTTTCAATCATGCGAATTCAAACGGTTATTTGACCATTAGTATTTAAACAAAAGATTTACATCGAACTCTGATGGAAATCTTATTCATAGGATCGAGACGGCAATGATCTTAAGTATTTTACGTTTTTCTGTGACTAAATGCCAATTTCCAAGCTTAGGTTGCTCGTAGGCATACTTTGGCCTCAAAACCCTCGAGCAGTCACGTGTTCGAACACCCTCAGCGACACCACGCTTACGCTGCACAGTGGGAAAAATCGACCCAAAAAACGGATCTTTTAACACCGCTTGTTTCGGCACGTGAAGTTGACCATTTTTGACGTAAAAAAGTACGATAAATCGATTGGTGCTAAATTCATTCACCGCACGGCACGGGAAGTGGTCCATTTTGCCCCATTTTGCTCTTTTTTCATACAAAAAGAGAATCAGAATGTACTTTCAAACAACTAACACGTCTGTAGATCATTGAAAATAGCTGCATGTGTATTTAAAGGTCAATAGAAATTATGAACATATATGAAAGATCCTTTTAAATGCTTATATTGCCCCATATGCCCCAACTACTGCTGGAAATTGTGAATTTCACATGATTATGAATGGATTTTTAATGTTACTGGTTTGAATTTCTTTTTTTTTTGCATAAACAAAAATCGCTAGATCTGTTATCACCAGAATCATCTTCAGTAGTTGTCCAATTTGCCTCATTTTGCCCAATCATCATAGAAAAATGAGATTTAAAATGTATTTATAAGAAACAGATACTGTAAAAAAACGTTGAAATTAGTTTTAGGTGCAATTCGAAGCTAACAGCTATCATGCGCATAAATGAAAGATATTTTCCCTATTTTGCCCTACATTCCCCTAAAACTGCTGGATGATAAAATTTTTTCTATTATTTATTATGCCCTTAATTCCCCATCAAAAGCTGAAATCATAGAAAAAATCATATACAGATATGTTTCGTTTTTGTCAACACGGTCCACGATTTTCAGTTGATGAAAACGGAATAGTGACAAAAACGGAATAATTTTCTTTGTCAAATATTTTTTCAGCATTTCAATATGAACTATAATTTATAATATAAAACACATTCCTAATGTAAAACTATGTAGTCTACTAAAATATTTTATTGGTCTTTGACGTTTTTTAGCTCATCTTCACAGTTCGCATCGCATAACAGTTCTTTAATTCAAGCCTTCAACAGGTTTTCATCACATTTTTTTGACTCCACATTTATTATCAAATTTTGGGGGGATTAGGAAACTTTTTTGTGGAATGCCGCATTCTATAGTTACAGTACCCGGATCGACGCTTTAAAAAATATTTAACACATTTCCTAGAATATACCATCTTACAATACAACCTGATTTTAATAACAAGGCAGGATATGCTTCCCTCCTTGTGATTCCTGATCCGGTCGGCTACATTTTCTCGACTTCCTGAGCATAGTGTAACATTGCAAAATCACTTTTTTTTTCAATTTGGATGTGATTTTTTCTACTATCTGTTTTTGCAAATAAGACAATTATGCGTCCACAGGCAGTACGTACATCAAGGGTGATTACTTTTTATTTAATAATGGATATACTGCGACTGCGCAAACATTAATGTTAAAAACTATAAATAACTAATATTCGAGGAAAACATTTTGACAAAACTTTGAGTGTTGACAAAAACGGAATAATGGATAGTGATAAAAACGGATAGTGCCAAAAACGGAATATACCTGTATATGTCTTTTTGATAACATTGGTTTCAGTACCAATGCTTATAAGGGAAATTAATTTATTCATTACATGACAAAAATCAAAGCAAATTGGGGTGGAATGGACAGCTATTTATACCATTACAAGAATGATTCTAGTATTAATCGATAAACCGCATTTGTATATAACAAAAATGATCCAGGGCTTAATGTTTTGCATCCAGCGACATTACAAAACCATACAAAATATGGTATTATCCAGTAGTTTTAGGGGCATGTAGGGTAAAATAAGGAAAATATATTTCATTTATGCGCATCATAACTGTTACCATCCAATTGCACCTAAAACTAATTTCAACGTTCCATAGCAGTATATGTTTATCATAAATACATTTTAAATCTCATTTTTTCATGACAATAGGGCAAAATGGGGCAAATTGGACAACTTCTGAAGATGATTATAGTGATAAAAGATCAAGCGCTTTTTATTTATGCCAAACAAATCAACTTCAAGTCAGTAACATTAAAACCCCATTCATAATTAGGAAAAATTGTGAGTATTCGACAGTTGTTGGGGCATATGGGGCAAAATAAGCATTTAAAAGCAAGAAAAATTCACAAAACTCACACAAAAGAGATAGGGTATTGGTACCCTTATAGGTAATGCATGTGACTGCTATTTTCATCCTACGAAAAACAAAGGATTGAAACTTTGTTTTGTTTCATATTTTTCTATTTTTTGTTAGAAGTGAGCACGCATGAAAACAAAAAGAACGGAATCAATCAGTGCCGTAATCGCTTGTTTTCGAATAGGATGAATATAGGAGCATGAGATTACTGATACCCTACATACCCTTTTTCCTTACAATCGTTCAGGCCGCATTAATTTGACAATGATTTTTTCATAAGGCCTAACTGACTTGACCGATTTCTCTTCGTCCACTCTCTTTTTCGTTAATAACTTGATCAAAACAAACAAAATGATTATTCTTTATGTTTCTATAGCAACATGTAGTCGTCTTCTTTGCATTTCAACAAAAAAATCATTGGAAAACTCAATACACATTCTGATTCTGTGATAACAAAAAGAGAGGATCGATAAAGAGAACTCGAAAATATCAGTTAGACCCAAATGAAAAATCAGTGTCGAATTATTAACCTTACGAAAACATACAGCATTTCACTTCTTTGCCCAAACAATAATTCCATGGTACAATCCATCTCCCATAATACCCTAAAACCCACAATTTATCATTAAATATTTCCATCAACTGGCTCTGCACAGTAGGTAACTTTCATCCGGCCGGTGATGACAGGCAAAATGCGTGAATAGAAGGCAAAATAATTTAAAAACCCGCGTTTTAATGGTTGACAGTGTCGTTCGTCCGTTCGTCCGTCCGTCCGCTATCATAAAATCCACTCCAACCAAAAGCTTCCACGACAAAAGCCCGCATCCTGTAGGTAGGTAGGGAGGGAGTTACAACGCCATCCATTCTACGTCCCGTACCTACGGGGAAGCCTCGCTTCACTTTCGGTTCGATAGACAAACGCAAACGTCATATCCATCCGGGGCGCGGACGGACGAGGATTTTCCCGGCAACAGAATGGGTTTTAAGCTTCTGAAAAGGGTTATTATGTAATTTGTATACAACATAGTCGCGCGAAAATGGTTTGCCATGGTTCTCTAACGTGGTGGTAGCTTGGTTTGCACAATGTGGTCGACTGGATGCACACAACTGGATGGACAAAATGATGTATTTATTTCAATGTTATGCTTTAGCACACGAGATAAAAAATAGTAAATTATTGAGTCTAGGATGTATGCAAAATTTGAGATAAATCCATCAATAAACAAAAAAGTTGTTCATACACCAATCGGACACATCTCATATAGAACCGGATGGGGGCTACTTTGGACATTTTATCTATAACAAAACTGCATTTCAAATTCCAGGGTTATTTGGAAAACTACATTGTACCAATACTGTAGTATAATGTATCATACATAATTTCAATAAAAATATGCGTTTTAAGATGGTTCTGTGCTACCTTTGGTATTATGAGCAGCGTGATATTGCTATATAGATAGCCTGAAAAAAGGGACCATCAATCCTTTATTTGGGCGAAACGATCATTTATAACATATAACAATACAAATATTCGATTGTAAATGCTACGTTGATACATTTTGAATGAATTGATCAACCCTTTGAAATTTATAAACTGTAGAAACAATGCCTACAGACCAAATGTTCTGATACGTTATGTATATTATATTGGTTTATTCGATGTTTTTTCGCGTCCTGACAAGCAATAAACGGTCTGTTTGAAAAATAATTTCAACCAAATGAAGGGAAAACTATTGCTTTATAATAGTTCCTAAGACATCAAACAGATTTGAACCATATTTTGAATTCAAAAAATCCATATTCAAAAGTGTCCAAAGTAGCCCCGCATTTCAAAAGTAGCCCTGCGCGACGGTAGGTAACAAGTTGGTGTACTGTAGTCATCACGACAATTCATACTGTAAAATTTATGTGTTGAAGATTATTGTCTTACGGTCGCCATATACTTATCAGTTCTCTTTATAAAACTAGTTTACAGCATTTGTTAACTCTATGATCCAATGATATTTTTTTTTGTATAGAATCATGTACTAAGTCGCAAAACACATAGATTTTACGAAAATAGAAAATAAAAAAAATGTACCACAAGCTTGCCAGTGCAGTAGACGTTCGCTCGGTGCAAACGGTTTAACTGCAATACTTTTTAACTGCGAGTCCGCTATAAGTGCAACACTTTTGCAGTTATCGCACAGCTATCTGTGAAAAACAAACCGTCAACAGAGTTGCGATGTTTTTCGGATGCACTACAGCTGCATTGCGATGTTTTTGAGTGCATTCTGGCTGCCTCCAACAGCAATTGACAACTGTTTGGTGGCTGTCAGTCGTTGCAGCTAGCGAATTACATTCGGTAACGGAAACGTAAATTTGTTGCACTTATCGAACATTTACTGTAACACTATGTTTTATCAATCTCATACGAAACTGCATAAAGGTTAACGTAACGTATTTTTTGTTAGAAGTGAGCACGCATGAAACCAAAAAGAACGAAATCAATCGGTGCCGTAATCGCTTGTTCTCGAATAGGATGAATATGGGAGCGTGAGATTACTGATGGCACTCGTACCCTATATCTTTTTGACTTCCGATGCCGGCTAGAATATTCGAAATCTAGAAATGAAGTAGAATTATGATTACGATTTTGACCATCTGATGTACCACTGTGCCGCGGTACACTGGAAGACCTCGCGGATAGATGCCATCGCCTATTCTCTCGCTGACTATACTGACGCCGGATGGATGCTTTTTAGTTAGTGCTCCCCGGGCATCGCTGCCACTACGTTCTGTTGCAGCGCAACCATTACCCATTTGTGCACAGCGGAATAAAAGAGCATTCCATCACTAGTGCAGTAGTAGGTTGGACCCGCAGTTGCAGTAGCGTCCTTACTCTCCCAGAGGGCTTGAATTTGCACGGACCAGCAAACCAGCCAGCGCTGCGCGAGCGGTAACAACGCGGTGTGTTTTGTTTGGCCGAGTTCTTTCCATAATTGGTTCCTGTTAGCAACAGAAGCCGCCCATAATTGGTTGATGTGTAGGCAGGCAGGCAGGCAGGCAACTATCTGCGGGTTTGCACAGTTTTGCAATTGGAGTTGTACACACAATGCGATGGAATTTTGAATTAAATTTCATGAAAATGCGTCTAGGATGGGCACGAAATTCGCGTGGGAATGGCATTCAGTCACTAACGATCGTGCACAAGCACAGTGCTGGTGATAGCAATAATCAAAATCTCAAACCAAAAAGGATATAAAAGCTTAACATACAGCTACAGAAACCGGGGTTAACCTATTGATAAGGCTTTGGAACGCCAATACGGAGACGGCGGGTTCGATTCCCGTCCCGGTCGGGGAAATTTTCTCAACTTCCTGGGCATAGTATTTCATTGTACTTGCCTCACAATACAGTAGACGTTCGATAAGTGCAACATGTAGTCGGGGCCCGTGGCGTAGTTGGTCACACGTTCGCTTCATATGCGGATGGTCATGGGTTTGATTCCCAGCCCCGGCACTTGCAATTTTTCGTCAGTTGCTTTTCCCCCGAGAGCAACTGACACTGCCCCTTTTCTGAGCCCCATGGCTCAAACGGACCCGGATACCTGGATATCGGCGAACTGCTACTCATAATGGACCCCAATCGGACTGGAAAGGAACAACGGCCATCCATCACCATCCTTGTGCTCATCATTCTACTAGGTATAAAGTAGAAAAAAGTGAAAGCAGCAGAAAGGCAACCAGTTCGATAAAGTAGAATAGAATCTAGGCGCTGTACAAAATGTAAGTGCAGCTGTCAATTGAAATTGCTCACGTAGTGCCCCAGTGGACAATAGAGCTGTAAATTAGGTTAAGTGATTAAGAATAAAAAGTGCAACATGTTTACGTTTCAATTACCGAATGTAATTCGCTAACTGCAACGACTGACAGCCGTCAAACAGCTGTCAATTGCTGTTGGACGAAGCCAGAATGCACTTAAAAACATCTCAATGCAGCTGTAGTGCATCCGAAAAACATCGCAACTTTGTTGACGTTTTGTTTTTGACAGATAGCGGTGCGATAACTGCAAAATTGTTGCACTTAGCGGACTTGTAGTTAAAAAGCATTGCAGTTAAACCTTTTGCATCGAGCGAACGTCTACTGTACACGAATATGGTAGGCAAAGAAAGCCCTTCAAATAATAACTGTGGAAGCGCTCAAAGAACACTTGAAGAGAGCCAAGCCAAGTTCCAGATGAAAAAAAAACGGCGAAGAATTGAATGGTGCCACTCCTGAAAAAACATCGGCAAGTCTCTCATTTTGGCCATTTCCCCCTAAATATGTAAAAAAAAACTTAAACATATAAGCGGAATTTCACGCCAGAACAAATTTTTCACTATTCAGAACAAATATTGTGCATAAGAAAATTTAATAATGACGGTAACTATTTTCGGGGATTTCGAAAGGTCTCAGGAGCGTTACATGAGGTCCGAGGGCGTTTTAAAGGGATTTTGGAGGCATTACAAGTGGAATTTAGAGGCGTTACGCAGGCGTTTTCAGGGATTTCGGAGTCTCAAATACGTTACATGGGGTCCAAGGGGTTTTTAGATGGATTTTGGAGGCATTTCAGAAAGTTTCAGAGCATTTTTGTCGAGATTCAAAGGCGTAACGGAGTCGTTTTCGGGGGCTTCGAAAGGTATCAGGTGCGTTACATACGATCCGAGGGCGTTTAAGTAGGATTTTGGAAGCATTTCAGGTGGGGTTCAAAGGCGTTACGCAGGCGTTTTCAGCAGTTTCGGAGAGTCTCAGATGAGTTTTAGAGGCATTTTAGGAAGTTTCAGAACATTTTTGTTCAGATTCGAAGGCGTTACGGAGGCGTTTTTGGAGGTATCGGTCTTAGGTGCGTTACATGAGGTCTGAGGGGGATTTAGGGGGATTTTGGAGGCATAAGTTTCACAACATTTTCAGCGGGATTCAGATGCGTTACGGAAGCGTTACAGAGGAGTTTTCGGTGATTTATGAGCGTCTCAGGTGCGTTACATGGGGTCCTAATTTTGTGGGATCCTTGAAGCATTGCAGGAAGTTTCAGAGTTTTTTCAACGGGATTTAGGGGCGTTACGCAGGCATTTTCTGGGTTTTCAGACATTCTCAAGGGCGTCACATGGGGTTCGAGGGGGTTTCAGGTGGATTTTTGAGGCATTTCAGTGAGTTTCAGAGCATTTTTGACACGATTCAAAGGCGCTACGATGTCTCAGGTGCGTTACACGGGGTTCATGTGGGTTTTGGAAGAATTTCGGAGACATTGCAGGAGGTTTCAAAGGATTTACCTCATCACAATATCATTTGAAATTCCCCTGAAATGTAGTTTGATTTAAGGGCGTTCTTGAATCCCCTTTATAAGACCCTCGAAACGACCCCTGAAACCTCCTATGAAAACTGAAAAGCCTTTGAAATCAATATTATCCATTTTGAAAATGCTTCTGAAGCCCCTTTGGATGCCTTTAATAGGCTCCAGAAATCCCCTGAAACGCACATGAAAACGCCACTGAAATGCTATCAAACGCCCCTTAAACCTCTAGAAACACCCTGTTCCTGCAACCCCCTGAAACTTTCTGAAATGATTTTGAAATACCTGGAAAAGCCCCTCAAACCTTTTGTATTGCCCTTTAAAGATTCCTGAGACCCCCTGAATTGCCCATGAAACGTTCCTGAAACCACCTTAATACTTTTAAAATGCCCCTGAATTCCTCGTAATCACATTGAAACGCCAACAAAACCTGATAGAACGCCCTTAAAAGGCTTCTGCAATTCCTGAAACACCCCCTGAAACGCCTCTGACCTTGGGACCCCTTTTATTGAGCTCTCTAATAACTATCTAGAAACCTCCTTAGCCCATCCTCAAATGCCCATGAGCAAGATCTGTTTTCGCGAATTAAATTTCCTCATTAAAGGCCTAATTTAATTTATGCACAAATTTCCCTCTTTTTATGCCTTATTTAATTTATGCACATTTTGGATTTATGCACCCGCAACCATGCGCAACAAAAGAGCTTCCAATGTACTCTGATTTAAAAAAAATGGTCAAACAAAATTGGCCATTATCCAATGTTAGTTTTGATAAGTTTTGAAAAAAAAGTATGCAAAGAAGTAAAAAAAAATTGCTTCAAAATACAAAATGTTCATACTTACAAAGTTTCATTAGATTCTGATAGGGTGCTGCCAACCCCGAAGACGAGTTGGTGTGAAAGTTGTCTTTATGGACAAACGTCTTGTAATCCCACTTCAACAGTGCATCAGAACTTCAGACGCACAAATCTCAAGAAGCAAGCTTCAAACAACATAGCATTTTATTATTCTGTTCTTGTTCACTTGTAGTAAGCTTAAAATAAGAAGATCAGGTGCACTGGTTTTGTTTACAAAGAGATTTGTGCGCTCGAAATCGTGAGTAGGTGCCAAAGTCGGCCATTGTGGCGGCAATTTTGGGATTCTAACAAGTCTGTCCTTATGAGTTCATCAAGTTTCTTCCAAAAATTTCTCCAAGTATACCTTTATCCTGTCAGTGTATTTGTTGGAAATTTTTCCAAAGATTCTTGCACGAATTTCTCCAAGAATTTATCTTAGGCCTTCTTAACCCGGGAGCAGGCTTGATAATCCTCATCGAAATCAAAAGAGTTTTGCAACATGCTCTAGAGCGGTGGGGGGAACTCGCGAGAGCTTTTTGAGTGTGAGTGGACGTGAGAAACACAACAAGCAATTATGAGTGTTGGACGAACTCCTCGCTGCGCGGCAAGCTCACGCTCGGTGCTGTTGAGGATTTGCGTTGTGATGTCTGAGTTTTATTTTCACTCCTCAGAAAATCGCCAAAATCGCTTCCTCATTTTCTCGCGAGGGAGTTTCTGTCAAGCCTGGTTTTGCTTTTGCCTCGTCGCGAGGGAGCGAACGAAACCCAAACAGAGAGGCAATAAAAACTGAGCGAGGAAGAGGGGAACGAAAAAAGAGCCGATGATTATTTCGGGTTTTTTGAGTGCGATTTTCGCCTCGAGAGTCTTTCTTTGTATGGGAGTAGAACTCGCGAGAGCTTTTTGAGTGTGAGTGGACGTGAGACACACAACAAGCAATTATGAGTGTTGGACGAACTCCTCGCTGCGCGGCAAGCTCGCGCTCGCTGCTGTTGAGGATTTGCGTTGTGATTTCTGAGTTTTATTTTCACTCCTCAGAAAATCGCCGAAATCGCTTCCTCATTTTCTCGCGAGGGAGTTTCTGTCAAGCCTGCCCGGGAGCGGTCGCGTCGTGTACTGAGTACACGCACCATGAAAAATGCACGCTTGTGGCACACAGCGTGAGCGTGGCGTCGCTGCAGGTAGTCAAAGACGCGACTGCTCGAGGGTTAAGGTTTCTTTTCCAAGATGTTTCTCAGAAGAATAATATTTAAAATTTCCTCGAAACGTTTCTTAAGAAGTTCGTCCTGGGATTTCTTCCGGTATTCTTTAAAAATTAAAAAGCCATCCTTGACGATGTTTGTTCATGTATTTCTTCAAATGTTTTTGAAGAATTGCTCCAAGAATTTTTCATTGGAATTTCTCCAGAAATTCTTCCGAAAGTTTCCCAAAAAATTCTTCAGTAGATTCTTTCAGAAATTCTTCTAAGGTTTTCTCTAGAAAGTCAGACATTTTTACATTAGCTCTTTGAGAAACTGTTGGAATTTCTCCAGAGGTTTCTACGGGTATTATTATTACATTTAACCAGGAATTCTCTCTGGCATTTATTTAAAAATGCCTTTAGAAAGTTCTTAGGAGGCACTCTGGAACATTCTCCAGGGTTTCTTTTAGATTTTTTTTTTCCGGTAATGCTTCAGGAACTTCTCTAAAAAAATTCTCAGTAATGCCTACAAAAGTTACTGTATTACTTATCATTTTTCAAGAAATTGGTCTTTGAATACCTGCCTAGGGGTTTCCCAGTTCTTTCACGCATTCTTACAAAGCTGGCATCAAAAAAAAATAATTTCTGGTGGTTCTCTAAAAAAGCTCTGCAATTTTTTTTTTGTTTCTGCAGGATTTCCTTCAGAAGCTCTAGATACTAATTATAAATTGTATAGCAGATTATTCTATGAATTCCTCCACAGATATCTCAGGGAGTTCTTTCAAGAATGCCTTCATCAGTACCTTTGTCTGCAATTTCTGCAGACATTTTATCAGAACCACTTTTTTGTAGAAATTAAGGAGGTATCTCATGGAGTTTTTTTTTTCATGTATTCTCCCTAGCATTCATTCAAAAAGTCATCCAGAGATAACTACTGAAATTACTTCTGGAGAATTGTCGGTTCCTGAATAGTAAAAAAAAATCTTCGGTGAATCTCCAAATGTATCATCAGAAGGTTTTCAGCAGATTCCTTCAGACATTCCTCCTGGGAATTCTGAAGAAATTACTTCAAAGATTATTTCGGGAATTCTTATACAATTTCTGGAATAATTTCTGTAAAAAAAAACTCCTCGAGAAATACCCGAAACTATTCCAGAGGAAATCTGTAAAGGATTCCCACGATACATTCCTGACGGAGCCACATAAGCAATTCCAAAAAAAAAAAGCTTTGTGAGAATTTGTGCAGGAATCTCAATATGAAAAACAAGGATCTCTTTGAGATGTTTTTGGAAGAACATCCGTAGGAACGACGTAACGAAGCTTGAAGCAAATTTTTAGTGGAATTTCTGAAAAAACTCAATAAAAAAAACCTTTGAAAAAATCCCTTGCTGAAATTCTCGAAGGATTCTCTAAAATTCTAAAGAAGTCTCTGGAGATAGTTTGAAAAAAAAAACCTGGACACCGTTTTTAGCCAGAGGTTGTACAGGCTGAATTAAACTTAACACTAGACAACGAACACAACACACATTACGAGCCCCAGTGGATACGAGGAAGAAACATTTCGTGCATACAGTTGCATTACTCAAAGCGGGAATCAAACCCTTAACACATGGCGTAGTACGGTTATACAGGAGTTCATCCACAAAATCCTTCAAAAACCCCAAGATTCTTGTAGAGATATCTACAGGATTTCAAGCAATGTTTCTTTCAGGATTTTCTTCAATTAATTGCTCTATGTAATTCGGCATATTTATTTATCCAAAAAGTTTCTGGTTGGATTCCTTCAAGAGTCACCTTGGCATTTCTTCAGATCTTCCTCTAGAGAGTCATGAAGTAGTACTTCCTGAAATTTCACCGCAATTCATCTAAAAAATCCTTCACCAGGGATTCCTTCAGAAATTCCTTCGAAACTGTGAAAATTTTCAATGGATTTTTTTCATCAATTGCTGACTCATCTCTAATGAACTTCTTAAACAAATATGTTTACGTATTTCTCAAGGAATATCTCGAATATTACCTGAACATTTATGATAGAATCCTTGAAATAATTTGTGAAGCAATCTCTGTAGAAAGTTCTAACGGAATCCCTGGAGAAATTTCCGAAAGATTTGCGAAACGAATTCCGAAAATGATACCTGATGGAGTTTGGAGGAGCTTGCAGAAATTTCTGTAGAAGTTCTTGGTTGGCAATTTCTGAGTAACCACTAGGGGAGTTTTTAAAGAAACCTTCATAGATTTTTAGACTTAATTCCTGGAGGAATCTTTGAAGACATACATGATGCAATTTTGGAAGTAATCCATAGAAGATTCTTTAAAGGCATCCTTGGACAAATTTATGGAGGAATCTCACAAGGAATTCCTGAAGGAATCTCCAGAAAAAATATCTCAAACGTCCCTGGAAGAATTCGTGGAGGTTTAAACTATATAAAAATAATATAGGCGATTTCTTTATACATACTTGGGAGAGTTGAATCTGCTGACAATCACCCCAGAATAAAAACAAACAATCCATGTTTGAATTAGTTTGACTATCTAACAAGTTAATAAAGCTTTAATTTTAAGCCTAACCCTTTTTAATATACGTACATTAGAGTGCCACAAAGATCTATGTACAAAGTTTTGCAAATATTAGATATGTTGTCTATTCACTAAAAGCGAATATTAGCTTCTAGACAAGATATTTTAAATCTTCGTTTAGAGAAATGACGCATATAAATAGGGAATTGGTTCCCTTTTTAAGCATGTGGCTCCCATTTTCAGCCTACGAAAAACAAAGGATTGAAGAGCTGTTTGTTTTGTTTCTTATTTTTTTATTTTTTGTTAGAAGTGAGCACCCATGAAAACAAAAAGAACGGAATCAATCGGTGCCGTAATCGCTTGTTTTCGAATAGGATGAATATGGCAGCGTGAGATTAATGATGGAACACATACCCTAGTACTATCATATAAAACTTTCATAGTTGAAAATAAAAAATTGTACATGTATTGTTGGTGGCAGTAGCTCCTCCCTGGAGCCACCATATGTTGGTGTCACCACAATCTTCCAATTGACAATATGATTGGTGTGGTGCTCCTGTTGCGGTGGGACTAGATCAAATACTTACCGAATCGACGATGATCAGGATGACGAATTACATTCCGTGTATGCCAATCAACCGACTAGACGGAACCTGTTACTTTTGATCACCGATACTACTCACTCAGGGTAGGAAGTTCTAGAGGGAGAATAGTTAAAATCGATAATGTCCAAATCGTGTGTGATAACAATCAAGCCTTTCTAGACTCATGCCAACGTTCTCGGATTCGGAACCTTAGCTTACCAGAGTGAGAAAAAGTTTGATCGATCCAATGATTTTGATTTTCACGATTCTAAGTATCCGCTCTTTTGAAGTCTTAAATTATCCAATCAGAATATGTAATTTAAGCTACACAAGTGCTGGTTCAGGATCGAAGGAATTTGAGTAGCTAAATTACCAGGTTAAGTAAGTGGTATCCAAGATGGAGTCCAAAACAAAACTGACTGTTTGTGCAGCATTGCCTACCAAATTACACATGATCTTTCCTGACAGGATGAAGAAATGGTGGCTTCCGTTACGATCTACACATCTGATACATTTGGTACGTGTATTAACATGAATATATAGCGGCAAGAATTCTAAAATGATCTTTCGCGGGTACATGGTTCTACGTGTTTGCACAGAAGAAATATTGTCTTCTTCGAGGAGAAAATTGATCTTTTTGGAGGTCACCGAGGTTTGTTGCATATCAATTTCTTCTCCATAAATCTTTTAACGTCTTTTATTTCTAAAATTATGATAAGCAAAGTCAACATGACACATATAAATGCCAACAAAGCGATTTTCTTTAATAATGATTACTCTCCGATCCCTAGGATGTAAAAAAGCACATGTGCATGCAAAAAACCCTCAAATTCTCTTTCTGACATAATAAGCCAAAAGCATTGCCCGGACCCTTCCTTCGTCGCGTCCATTCCTCTTGTTCAAACATTACACAAAATCCACCGACGACCAGCCTGATCCCTCCATCATCAGACTCGATATGGCATCTCCTCCGGTCATCGATTATGCACTTTCCAGAACATTGAAAAGACGCATGCTTCTCAGCGTTCTCAGTGCCTGATGTTGTATTCCACCCGTCAACGAGTTCGTTCGAAACGTTCTGTTGACTGCTGCGCTATTCACCTATTTGAATGCATCTTGCTCGGCGACTAAGCTCAACAACCAAGCGGGGGTTGCCGTCAACTTTTTGCTTGCATTTCAGGGAACAGTGGGCCACTCGTCATCAGATTGGAAGGCTAACGAAATTTGATACCGATGAGAAGAGCTTGCGAGCGAGCGAGCGACGAACGACGCTGAATGAGTGGGGGATATGCAAAACCAGAGGAAAGTCGATGGTCAGATGAGGGGAAGGCGAGACGAGGGCATCGACAATATAAGGATTACAAACTGTTTTCGGGGGTTGTTGATTTGATTAACCCTGTTCCTTGTGCAAGCAGACGTATAGACGTATACATGTGGACGAACGGACAGACGGACGGACGAACGCAGCGTCAGGTTTCTCCTTTGCTATTGGATTTCAAGTGTTTGCTCGGCGGCGGTCAATGGGGTAAAGAGGGTTAATGTTGGCTTTGTGTCGTCGGCAAGGAATTCTCATTATGAGTTGGTGCGGTAGTAAGTCTTGCCGTTTTCCCCCTCTAGGCCGTAATTCAAACATATGTATGCGTTTAGCAGGATATGTAAATGCGTGTAATGTATCTCCTGGTTTGACGGAATTAAAGTCTAGAGGGGTTGTTCCATGCGTTGATGGTATAACAAGATCCTGTGAGTTTTTAGCATTATCTGTTTATGATAAAAGAGAACAATTTGCATCATCAGTTCACAATTTTGACTCTAGACTTACTTTTGAGAAGTGCCGAAGTGAAAAATCAATTAAAATATTGAAAAAGTTTCAATCGTTTGTAGTGGTGATTTGATGTGGTGTTTTGGCAATATGTATTTTAGTCAAGTTTTTATCAACTTCCCATCACTCTAAGAAGCGAAAATTGTTATTATTATTATTATTGTTATTGTTTATTTTAACTTCAAATTTTGAAAGAGGGAAAAACCCTTTTGAGTGATTTCAACATTACAAAAACGAAATCTTTCTCAAAGAGGCACAAAACCTCTTTTATCTTTTCAAATAACATTACAATAATAACTTAAAATTAAAGGCTCACACGGCAGTTGCCATAGCAGAGCCGCAATCTTGAAGGAGGACAGCATGCCACATCGTGAAATGAATCTTCAGAAATCCAGAAATCCTTGTGGGGGAGAGGGTAGGGGTCAGGGATTCACCAAAAACGAATCTTCAAGGCTGAAAATAAAGTATACCAAAAAAAGGGAAACAGTATCAAACGAAATATGCAATATCATTTAAAAATTTGAATAAAAGTTTTAATATGGTTTCATTTTTTGTGCCCAAAATATCCCGTATAGATACAGGAATCGGAAAACCTGCTGTAATAATGCTCTCAAACAATATTTTCCTCGGTACAATAAACCGAGAACAATTAATTATAATATGATCAATGTCTTCATAGGATATGCCACATTCACATAAATTTGTATCATTTAAATTGATACGATACAAATGACTATTACAAATATAGTGATTGGAAATCAATCTTGAAAATGTGCAAATGAAATTTCTACTCCCAGATACATTTTTGAACCAAGGAAAATTATTCACTTTGGGACATATTGAATGACACCACCGCCCTTTATCACTAGAATCCCAATTGATTTGCCAGGTATTTAAAGAATAATTTCTAACATTTGGAAAATATTCAGAAGCAGAAATATCACGATTATAAAGTGTACCACAAGTAACCCCAAATTTTGCCAATAAATCCGCCTGTTCATTGCCATAAATATTACAATGTGCAGGAATCCAAACAAACTTAATAACATATCCTCCAGAATACAAATCAAATAATATTTTTTTCAACATCAACATGATGTGATGTGATTTGAATTGAACTTGATAGTATTCAAAGCACTCAGACAACTGAAACTATCAGAGCAAATAATATAAAAATTTGGCGGGCAATCCTTGATCATGCTACATGCAAAATACAAGGCAATGAGTTCTGCTACAAAAATAGAACACGGAGATTGTAATTTATAAAAATGAGCTAAAAATAAATTATATACTCCAAAACCTGCGATGTCATTAATCAAAGAACCATCTGTGAAATACATTTGTGAAGGGCTGATTCCATCAAATTTACGTTCAAACAGTAAATTTGCAAAATGCGAATGTAAAAATTTTGGTATTTGCCGCAATTCATAGAATAGGGACAAGTCAATTAATGGTTCATAAGTATGAATGTTTAATTTAAAATCATAAAAATCATTCGAATGCACATGTAAAAGATTTTGATTTAAACAGTGAGTAAAAGAATCCAACATTCTATTTGTGGGATTAATTTGGTATAACGACTCCAAAGTACTTATGATTTGATGATTATTTGCAAAACAATTTATCAAAAATTTACAGTTCATCTCCTGAAAACGAATTTTTAGTGGAACAATACCGGCAAGAACTTCTATAGATTGAGTATGGGTGGAATTCATTAACTTTAAACAAATTCTCAAACAACGGTATTGTATTTTTTCAAGTTTGGAAAAATGAGTTTTCACAGCACTACCAAAAGTAAAACAACCGTATTCCATTACTGAACGAATAGTGGTTTTATACAACGTTATTAAATCAGAAGGATTTGCACCCCACCAAGTGCCTGTAATTGTACGAAGAAAATTAATTCTTCTTGAACAAACTTTTTGAATTTATATAATATGAGTGTTCCAATTCAATTTAGAGTCAAACCAAATTCCAAGATATTTATATTCATCAATTTGATCTATTTGAAGTCCATTCAGAAATAAATTAATATTTATGGTAGAATGTTTTCTGGAAAACACAATAAATTTGGTTTTTTGAACTGAAAATGAGAATCCATTGTCATGAGCCCACATATCCAAATTATCCAAAGCACATTGCATAAAATGTTCAATAACATCTCTATTTTTTCCACGTATGGAAAGAACATTATCATCAGCGAATTGAAGCAAAAAGCAACCATTAGGAATAATGGATACCATATCACTAGTGAATAAATTATATAAAAACGGACTCAAGCATGATCCCTGTGGAAGGCCAAAGTAACTATATCGTATTATTTTGGAAGAATTATTATGAAAAAAATGCATAATTTTAAATGAGAATAAATTATATATAAAATTTGAAATCATATTTGGAATTTTCAAATTGTTCATTTTATTGAACAACAAATCAATCAGGACAGAATCATAGGCTCCAGAGACATCTAGAAAAGTAGACACTACATCTTGTTTTTGATTAAATGCAAGTTGAACTTGCGTTGCTAAAAGTGAAACACAGTCACGCGTACCACGACCCCTTCTAAATCCAAACTGAGACGGAGAAAAAATATTATTTTCTTCAGCCCAAAATTCAAGACGATTTAAAATCATTCGCTCCATAAGTTTGCGTAAACAAGATAACAAACTGATAGGTCTTCTGCTATCAGCTAATGAAGGATCTCTACCAGGTTTAAGAATACTTATTACTTTGATTGAGCGCCATTCAACAGGAATGATATTTTGGAACAAAAAGCTGTTGTATATCGAAAGTAAATGAAGTTTACCTTCATCAGGCAACATTTTCAAAGCAATAAATTTCATGTTATCAATACCTGGAGCTGTATTTTTGGTAATAGATAAAGCCAAATTGAACTCAGCCAAGGAGAATGGATCACAAAGCTCAGGAAAATAATTTAAAGATTTTGATTTATAATTTACTAATGGAGCAACAAAGTCGGGACATATTTTTGAAGCGAACTTTTCAATCCATTCTTCTGAATATTCCAAAACAGTAGGAACATTAGAATTATAATTTCTTAAATTTCGTGCTACTGACCACAAAGTAGACAATGAAGTTTCACTGTCCAGATTTGCGACAAAATTTTTCCAATAATTTCTCTTTTTAAATTTAGTGAGTCTGGTAAACTGGGCTTCAGCTTTACAATACAACAAGTAGTTATCTCTGGAACCTGATCTGCGAAAATTTTTAAAAGCATCGGATTTATTTTTCAATGCATTGGAACACTCACTATCCCACCAAAAAGAAGGAAGTGTTCTTTTGACAGTACCCAGAACATTTTTTTTAGTTTGAGATTTATGTAAACTATCAATAATTAATTTTGAAAACCTTTTATAATTATCAAGTGGTGAATCCGAATCAACTCTATTTATTAAAGATATGGAAATTAAATCAGAAAACTGTGTCCAGTTTACATTTTTACACAAATCATAAATACATGGTTCATGAATTATTTCGAACAGGGATGTGCATTCGAATCAAAATTGGTAAATGATCACTACCATTCGGATCATTGACAGTAGACCAAGAAGATTGCAAAGCCAAATTATTTGAGCAAAGTGATAAATCAATACACGAATGATTACTAGGAGGCACAGCAACCCTAGTAAATGAACCATCATTGAGAATATTCAAATTTAATTCATCAATCAAATCCATAATTAAGAAGCCCCTACCATCAATTTTGTCACTTCCCCAAGCAAAGTTATGGGCATTGAAGTCAACTAATATATAAAATGGAGTAGGAACCTGCTGCAATATACATTTAATTTGCGCCACACAAAAGCTAGTATTTGGAGGAATATAAAAACAAACAATAGAAAAACTATGTTTTTCCTTTTCGATAGAAACAGCAATAAATTCTATCTGTGATTGAGCTTGTAATGGTAAATCTAAATATTTAAATTCAATATTGTTACGAATTCCAATCAAAACCCCACCAAATGATAAATCTCTGTCTTTACGCAATATATTAAAATTAAGAATACGAAAATATTTAGCAGATACTAACCATGTTTCATTTAAACAAAATATGTCAATATTATAATTAGTTAATAATGCTTTTAATCTATCTATTTTTGGGATGACACTTCGACAATTCCATTGTAAAATGTGAAGCTCATCACTAATATTATTGGACGCCATTATGATGAAAATAATGAAGAAATGAGGGGTCCAAATGTGTTCAATTTATCCAAAAGGGAAGCCAAAAATGGTAAAACTAATTTAATGATATTTTTCCAAAAATCACTTAATCCCAAAAAATTAACAAGCTCTTCCAAAATTCCCAGAATTGAACTCTTAGGATTTTCATCAGAAACATCATTTGAATTTTTATCATTTGTGTTATGCACATTATCAGAATCAATTTTTTGAAACCCAGGAATATTCTTTGAAGAAGTACGAAGAGGTGGAAAGTTTTTATCAAAAGAGGTAGATGTTTGGGGCTCAATATTATCTTTATTGGTCGAAGAATTGATGTTCGATCTTTTTCGTTTACTTGGAGGTTTGTAAACAAAATCATTCACGCCATTTGATGATTCACCACCTTCATCATCTGGTAAAATTTCAAATGTATTGGGAGTAGAAATATCATCAAAAGTTTTCATTATTTCAGCATATGAAATATTATTTTTATGTCTGATTTTTTGATTGAATTGAATTTCTTTTGATTTTCAATATAAACAGCACATTCTTTTAAAGAACTGTGCTTTTGTTTGCAATAAATACATGCATCAGATTTTTCAACACAATTGGATGACAAATGTTGCTCCCCACATTTTGAGCATTTTTGTTTATTCGAACAAAAACTCGAAGTGTGGCCAAAAAGAAGACATCGATCACAATGCATGAGCTTTGGATAGTAAAGTCTCACACTGAAAATGACCTGTCCAACTTTTACATAGTCCGGTAGAACGGATCCAGAAAATGTAATTTTAATGCAATCAGAATGTTCATATTTTGAATCATTCCCAGTAAAAGATAATTTCGATAAACGAACACAATCCAAAACCGTAACAGGTGTAATGGATTTGTTCTTGAAAAAACCTGAACCATGATTAACAACATCTTCGCAATCCAAAAATTCATCATAAATTATTCCATTTATTTCGCATGAATCACTAGGAGCATACACACGATAGGAATTAGCAAATAATTTGGATTCCAGTAGACCATTGGCTTCATCTCGAGATCCAAAAATGACACGCAATTTGTCTAGTGAAATTTTTTTAATTTCCTTCACAGATTTGTATTTTTTGTAAATCTCGAAGGAAATCAATAAAACATTAATTGGTTTCTCTTTCTTTCGAAAAAAGACAGCAAATGGCCAAGGAAAACTGGGTGGATAAACCTTAACACGAAAAGGTTTAACCAATGAAGAGGTTTCAATCAAATGAGCATTATCTTTAGACCCCCCCTCCCCCTCATCAGTCTCCATGTTGGAAACTCAAAAATGAAGATCTTTTTTGCCAATTGTAAAATCAGGATACTATAAAGTAAAGGATAATAAATAACTTATACTTGCGGCTCTTCTATACAAACGAACAAACTTCAACCAATCCAACGTCGAACCAAAACGGAAAACTTGAAACAGGAACTACAAACTTGTATCTTCAACCGCAACACTTGAATTTCAAAAACAGGAACACTCCACCGTACGCAAACGCACAACAACGGAGATGTAATCCCAGCAAATCCTTGAATGATTTCCAAAACGATGACGATCCAGGAATGAAAACTTGATTAAACTTCGAACACGCAACAAAACCTTGAACCGCAACACTTGAACAAATCCAGCAATGGAAAAATATCCTCCTATCGAATCCACAATATCGCAAACGCCTCAGGAAATATTTGTATCTCGGAAATTATTCGGATCTGAAAATAAGAAAAAAAAATGACACGAGAAGAAAAAACCGTTTAACCTAGTCAAGGCCTACTTACCGAGTATGAAGAAGCGAAAATATTGATTGAGTTTATATCTGCACATCGTTCAATGCCTCATAAGCTTGGTTTCATTAACTAATTCATAAATAAGCTTTCATATCATGTAAAAATATATTGTCAAACCACTGCCATTCCTTAAAATAATGAGATTCAATAATTGTTCATCGAATTCTTTAAGATTTGGTCGAGGATTTGGTCCACGTTAATTTCGGGCAAAACATGAATTTAATTCTCGTCACACCTTCTGCTTCTACGTGACACTCGGTACATAGGATGGTCAAGAGTTATGATTTGATCGTAGTTGTGTATGCAAAAAAATCTGCCAAATTTGTCGCAATCCAAATCAGACAATTTATTCAAAGTACAATTGGGTAGAAAGTTTTTGAGATGGATGTGGCGTTCCGCCAGAGGAGAGAAAGTAGTAATTCCGAGATTTCAAACAACCTTTATTTTGGTGGTATTTTAATATCCTGAAATAGACTCAATTAAGCTTAATCTATTTTTACCGACTTACGTTTAGTCACTTTCTCCCACTTAGCATACACTGTTTCTAAAATCTGGTTTCCTCGGTCTCTGCCAATGCTGTGAGGTCTAATTAAATCATTCATAAGTGCCTTGAGCACAATAAATCATAGCAAATTGGTTTTACCTATAGTTTGTAATGATGGTCACACAAATTATGGTTAAGTACTGACGCAGTTTACTGCATGACTTCTATAGGGAAAAACATACTATTTAGGAATCAATTTCAACTTAGGAATGATCATTTCATACATACTGTGATAATTTCAATTACTAGTATAATTTTGCACGTTATTTTAGCATAGAAAAGTTACTAATTAACTAATAAATTTTAACTGCATGAGCACAATTCAGTAGGAAAAACAATGCCTTTCAATTTCAGTCTCTATCTTTGACATTGTTGATCTTCTATCCTATCTATCATCTCATTGTCATATCTCGCATATCTGCTCTACATAGGCGCCTGTTGTTTTCTCGCAAGGGGCACAGTAGCAGGTATTGAAGAGCGATGTGACACCGTGGGCCCATATAGCCGAGGCGGTAAACGCACGGGTATTCAGCATGGCCATGCTGAGGGTGACGGGTTCGATTCCCGGTCGGTCCAGGATCTTTTCGTAAAGGAAATTTCCTTGACTTCCTTGGGCATAGAGTATCTTCGTGCCTGCCACACGATATACGCATGCAAAATGGTCATTGGCAGAGGAAGCTCTCAGTTAATAACTGTGGAAGTGCTCATAGAACACTAAGCTGAGAAGCAGGCTTTGTCCCAATGAGGACGTTACGCCAAAAAGAGAGAGAGTGACACCGTGGGGTCACAACAATGGATGTAGCTTTAGAATAATGACAAAAATATTTCAAATAGTATTTTTGCCTACCAGATCATGACACGCCATCATAGTGCAACGAAGAAATATTTCCCTGTCGTTGTGAAATACGATGTTTCGTATGCAGAAAATCCACGCACACATACTTGCAACTTTCCTAGGCAAACACAGCTGTAAACAAACATTTTATGCAATTCAGTATCATAATTTATATTTTGTATAACTAATTTCAGTATCATAATAGCCAATTTTTCCATTATGCAACTGAAATTAGTTGCATAATGAAAAATAGTTGCATAATGTTCATAATGCAACTCACTCATTTGGCTTGCATTATAAACATTATGCAACTCAATTTACCTTACCTTACCGATCAGGCTAAGGCCGGGGTGCCCTCTGCTGCACATAGTAGCTGCTGTACATAGCAACACAAATAAGTTGTATAATGAAAAATCATTGCATAAAATTTTTTATGGGACTCGTTGCAAAACTTGATTTTTTCAGCACTATTCGTATTTATCCAACTCGGCAAGAACCGTTGGATAAATGTACGACTCGTGCTGAAAAAATCAAGTTTTTGTTACTTGTTACATAAATAACTATAACCTACGAGAAAACCCGATTGATTTGCCTAACAGCTTTTTCTGCAGTGAAATCCAACTTTGAAAAAACTTAGAGCTTTTGTGGGGTGTCAATTGAAGATTGGTCCAACAAGTAAATCTTGCGAAGTGAAAATTGAACGGTGATGAAGAACAATTCCTCAAGCTGCTGCTTTGGTGCGGTTGCCTTCGTAGTATGCAAAACGAGAAAAAATGTCAGTTCGCAAGTGGAGTAAAACTGAAACATGAAATGTAGTGTAATTATTCGATTTCCAGTGCTAGAGAGGCTGGTTATCGATAGTCTACATCTTTTTGCTTCCATCTAATGAGGCATAGGCAAAGGTAAATCAGAGTATTTGTAATGATTGACTATTTCCATTCTGACTAGACGAGAATTAGCGCATATGACGTATGGATCGAGTGAAGTTAGAATTAATTTTGGAGATTAATTGGAGAGAAATTGCATTGACAGTGCGATTGTAATTGTGATTTGAGTTATTTCTGCGAAATTAAAAGATATACTGGTGGAATTAAAATAGCAGTTTTGAGATATTCTTGTGAGGTTCTCGGAATAATCTTGAAAGGTTTTTTTCTACCAAACCCCATTGAAATCGTTCTGGTGAATCTGTAAAATCCACTCAGGCATTTAGTTTGTGATCCCAGAATAATTCAAGATTTTCCCAGTGGTTAATTCAGGATTCATTCAGAAGCACTCTCTTGGTTTCTTCTGATATTCCTAAAGAAGTTCTAACTGGAATTCCTCCAGAGTTCAATAAAAATATCGTGAAGGAAAAAATCGAACAATTCTAACTATACAGGCCAATGGTTGCTCCTCCGAGATTGACCTGAACTGAACCTGAACCATTGCGCTGAGATCCAACTGAACAAGGGGCTGAGCCACTCCACTTATTCTCAAAATGCAATTTAAGTAGCTCATACATTTTTGATCAATAACGGCACCGGCCAAGTCCTTATAGTCAGCTGGGAAGGGAAAGGAATGTTAGAATGTACTGGTTGTTGCTACTAGAAACCGAGAGCACTCTGCTCCCCCACAACCCGCTCGGACTGGGATATTTGTTAGTCTGAAAGGATGAAAGATCTGGGAGTCACCGTTTGGTCGATGATGCGATCCATGGATAGTGGATATTTATAGTGTTCGTAAGCTGATAGATTGTGTGGTGAATACTAATGAAGGTCAAGCGGCACAGTTCGCTTTGGTTGCATAACTTGTAGGCGTTATATACACTGTGCTGTGGAAGTTGGAAAGAAGGGAAACGACTTTTTCAATTCGTTTCTAGTTCTAGTGATGGCTAAGAACATATGAATAAACATGAGTTGAGAGATAGTTTCGGCTTTGCAGTCTTGTTTTAGTGGAACAAACTATTTAATTTTGTCCGACGTTTCGACACCGGGTTCGGCGTCTTCTTCAGGATAAAAATTGATGTTGTTCTTTGTCTTAGGGTATGGTTGTTCTGTTACGGTCAGTATAAGGTTTTGGTCGGTACATGTCATATGGTTGGTCAACTGGACAATATTTTAAAAATTTAATTTTATAGTTTAGTCACTTTTAGTTTTGCTCACTCTGTTTTCGGGCACTTGTCATGGACAACGGCGTTGTCCAGAACAACCATGCCCTAAGACAAAGAACAACATCATTTTTTTCCATGAAGAAGACGCCGAACCCGGTGTCGAAACGTCGGACAAAATTAAATAGTTTGTTCCACTAAAACAAGACTGCAAAGCCGAAACTATCTCTGATCTCCTATCACAGTCGAACCAACATAACATACATGAGTTGTATATGTAAAGAAGATAAAGAGAAAGTAGATAGAAAGATACAATGTAGGAGGAAGGGGACAGGCCAGGGATTGATCCCACGACTTTCTGCATACGAATCAGAAGCGGTAGCCACTAGACCACCAAGCCCATCAATAAAAATATCCTGAAGGAATTCCGTAATAAACTCCTAAGTTGCTGACGAAGTTAAGTGAAAAACCATGAAGGAATCCCAGAAGAAATTCCTGTATGTACCGTGGAATAGGTTCCTCCAAGTAAAAAGAAAATCGCGTTAAGTACTGTTCCTTTGAATTCCACTAAGAATCCTCCAGTAATCTTGGAAAGAACCTTTACTAAAGGAATCACTAGGGCCGGATCTAAGGGAGGGGGCTGGAGGGGGGCCTTTTTTGGGTGCTAACCTAAACTTTATTTTTTATATATTGCTCAAGTACTGTTCGAAAATAAGGAAAAAAAAACATTTTTGGTCATCTCTCCGTGAGGCCTCCACATCCACCCGGGCCCTGGGCCCCACAATCCTTAATCCGGGACTGGGAATGACAATGGAAATTTACAGTAAATTTCCTGAACGAATACCAGAAACAACTCCTGGTGTATTCGCAGAAGAAAGTCTTGGAGAAATCGCAAAAGTAACTATGAGAAGAACCCTTGAAGATACTCCCGGAAGAATTTTAGAAGAAGTAAATGGAGGAATCCCGAAAGAAGTTTCACAAGGCATCCGGGAAAGATTTCCTGATGAAAACCCCGAAGTTCCTTCTAGGGTTCCTTCAGCAGTTTCGTCTGGGACTCCTGTAGAATTATCATCCAAAATTAATCAAGTATTCATTCGGGGATGACTCCAAGAGTACCTCCTGGCATTTTTCCATGAACTTCTCTGGGGTCTCCTCGAGGATTTCCTTCTGAGATTCCTTCCTAGATTCCTCCAGGTCCTTCCAGGATACTTCCTGGACTTTCATTCAAAACATCTTCAGTAGTTTCTTCTGGGATTTCCGCAGGAACTGTTTCTGGGATTTCTCCTACATCTCTCCCCGTGATTGATTTTCTATGAAAAATCCTTCCCAAGATTTCTCAAAGAACTCCTTCGGTGATTTCTAAAGATTCTTCTGGTACTCCTTTGGAAGTTCTTTTTGGAATATTGTCAGATGTTTCTAATGGGAATGCCAGGAAATCCTCGAAATGTTAATTACGAAATTTCTCCAGTTCTTCATCGAATTCTATATGGAATTACTTTAGAGTCCAAGCGTTCCGTATGGGATTCATTTTCGAATTTTACTTGAAACTTTTACAGTAAATCCTTGAAGAATGCCTCCAAAACTGTTTAATGAAATTCTACAGGAGTCCTTCTGGCTTCCTCTAATAGTCGTAAAAATTGTTCTACTCTATAAATCCTAGAAAAAAAACTTGTAAAGACATTCCGAAAGGAACTGGAGAAATCTCGGAAAAGATTACTGGAAGCATCCCGGAACCCTTGAAGAAATCTCTGGAGAAATCTCTGAAGGAATCCCGTGAGAAGTTCCTGGATGAACCCCAGATTGAACCCCTTTTAGACCCGATTAGAAGATCTTTACAAAAATATAACATAATCATGGAAAAAATGATTTTTCACTCATCCCAAGCAACACACATGTTATATATTAGTTACGACAGCGCAAGTTTTGGTTGTATAGAAGTGTATTTGACGTTATTTCAACAAAATGTTGACATTACGTAAAATTTACTTCTATACAACCAAAACTTGCGCTGTCGTAACTCTTATATAACATGTGTGTTGCTTGGGATTGTTAGTATCGTGATAATATCAATTTTGATACAGCTGTGACGTCCGATTTGAAAAGGTCGAATCTACATAGGAATCACAGCGAATTTAGGACCTATTCAATTCGAACGCCAGAATTGTCGTACGAAATACAATAGCGTAATCACAAGAGGATTGTACGACATTTCCCCGAATGGAGTTTTCTCGAAAGTTATTTCCCCGAATGTACCGTTTCCCCGAAAAGAGTATTGCATCTCCCATTCAACATTCTTCGTGCCTCAACTGACGCTCACCACGTAGTTCACGTGGGCCGTGATGACTCCAATACTCAACTAGGGGGACCCGATCATTACGCCGAAGCACACATCACCAAAGTACGTCAGGCCGAAGTACGTTAAGGCAAAACTGGAAGCATTTCCTCACTTTTTGGTTTTTGATTTTTTATTAATTAACGAAACAATATTTTCAAAATCGGTTTTCGTGCACATGTAGAGTATGGATCAAGGTATCTTCTGATTTTTTTTTTGTAGTGGAAAATGTTTTTCGTTTTTGCAGAAACCATTTTTGAACAAAATTTCACAAAAAAATTGTTTCTGCAAAAATGGAAAACATTTTCCACCTCAAAAAAATTCAGAAGATCCATACTTTACATGTGTACGAAAACCGATTTTGAAAATATTGCTTCGTTATTTAATAAAAAATCAAAAACCGAAAAAGTGAGAAAATGCTTCCAGTTTCGCCTTAAGCCGAATGGGTTGTTAGCTGTCTTCTAAATTTTCTTTATTAAATATGTTCAAATTTGTTTTCGAAGTCTTAGAAGATGTTTTAAGTCCCTTGGGTTTTTTAGCATTTCTCGAGTCTAGTGCGTTCAATGAATACTGGGGTTAAGGATCATTTGGCCGAATGTCATTTGCCGGACGCCGTTTGGTCGAATACCATTTGGCCGAAAATAAATTATGAGCTCAAGTGATAATGCCATTGCAGTGCACCGTTTCCCACATCACTATAACTCAACTCAAAAAACCGCCTATGTTTCAAAGAAAGATAAATCTCTGATAAAATAATAGCAGTTTCAGCATCAACTAAACTTTGAATTGAGGTAAGTCCACGAATAAAAGAAGGAACTATGTCTGTTGATCATATTGATAGCCAAATTCTTCCAAATTCCTTTGATTTTAATTCGGCAAACGGCATTCGACCAAATGATCCATTCGACCAAACAGCATTCGGTCAAATGGCCGGACACCACTACTGGGATAACTTCCATGATTTTACGTATTTTTTTAAATTCTTCTTCTTCTTCTTGGCGTCACGTCCTCACTGGGACAAAGCCTGCTTCTCAGCTTAGTGTTCTATGAGCACTTCCACAGTTATTAACTGAGAGCTTCCTCTGCCAATGACCATTTTGCATGTGTATGTAGTGTGGCTGGCACGAATATACTCTATGCCCAAGGAAGTCAAGTAAATTTCCTTTACGAAAAGATCCTGGACCGACCGGGAATCGAACCCGTCACCCTCAGCATGGTCATGCTGAATACCCGTGCGTTTACCGCCTCGGCTATATGGGCCCCCTTTTCCCTTTTCCCTTTTCTCACATAGAAGATTTGTGGGCCGTGCGATTAGCGGAGGCAGTCGTCTAGGCGTATCGTAAGCCTCGAAGTGTGGGTTCGTATCCCGCTCCAGTCGGTGAAAACTTCGTCAAATGAAAAATTCATCACTGGGTCATTGGGTGTTCTGTGTGTAGTCCGTTGTCTAGTGTAAGTAATGTTTTCAGTCTTCGCAGCCTCTGGCTGAAGACGGTGTGAATTGTCTTTTTTTAACAGCTATTTCATCAGGGTTGTTGCCTTTGTTTTAAAATTAAGTAGTCCTTATGACGTTTATGCATATAATACATTCAAATCATTTTACTAGATTGCCCGTTCATGGCTTTAAACTCAATCGGACAGATGACCCATCCGGCCTAACGACACTTTCGACCATCTTTTCAGCCTGATTGATAACCTTCTTATAATAAAATTTCCCTTCTTTCAAACATAGATTGTTCTTTCAAGATAACTGTTCAATTAATCATCAGTAGTTTGACTGCTGCTACAGTATGTCCCATAAAAAATCGCGAAATTTTATTTTTTTCGTTTTCTAATAATTTTTGTGCAATATTGATAATGAATCCGTCCTTTTAAGATAAGGCTACAATAAGGAGGTGGTTATCATACAGGATATCTCAAATTTGTTTCAAAATATTGATTGGTTACGTACATGCGATGCCTCATAGTTGCCCACAATTTCTAAAAAAAATCAATTTTTTCTCGAATTATTTGAGCTTAACGAATTTGGATGGAAGCTTTTCAATGCATAGGAATCACGCAGAAATAGGTACTCTTGAAAATGCCCATGTTTAGAAAACTGTTTGAAAACAATATCAGATGCTTAGGAACCAAATACTAAAAAATGGGCATATTTCAAAAGTCGTGTATTAGATTGATCATCTAATAACTTCACACTTCACACTTCATTCGGGGAATTGGTTTTCGGGGAAATGCCGTACGATCCACTAGAGGTTTAAGATTCTGTAAAACTTTCTGAAGCTTTTAGACGCAAAAAAAAAAGTTCAATATCATCAAAAACATCAACTGTTGTTCCTATAGTAATGTCTAATAAAGCTACTATTTTCATTCCAATTGGCTCCATTTGGCATGGAATGACCTAACCTGGTAACAAGAAAGGGGACGGATTGGTCATGTTTGCATAATTCCATATACTGTACTTTCACTCACATCATATCTATCAATAAAGAGGGTGCAATGAATGCTTGCAAGCAGCCTAAAGTAATGCATGCAGCTCATTCGCTGCTGGAGGGCAGACTGTGTTGTTGCGCGTCGATAGCGGATTCTCCAGCATACGAACAGGGTTTCTCCCAATATGCACCGCGCTCGCGTTTGTATGGCAATCATGTGTGCCACCGAAGAACGTGTTTACACGGTTTCACGTCCGTCTATGGACGTGAACGTGAACATTTTTGTTCGGCGCTTAGCAGAACTTGGGAGAGAGAAAAAAAACACTGAAGCTTCTTTCAAGTGCCGACGATGGGTAGCCCGATGGAATCCAAACAGACACCGGTCACTTATTTATGCGCGAAACGTTCCGTCCGTCTTGCGATGAAATACGATTAACTTGATGATTGACTATATCGTCGCAGCAGAAACAGTGGATTCACTAGACATGCAGTGATCGTGAAAAAGAGTATAATGCACATACAGTTTAAATTCACTTGAATACAGTGGAGATTCACAATAATAGTCAAATCAAATGGTAATTTAATTGAACAATATGATATTTAGTGCAATGTAATAAAATTGATTGTCAAACCAGATATTGAATTAATTGTAGAATTTACTCTATGTAGGGTATATGTACCTTTCCTTGGCCTAATTTGCAAGCCGCCTTGACAATTTTGACCATAACTTATGAATTAATAGCACTAGAAATAATATGTCGACCCTATTACACACCCTAGGCAATGCATGTTTCACCAATTGGAAGTAAACTTACGTAAATATTCAAGATTTTACTTAATTCAGTTGAAAAGATTCGATGCGATGGTATGCAACGTTGGTCTATGGTACAAAAATTGGCCTATTAGTGGATACAACGTTGGCCTATTGCTATTCATGCACTAGAACCACTAATTATCTATTTTTTCAATATTTCTGTCGAAGTATTATCTCTGTTTGTTCACCAATCTTACTTTTAAATTATATTTTCGGAGCCAAATTTTCAAAAAACTATAAATAAATCACTTTAACTAAAGTTCTTTCTTAATTTAGTAACGAAAACAAAGCAACCCTATTATTATGTTATACTTTTACAGTCACCGCACACAAAATCTTTCTTTCTGTTCGTTCTTTCTGTTTTTTTACGCAAGAAATGCTGTTGACGTCTTTTTATCGCTGTTTTTGACGTCGCTTTACTGATGGGCCAAGATTTGGGTACATAGTGAAAAAAAATGTACTCAATATTCGGCCCACATTCAATTAGTAAAATAGTTATTATTCGTTGAAAACAAATACACAAGTTTAAAATAGCGTCTTTGACCGTCGCATCAAATGTTCAGTTATTGAAAAGTCAATTCGAAATGTTTCAGAATCATGCCATTTATGATCATGTGTATAGACTACCCACTAAGCCGAAGAATCATGGCGTCTACAAAAGCTAAACAAAGTGACATTTTCATTCAATTTTAATGTTCCAAAGTGCTAAAACTGAAACGAAATGTTAGAGCTGTTTGGCGCATAGCTTTTCCGATATCCAGTTATGCGTGTTTGTTTGAGTTTTTGGTTTACATTGAGATAGGCCGAACGAGGGGACTATGCCAACGAAGCATCCCGATACCCTATCATCAAAAAAAATCAGCAATATTAGTATTTATTTTTATCATCAGGCTGGTTTAATTCGAGAATCAAAAAATAATTGACCACACTACTATGGAACTCGGGACAATGATTAAGGGGCCCCCATAGCCACAGCTGTAAAGGCGTGGTAATTCAGCATGATCATGATGAGGTTGCCAGGTTCAATTTCCGATCGGTCCAGTAACTTTTCGTAAAGAAAATTTCCCTGACTTCCTTTAAACATATACAGTAGACGTTCGATAAGTGCAACATGTTTACGTTTCAGTTACCGGATGAAATTCGCTAACTGCAACGACTGACAGCCGTCAAACAGTTGTCAATTGCTGTTGGACGCAGCCAGAATGCACTCAAAAACATCGCAATGCAGCTGTAGTGCATCTGAAAAACATCGCAACTCTGTTGACGTTTTGTTTTTGACAGATAGCGGTGCGATAACTGCAAAATTGTTGTACTTAGAGGACTTGCAGTTAAAAAGCATTGCAGTTAAACCGTTTGCACCGAGCGAACGTCTACTGTAGTTACTTCGTGCCTGTCACACTATGTAGTTACACATAAAAACTGGTCATTGGCAGAGGAAGGTCTCAGTAGATAACTGTGAACGTGCTCTTAGAACACTATCATGGAAGCAGACAACAATAAGCTTAGAAGCAGACTTTTTCCCAATGGGGACGATACGCCAAGAAAAAGAAGCAGAATAAGATTATGCGACAAATGAAGACAAAACGCGGCGATGACGGTGGCAAAGTTGAACAGACAGATATTTTCATGCCATTCATACCTACCTGACGTGGAAACGAAGCTTTTCTCCATCTTGGAGCAACTTTTCCTCCGGCGACAGACGACGAAGCTCAACGTCTCTACTAGCATTATGTTACTTCTTGCGACGACAACCTGTGCGTGTGCACATACCGATCGCTCACAAGGAAGAAGGATGTGCTCTGAATAAATGTGTTTTCCCAGAGGAACCATCAGCCCAGGACTGCACACCGCCGGTGACAGCGATGATGAGACGTACCTACAGGACAAGTTTTCCTTGGATGGGCTCTGGCTGGCATCATTAGGCAAGTGTATTAATTGTCATGTTTGCGGCATGAATAATGATATCTGTTGATTCAGTTGGATTTATGTTGGCTGTGTTAATGTAGGTTTTTCAGTCTGAAGTATGTACAGTAGTCGTTTGATAAGTGCAACATGTTTACGTTTCAGTTACCGAATGTAATTCGTTAACTGCAACGACTGACAAGGTTTTTCATAGCTCATTATATAAGTCATAAATGGTCAAAATTTCATTGTATTCGATTCATTTTAATCCGGAGATATAACAGCTTAAAAATGGCTATCGAATAATTATACCTTTTTAAAAAATCTTTATAACTTCGTGCAGAATAGCCCGATCGTTTCCAGACCACTAATACTCAACTAGTTGATGAACTTACAGTGAAAATTTGAGAATATTTGATGTACTTTTTGAAAAGTTGCAGCTAGTTGAACATTTTTGTAAAGTGAAAATTTTGCCTGTCCCGATCATTTTGTCTATCCCCTGTATCTATGGAGCATCTATGCATAAACTATGGGTACATTCGTGGTTGTTTATGGAACATTCTTATGAGTTTATGGAGCACCATGTCAAAATGTATTGGTACAGTCTGTCAACTTCAGTCAAAAAAAATGTTGGTTTACCGGTACAATTTGAGCTGTTTAATTGAGCTGTTGTACATTTCTGTTCAACTAGGAATTTGATTTATTTTTTTTGGTAAATGGATCCTTTTTCTATGAAGCACTTTTTTATTTTCTAAGGGGCCTTCTTGTATTATTATTATAGCAGCAAAAGCATTTTGCCAAAAAAACAGCAACAGCAGCGAGGCTACACATAATAGGGGGATTAGGGGCATAATGGACACCCGGGGCGAAATGGACACCCCTGTTTTTGCTGAAACCGTAGACTTTTATGTAAAACTTTCAATGCATAAGTGTAAAGGAACAAGTCATTGCTCTACTTTTCAAAAGTACCATTTATATTCCTTCAAAATAACCAAAATATCATTGAAATTGAAGTATGTTTTTCATATGGTGGATTTCTTATAATTTCGAAGCAGCAGCAAATAAGGTATTACGAGCAATTGAGTGTGTCCACCATACAAACAAGTGAATTGTTAGCTTATCTACATGTATACGTAGATTTAGCAATGGATGAAGTATTATTTTTTGATCAGAACACACTGAAAATAGCAATTTCAATGTTGTAGTCAATTCGGGGCGAAATGAACACTGGCAATTATGAATGGATGTACGCACGTTGCATACTGTTAGGCGTTTTAGAGAGTTTGAAAAAATGTAATCCGATCATTTTAGCCTAAAATTTATTTAATTAACTTTGAAGTTATGTAAACTCGTCTAAAATGGAGTATTATATCTGTGGTATTGATCTCCGTTATCAAATTACTTAACTGGTCGATATTCTCTAAAATACAGCATAAAATATGCAGGGGTGTCCATTATGCCCCGATGGGTGTCCATTTCGCCCCTTACCTTTCCTGCCAGCCCCAAAAAACACACGATTTACAATTCATTATTTCTTCACAATAATGACATTCTATCAGCTGTAAATGATTGAAATACGTAGGAAACAAGTTAAAGTTGTGAGCCAACTGATAATATGTTAAGTTTTTGTCTGTTATACAGGCCTAATATACTCATTTACTTAGGGTGCCCCTAATACCCCTACACTGTGACAATCGCCTAAACTAAAGAAGGGCAGCTGATTGGTTAACCCTTATGTGGCTGACAGGGTACCGAGGTACCCAGCGCCCATTTGAAAAGCACGGTGTATAAAAAAGCAAAACATTGTCGGACACATAACTGTTAAACATAAAAACCAAAAACTGATTAGTTTTCTTCCGTTAAAACTATCGGATTACCGCTCTTCCATGTCATATATCCAAGTTTTTCGACTATAACATAAATTTATTCGCACCGCTGAGATCAAAACACAAACACGAATTTATACAATTAAAACAAGTAGCAAGCACTAAAACGTTATTATGCTCACACAAGCGCTACCTCATCCGAGTTAGTTGTTACTGCTGCTGCTGTTTTAAACACACCTACCAAAGGCGGACATAAACCAGGCCCCCCTTTTATGTTGAGCGAGCGGAATATGCTACCGCGTGGAAAAATTAAACTTAATTTTATTACCCTTTGCTCCTGGAAAATATTCACGGAGAACAAACAACAAGCGAACGTCTGTGTTTCTCTGTACTGTACTGCGCGGGGAAACTTTGTATGCCGTCGTGCCGGTTTCCAGACTTGGTGGTACTGACTGGTAATAATTTTCCTCCGAAAAAAGACCTCGTTGGAGGTGGTGTTGCATCTGCAGCAGAGCACTGACTGGCGACTGGCGAGGACGACTGCGGCGTGCTCACACAAACCGTATTTTATTCACACCACACTGCTGCACTGGCTAAAACTGGCTTAGCGTGCTAGGTTGGGTGGAACGTGTAGAACACGCACCACCATCGCTTCTTTCAAATTTTCCGTGCCGAAAGTCGGAGATTCTAGTTGAGTTTCATCTTACCGACAAGAACTGGTGCCGCAACATACATTGTAGTCGGCACTAAAATCTTCGAAAGTTATGTTCGGAATGCTGTTGGGATACGCCTTTGGGCATACGAAGAGTTTCCAACTATTTGTTTGGTGGTTATTGCACGGAAGATGGAAGTTTAGATCCTTATTGGAATTATATTGCACTTATTTCTTACAATTGCAACAGATAGCCGTAATATGGATAAATGCAAACCTTCTTGGAAAAGATTTTGAAGTCTTCTGCGAAATTTATAAAACCCTGGAAGATCATAATCTGTTCTAAAGAATAAGTATTGGGATTGCCATAAAAAGTTGCTGATCACCGTACCCTGCAGATGAATCGGAACGTAAATCGTAGCCGTAACCTCTAGAACCGTGGAGTTCTCTTCCAATCCAAACAGAACACGTAAAAACACTATTCTCTCAACCAATATATCCAATGTGATGCAGACATCTTGCTACTGCAATCATAAGAAACCCAGAATTTGGTGCTTGCTCAGAGTTGAGCATTGAATAGTTTCTTTGATGTGTATGAAGTTCAACCGTAGCCGAGAGGAACCATACCCGATGAACAATGCAGCCCAAGCTGATGAAGACGATACGATGATGATGATGAAAGATGATATGCTCCCAACAACAACGACTGATGGAACAGAGAGCCGCAGCACGTAGGGCAGGAGACGAAAATGACATAAATGCGTTCTGACAGTTATTAGCAGGGCTCTAGCATGATTTTTTTCCTGTGTTCAGACTGGATTTTTTTCACGTCCTCGTGTGGTTGGTTAATAATGCCACAAGACCTGGTCGTCCGTTCATCGGTCCAAGATAAACAGAGAAAACGTGCGGATCAGGTCTCCTTGCCGGCTCCGAGCTGTGAGTATCAGAGCCGGGGGTGGATGTACATTGTACAAACCTGAAAATGAACCCATTCGTTGTGATATAAACGGTTCTGATGGGACTTGAGAAGGGCGGTTGCTCGGAGTTAATTGAACGATATGGCAACTGACGTGACGACGAGGCGGGAGTGTTGTAGGGACGATGACGCAGGGCGCGGAAGATGAAGTTATGAATATGGACTGAGGCCAGAAGACGGCATGCGGAGCAGTTTGGTTGTTTATTATACTTTTTTTCCCGAACGGGTAAAGTTTCCTATTTATGCCGCATGCACAGGAGAAACTGGAGCGGAGAACAGTGCGACGGTGCAACCAGTTCCGAAGGAATAAATCATAAATGATTATGTTTTTATGAACTACGGCACACTGGCTTTTGGATGCACTCTTTGAACTTGATGCCATGTGCTGCCACTGCGGTAGTGAAACTCTGCATCTCGCATCGCACTTTCTCGATTCGGTGTAAAACAAATAAATCTTAGACCTTTCTATCGCTGTTTCCAGTTTCGAATTCAACACGTGAAGACTGTTTCAAGGAAAAAATGGACAAGTAAACAAGACGCAAACATTGTTTCCAAGCATAGACATAGGTATTGATGACCGTACACAGACTATGATTGACCAGAACAATCGTAATTGTGCTTAAAATTAATAAACGGGAAACATTCTTATTGTGAGCAGTACGAGGATAAAACATTTAAAATGTTAACAACGACTCAACCATGTCCTTACATGGCCACCATCTGGATGCTGGGTTCGCCGTATAGTGTAGCGAGCTCGTGGTTCATCCTACTCCGCCGCACACTATTCTCCTGCACACCGCCGAAGAACTCCGAGTGCTTGCAGGTCTTCCTCGATTATGGTCCATGTCTTGTGTTCATAGAGGACCACTGGTTTTATTAGCGTCTTGTGATTTTTTTTAGACCACAGCTTTTTTCTGAAGCCCGTAGAAGGCACGACTTCCACTGATGATGTGCCTTCGTATTTCACGGGTAGCATTGTTGTCAGCCGTCAGTAAGGATCCCAGATAGACGAATTCCTCCACCACCTCGATGGTATCTCCGTCTATCGTCACATTACTACCTAGACAGACCCGGTATTGTTCGGTTCCGACTGCGAGCATGTATGTACTTTGTTTTGGACGCATTCACCAACAGTCCGACCATTGATTGCCGCTTCGCGTTTCTGGCGGGTGTACAGTTCTGTCGCCGTTCCAAATGTTCTGGCGATAATGTCCATGTCGTCCGCAAAGCACACCAATTCCCTAACAATTTTTGAAAACGACGTGTAGCATTGATTATACGTCGTTTTCAAAATTTATTACTGAATTGACCGGATTTTGTGAAAATCGTAGTCCGGCTGTTGAGCCCGGCTCGTCGCATTACACCTTCCAGAGCGATGTTGAAGAGTAGGCAAGAGAGTCCGTCACTTCATCGCAGTCCCCGCCGATAATCGAATTAACTGGATAGTTCACCCGCAACCCTTACGCACACCGTCCATCTTTGCTTTAATCAGTCTAGTCAGCTTCTCAGGAAAGCCGTTTTCGTCCATGATTTTCCATAGCTCTGCGCGGTCGCTACTTTTGTATGCCGCTTTGAAGTCCATGAACAGGTGATGCGTTGGGACCTGGTATTCACGGCATTTCTGGAGGATTTGCCGTATGGTAAAGATCTGGTCCGTTGTCGACCGGCCGTCGATGAAGCCAGCTTGATAACTTCCCACGAACTCATTTGTTTTAGGTGACAGACGACGGAAGATGATCTGGGATAGCACTTTGTAGGAAGCATTCAAAATAGTGATCGCCCTGAAGTTCTCACATTCCAAATGGTCGCCATTGTTGTGAATGGGGCAGATTACCCCTTCCTCCCACTTCTCCGTTAGCTGTTCGGTTCTCCAGATCCTGACTATCAACCGGTGCAGACAGGTGGCCAACTTTTCTGGGCCCATCTTGATGAGTTCAGCTGCGATATCATCTTTTCCAGCTGCTTTGTTGGATTTGAGCTGGCGGATGGCATCCTGAACTTCCCTCTTGACTTGATGGCTCATTTTCGTCCTCTACTGCATTGGCGTAGTCGTTCCCTCAGTTTTCGTGGTTTCCCGTGTCTACGTCATCCACGCCATTCAGGTGCTCGTCGAAGTGCTGCTTCTACCATTCGATCACTTCACGTCCGTCCGTCAAGAGGCCTCCACCTTTATCCCTGCATATTTCGGCTCACGGCACGAAGCCGTTGCGGGATTTTTTTGAGAATTCTGCAGAGGATTCTTTCAGAAAATTCAGAAATTCCTCCAATATTTGTTCTGGAAATTCCTTTGAGAAAACATCGACAAATAATTCCGAGGATTCTACCAGAAATGTCTCCGTAAATTACTCTAGAGAATCCTTCAACAAGTTCTCTGAGGTTTTCTGCAAGAATACTTCCAAAGATGAGCTTTTCCAGTCCAAATCACAAAAAGCTTTGCCATTTTTGACTCGATGTTTTTTATTTTGAAAGAGATTTTGTTCATGTGATGTACAGGGGATAGACAAAATGATCGGGACAGGCAAAATTTTCACTTTTCAAAAAATGTTCAACTGGCTGTAACTATTCTAAAAACGCATCAAATATTTTCAAATTTACACTGTAAGTTGACCAACTAGTTGTGTATCAGTGGTCCAAACTTGGAAAAGATCGGGCTATTCTGCACGAAGTTATAAAGATTCTTGGAAAAGGCATAATTATACGATAGCCAACTTTGAGCTGTTATGTCTCCAGATTCAATGAACCGATTGCAATGAAATTTTGACGATTCACGACTTATATAATGAACTCTGAAAAACATTTGACTTAACTTGAAACAACAAGAAAAAAAGTTATAGCGATTTTATTTATTTCACGATTTTTGGATTATTTGGTGTTTTATTAGAAAGTTTTGGATAATTTGGTGTTTTATTAGAAAAATAATCTAATCTTTATAATTTTCTGCCGTGGTAAGAATTTTAAGTTAAGTCAAAGGTCATTAAAGATTCATAAATGGTCAAAATTTCATTGCAATCGGTTCATTGAATCCGGAGATATAACAGCTCAAAGTTGGCTATCGAATAATTATGCCTTTTTCAAGAGTTTTTATAACTTCGTGGAGAATGGCTCGATCTTTTCCAAATTTAAACCACTAATACACAACTAGATGGTTAACTTACAGTAAAAATTTGCGAATATTTGATGCTTTTTTCGAAATGTTACATCTAGTGTAACATTTTTTGAAAAGTGAAAATTTTACCTGTCCCGATCATTTTGTCTATCCCCTGTATTTCATGAATCTTTTGCTTTAGCATCAACATATAACCATTTTTCCACACCTAACTTATTAAAAAGCGTATGAAAAAACCATGGAAAAACATTTTTTTTCTGTAAAAAGTTTTAACCTTTGAAATGATGTCTTCGAAGATGTTTGACGATATTTAAAGGATTTATAGAAAAAAAAATACATTGAGAGTAATATTCATCGCAGATCTATTTTAGATGTCATATTATTTTCATTTTTCCAAAAACCTTAACTTTCGATTTTTTTTTAATTATATTTTTGGAGAAAGTCGACTTTTAGCCTCAAAATTTCCCAAGTTAACCAAAATGGTCAACACCAAATGCTTCTAACTAATTTATTCTCGATTTTTTATAACTAAATTTATACGGCTCAGAGTGGGTCCGTGGCGTTGTTGGCTACACGTTCGCTTGATAAGTGGATGGTCATGGGTTAGATTCCCCTCAACAAAAAACTAGTTACCCGCTTGAAGAGACACATGAGCCCATCCGTCCAACACTATGGCCGTCTGGAATGCGGACTGAAGAAAGAGTGCAAAAGAGGCAACGTCGCAGCAGATCCAAAAATAGAATTAAGTAGATAAAGTAGATACACAGCCACTGTTCAAATGGGCAATTGGTAATTGATGTCGCTTTCGTGATGCCCAAGTTGGTGAATAGAGCTTATAGTGTAAGGAAGGAGATATGTAGAAAAAAAAAGAGTGGAACGTACCACTCTTAAGCAAACTTTAGCTGTTAGAAACTGTTATTCAGATAGTTCTGTTGCTTTGAAAGTTACAGCAAATTTAAAAAAATTCTAAAAAATGTAAAAGACCTTGTGAAATGCTATTCGATTTTTTTTTTTTGACTAAACTGTTATCAGATTTTAGGATTAATTATTTCTCAGATACGTAGATTTTTTTATTTTTGAATTCGCTGTAACTCAAGCATGGTTGGATGTAGGAAAAACATTATAGCTAGTTTTTTTTTTCATTGGAGCTTGCAGGTAGAATCTATTTTTTATAAAAAAACATCTCAAAAATTGTTTCCTTTTGATTGTTTTAAAAATCGATGAGAAATGAAAATTCGAAAAAAAAAGTTAGGAGCATTTGATCTGATCATCTTGAGCTACTAGGCACATTTTAAGGCTAGAAATCAGCTTTGTACAGAAAAGAAATCTAAGGATAAGATTTTTAGAAAATTAAATTATATGACATGTTCCAAAAATTGACGATAAATATTACTTTCAGGGTAGTGTAGTGCCGAACTAGCGATACGGAGTCGTGAGTTCGAATCCCACTAAATCACGTGGTATTTTTTCACATATCTCGCAATTTGTCAATCAAACGTACTCTGCCTAAAAATACTTCAAATTTTACGTCTATTTCAGACATACTGGCCGACTGGTACAACCGAAAAAGGGCAATAAATTCATTGTCACTACGAACTCCTCCGAAGTTTCTTTCTGCTCTATAGGAGTTCTCAATTATATTGCATTTTAAATTAAGGCATCCATGAAAAAACTCAGGAATCCTTGAGTCCTCGATTATAGAAACGACTGAATCGGACGCAAGTATTGCGAAACATAATCATTTTTTCAAGAAGATTTATTAAATAGCAAAATAAGTCATTGAAAAAAAAACCAGAAAGTAACTGTATAAAGGGCACTAAAGAACTATATTGAAGAGCGACTTAATTGCACTTCTTTAGTGCTGCTAAATATTATTCCATAAAATCTTCAGCGCCATTAATGACAAAATTTATATATTTACTGTATTGGCGGACTTTTGCGCTAAAAATTCCAAATAAATAAAACATTAAAATTTATTTGAATTTGTATTTAAATTATTATCGCAAATTGAAGAAGAAGCCCACAAGAAGTTTCCTAGCATATTTTATTTAGAAAAAAAGGTCTCAAAAACTGCTCCCAACGGTCAGATTTATGCTTGTTTCGAGAGCCAAAGTGCTCCCAATTGTTTTAAAAATTGAGAATTGGAGTACAGAAAAGGAATGTGAGTTATCTCCTCTACTTTCTATTTTTGATATGGGAGTGTAGAATAAACCCATTTCCATTAGAAAAGAGTTTAAATATGTATAATCCTTTCTGAAACAAAACCCAAGTTCCACTCAAACTAAGTTCAGTGGACGATTAGCTAGGATAACCTCCCGCGCCCCTGCTTTCAAAGTATCTATGTCAACGCAAGCGTGAAAAAAGTCAATCACAATAAAATGTAGACTTACGGATGATGTCCAGCTTGGCCGGCGGGGTGGCGACCCGGGCCCCGGAGGAACGAGCCGTCGCCAGGCACACGTAATCTCCACTGTCGGACCACTGCGAGACGCCGTTTATATGCAGATTGGTCCCATTCAAATACACACGCCGGTCCAGTCGGATGGGATTGCCTGTATGGGGGGCGCGGATGGAACGAACGGCACAAAGCACGGAGAACATGGAAAGAAAGAAAAACCAGGGGTTAGCAGATGGTCATATAATAAAAATTAATGTTCCGACGACGGACGAGTGGGAGACGAAGCGCGGATGTCACCACACCGGCTCTAGCAGTAGCAGCAACAGCAGAGCGGTATCGGTAGTAGCATTTTTGTATATTTCGGCTAAAAGCAAACAGAGCATCCGGAACCGGAGCAGAAATTGAATTCCAAATCAAGAAATTTCAGAACAGAGAAATTAATGCAAATTCTAAGGTGCTTCTCGGCGGTGCGGTGGAGGAACCGTGCATTGGATGCCCGTCGGTTGTTCTTGGATAGTGATTCGCTTCTAGGGCTTTTTCAGAGTGCAGACGGTCTGTGACAAAAGGTCGATTGATAGAAGGCTGATTTATCCCCACCAAACTTTTAAAAAGGACGTCTGAAAAAAAAAACCTAATTTTCTTCTGCAAAAAAAATATAACTCGAAAACGGTTTGCTGGATTGAAATGATATCTCGAAGATATTTGAGGATATTTGAAGGAATATTAGAAAAAAATACACTGAAATAAATATTTATCGTGAATCTAAGTTATATGATATTATATAATTTCAATTTTTAAAATCCTTCGTCGAAGAGTGTACAGTAGACGTTCGATAAGTGCAACATGTTTACGTTTCAGTTACTGAATGAAATTCGCTAACTGCAACGACTGACAGCCGCCAAACAGTTGTCAGTTGCTGTTGGACGCAGCCAGAATGCACTTAAAAACATCGCAATGACGTCTTGTTTTTGACAGATAGCGGTGCGATAACTGCAAAATTGTTGCACTTAGCGGACTTGCAGTTAAAAATCATTGCAGTTAAACCGTTTGAACCGAGCGAACGTCTACTGTAGTTTTCAGGGCACAAAAATTCATGAAAAATTTGGATATCGGACCAGTTTGGCACGCAGATTAAGAATAAGGAATTATCTCAGCACCGCCAAAGAAGCCAATTCTCGTTTCTTGTGGATATTACAGTAGACGTTCGATAAGTGCAACATGTTTACTTTTCAGTTACCGAATGTAATTCGTTAACTGCAACAACTGGCAGATGTCAAACGGCTGTCAATCGATGTCGGACGCAGCCAAAATGCACTAAAACACATCGCAATGCAGCTGTAGCACCGACGAACCAACGTGACAGTGGTGATTTAAAACTGTCCCCCTCAATTTAACGGTCGACCAGCAAAGCGTGCGAATCCTTCTGTCAAGTCAGCGCAGACGCGAACCTCTTCCTATATGAACACACGGGGGTTTGGGATCAAGCAAGCAAACCAACGCGAACCGTTATAGAGGTGGCGGTAGTGTTCGGCTATTTTTCTCATGGCGTCGCGGACAACAAATTTAAATTTGTTTGTTCTAACTGTCATGTCGGTTCATCGGTGGCTGCAGTGAATCCGAAAAACATCGCAGGTCAGTTGACGTTTTGATTTTGACAGACAGCGGTGCGATAACTGCAAAGTTGTTGCAATTAGTGAACTTACAATTGAAAAGTATTGCAGTTAAAGCGTTTGCACTGAGTGAACATCTGCTATATTCTAAAAAAATGGTAAATTCGGAACTTTGACAACATTCCTGAAAATTTTCTAGTACAGTAGACGTTTGATAAGTGCAGCATGTTTACGTTTCAGTTACCGAATGTAACTCGCTAACTGCAACGACTGACAGACGTCAAACAGTTGTCAATTGCTGTTGGGCGCAGCCAGAATGCACTCTAACACATCGCAATGCAGCTACAGTGCATCCGAAAAACATTACAACTCTGTTGACGTTTTATTTTTGACAGATAGCGGTGCGAAAATTGCAAAATTAAAAGCATTGCAGTTAAAGTGTTTGCACCGAGCGAACGTCTACTGTACACTGGACCTTCCTGAGGAGTATTTTTGAAAGAGGCTGCCTACCCAGAGGGATTGAGAAGATTTTTAGGTGGTTACAGGAGGGCTTTAGGGGTGTTTCAGGAATAGAGAGGTGGTAGAGAGTGACGGGGCTTCAGAGATGTTTCAACGAGTTTCAGGGTGCTCTGGAACCGCTGCAGTCCTTTGAAAAGTTTCTGAAACTTCCCTCTTAAAACATCCCTGAAAACCCCAGGGTTACAAGCGGTTTTGAGGGTTTCGAGGGACATAGGGGTGTTACAGAAGGAGTTCAGAGATGTTTCTGGATATTTAATTCTCGGGGATTTCGGCTTTCAGTCAAAGAAAAGCGTTGATTTTCTTATCTCATCGCCAACGTTTCGATCCAGATGTTGGGATCTTCTTCAGGGCCTGCGGTTTATTCGTTTAATTAGGATGGTTAACAGACTACATAAAGACTACACTTACTCGAAATTAATCAATTTTGTCCAATCCCGTGTACATCTCACGGTTGATTGTCTCGTTTTGAATTTGCACTGCACAAGTCTCACTGTGGATTTAAAGTCGTCAGAGAAGTAGTTTTGGGAACACGGAATATAAGGGTACATACTTTACTGCCAGCACCCCCGAAGGTAGTGGGTGGGTGGTACAAAATGGGAGGTCTACACCAGGAGGATCCACGACACTTGCCAACACTGCCAGAGCTAACAGCTGATCGAACATTACTGAGGGATTTGTATATTGTGTGGTGTTTGGGTGGTTGTGTCTGTCTGTGTTAGTTGGGATGGGTAGTCGTTGGATTCGGGTCGATTATAACTATTTGTAGACGACGCACGACTCTCCTCTCTTCGGGTTTTGATAGAGGAGAGTAATGCCGTTTTTCTTTTTGAACCTGGGTTGGAACTGGATTGGCGGAAAATGTGTAAACAAACAACGTCAAACAAAGTTTAGTACAAGCGAAACCGAAGTCGGGTTGGGGTTGAAACTGTGATCTGATCCAGTTCCAACCCAGGTTGGAACTGGATAATAAAGAAAAACGGCATAAATGTGCGTACGCACAGCTGAGATTATCGGTGTCTGTCCGATGGTTGACCGTGTTGGATGTAGTCGCGATCTGGCACATTTCCAACACTTGCAGAGCTTGCTTCTTGTACGTTATATCGACGATAGTGGGATTGCTAATGTTGAACCGGTGTTGGTGGGTGATGCAATGGTTGATCAATGCTGATTTTTCCCGTAGTTGTTGTACTGGAAGATCGGTATTTTGCTGCCCTTGCGCTAGATGCTGTTCCAGTGTGTTGACATGGGTTTGGTGTCCATACATGCGATTGCGGAGTTTATTCGCCGTCATGCCAATGTATTTGCCGGGGCAGTTTTGACAGTCGATCCTGTATATTACGTTGCTTTTGCTCATGTCCGGTACCGGATCTTTAGCATTACGATACAGCTTCCCCACTGTGTTGTTGTTGCTGTGTGAAATCCCAACAGCGAGTCCACTGCTGTGTATTATCCGTTTTAGGGATGGTGTCAGGCCTTGGATGTATGGGATCGATCGATAGATGGTTGGTTTCTCCGGTGTGTCTATACGCTGTGTCTGACGCAATAGACGATTGATGAGAGCTGAAGGATAATCATTCTTTCTGAGGTGTGTATGAATCAGCTGTTCTTGTTGTTCCGAACTGCGAGTGGTGCTCAAGCTACGGACTCGGTCGATAAAATTCCTGGCCACCGAAAGTTTTTGATCCATGGAGTGGAACGAGAAAAAGTTAAGCATTCTACCGGATGCGATAGGCTTGGTATACCAGTCCGTTTTGATGGTGCCATCTGGTAGCCTAATTAACAACAAATCCAGGAATGGTAGTTGACAGTTAACCTCCACCTCGGATGTAAACACAATCCTTGGGTTCATTGTGTTGAAAACATCTAACACTGCGTTCACTTGGTCTTTATGAAGCACAAGGAACAAATCGTCCACATATTTTCGTATAAACTGCGGAAGAATGTTAGCAGTTCGTAATGCTCTCGTCAAAAGGTTCTCCATAACGATGTCAGCCAATATTGGAGAAAGAGGACTTCCCATTGCCGTGCCTGATATTTGGTGGTAGAATTTTTGGCGGAAACAAAAGAAACTGCCACTTATGCAGAAGTCCACGATTTCCAGGAAAAGATCCAGGTTTATGTTCGTATTAACCTGTATCTCGTTCCACATCATAATGATGTCGTGGATGACGACGTCTTTAGTAACGTTGGTGAACAACGATACTGCATCAAAAGACACCAGTACGTGGTCTGTCGGTATTGTCAATTGATTGACGTATGCGCAGAACGTTTTCGAGTCAACAGCATTATACTGACTCTTGAACGAATTTTGGAGTATATCAGCTATGAACTTACTCAAATGGTACGTAGGAGATGTTGTGTTGGGAACCACTGGCCTGAGCGGTAAGCTCGGCTTGTGTGCCTTCGGCTGTCCGTATATACGAGGACACACAGCGTTGTAGCTTGTGAGTCTGTGTTTCGTTCGGGCATCTATCAGCTGTAGCGCGTACAGTCTCCTGACAATGTTGTTGTTGCCCCGTTCGTAATTTTAATGCCCCGGGGTAATTTTAATGAGTATCAAGGATTTTCAGCGGGTTTTAGAGGCGTTACAGGTAGTTTCAAGGGGTTTCAGGCGTGTTTTGGTGTGCTTCAGGAGGTTTCAGAGGTATTACAAAGGGTTTCAGTTTCTATTCGGGCAGTTGTCAAGGATTTTATGGCTATAGTAGTTTCAGAAGATTATCATCGGGTCTCGGAGAAGTGACAGAGAGCTTTAGGTGATTTTTTGGGAGGTTACAGAGAATTGCAGGTGCATTACAGTGGGGAACTCGGTGATGTTTCTGGAGGTTTCGGAGAATTTTCTACAGTTTTATGGGACGTCACATTTGGTGTTAGAGGAATTCTTGGGGTTTTAGGAGGGTTACAGATGTGTAACGGGGGGTCAGGGAGTTTCAGGGGGCTTTCAGTGTCATTTCAATAAGTTTCAGAGGATTTTCAGGTGCGTTACAGGCATTTTGAAGAGGTGTCAAGCGATTTCCTGGGACGTTCCAGGGCATTCCAGAGGATTATCAGCGGGTTTCAGAAGCATTGCAGGGAGTTTCAGGGCCATTTGGAGGGGGGGGGGTTTGTAAGGTTAAACACGCAATACATGAGGTACTTCAGGAGATTTAAGAGGATTCACAGAGAGTTTTGCGGACAATTCTGGGGGTTTCGAGGCCCCACGGTATAATAGGGAGACCCAGAAGGTGTCATGAGGTTTTCGGCGTCATTTTAATGAGTTTCAAAGGATTTTCGACAAGTTTTAAAGGCGTTACAGGTAGTTTCAGGAGGTTTCAGCTAGTTTCAATCGGTTTCAGACGTGTTTAGTGTGTTTCAGAAGGTTTCATGGCTGTTAGTAAGAGCTTCAGGGGTGTTTTGGGTAGTTTTGAAGAATATTATGGCTACAAGAAGTTAAATGGAGTTTCATTCCTGGCCTCCGAAAATCACCTGAAATCCCCGCAAACCTCCTGTATCACTCCTGACCTTTCTAAAACGCCCCCGAAACCCCCGAGAAACCTCCAGTAACTTTCAATAAACCTTTTGACCTCCTCTTATCAACTAAAGTGTCCCCTAGAAGCCTCTAGAACCTTTTGAAGCTTCTCTGAAAATCCCTTGGAAACTCCTTCAAACCACCCCCTGTAACGTCCCAGAAACCCGCTGTTTTATTACTCTCAAAGTATGTAACCCCTTAAACCATTTCTGATAGGTTTCTTGCACACGTTTTATTACATTCCATAAAGAGATTTTATAAATAAATTTTCAGACCTAACAAGACTTTTTAGGAACGTCAAAAAAATGCATAGAATAACTATGTTATTCATGACTACTTCTACCAATAGAGATAATTAATCGTCCTCTATAGTTTACTAACTCTGTTATTCTACCAGGGATCATAAATTTCTTCAGAACTGTTTTAAATATTTGTGCAATGAATCCCGCACAAATTCTACCATGGATATCACTAAAAAAGGTCTAGTTGAAGAATAGAACTGATATGATATTTTAGGAGATTTTAACATTTACCTAATTGACCGTTTATAACTCGACATTTAACGTTTCGTGTTTCGACCTTTGTCTTTCGACGTTTTGCCACTCAACCCAGAACATCGTAAAAGTTCCAATGCAGATTCCTTCGCCTTCCCAGTAGAATATATCCATACAATTTTTACGCGCCACCCCCACACCGCCGTCTCCGCCTGCTATCAAAACCTTTTTTCTTGTCTTCGCAAAACTTACCGTTCAACGTCCAGGAAAAGTCGATCTCATCGTCGAAGAAAGCTCGACACTGGAACACGACCGACTCGCCCTCGTACACCTGGGTGTACTTGGGCAAAACCGTAAATTGGAACTCGGCCCGAACGACCACGGCGACGAACGCTGTTAGGAGGAAAGAAAAACAGAAAATTCAAATTAGTCTCCGTCTCGAACGAAGGATCGCAGTTCTGGCGCACGGGAAAATTCTAGGGTTGTCCTTCCCCTCGCCGATCTCCTCCCTCCCACCACCCTCCACTTCACGAGGCAAATCACCCAGCCACCCGTGATGACATTCCGTTGAATCGTCACTCTGTGTACTCTCCGACGTTGGAATCGAAGCAAGCGTGGTGAGAATTTTCGCCACCGTATTCCGGCGTTCTGCCTTATCAACTTCCTCTTCCTAACGCGGCAGCGGAGGAAACGGTGAGTCAAAATTTTTGAATTGCCGGAAAACTTCCTTTTCCGATGGGAAAAATCGGTATACCTACTGCAGCAGCACAGTGCGGAAGCGGAGCTGTTAAAAGCGCGCCTCGGAGAGTTCAGTTTGTGTCACAGCCTACTTTATTCGGTCGAGATGTGATAAGAAAGAATTTAACTCTTTCGTCAACAAGCAGCGGGGGGGGGGGGGGGGGGAATGAAGGAATCAATTTTCGTCCAATCTGGGAGTACATTTTCGATTTGAGAAAGAGTTGAGGTTTGAATAGCTGATTTTGTGAGATGAATTCCGATAAGCACGTTTTCGGTGACATAACTTTTTATTGAATGTTTAAGTTAGTTTTGAGTGCTTTTTGACGTTGCGAAAATTGTGAATAGCAGCAGGCGTTGTCACGTTTCTGTTAGGTTGTCATTCTAGTCCTAGAGGGAAATGATAACATGTAGCTTTTATCGAAGACTACTTTATCAAGAAGACATGCAACTCTGTTATTTTCCCAAACTAACGGCAAGCGTCACTGACGGCACCGCCGCCTGGTGAGCTAAGGTGGTATCTTTGTGTAAAAGCGTAAGGGTGTATTGGTACAAGTATGATAATTTACACACACTATCATGAATAGTGCCACCTTCATCCGGGGTGGCGCTGCTAGCATTGACTCCCGATTTTCAGCAGTGCTGCAAGTCTTCTTGATAATGTGGTCTTCGCTTTTATCGAACGTTCTGTAGACTGCACCGATAACCCAATGGCATAGACAAACATACGTATTAGTCTGTGCACCAGTTTATGCTATCTTTCTCCCTCTTTTGGAAATTTTGAAAACGGGGACCTCAGTATACGTCAAATTTCCTATAGGAAAGAGCAAGACAGCATCAAAGGCTGCACAGGCTAATTACTTCCCACCTACTCACTTCCTATCGTTGATGCTGTGGCAGCTCAAGACGCTGGTACCGTTTTTCCTGTTGCTTGACGTTCGGTCTCTACCGCCACCTAGCAGGTGATTTGCAGCGTGATCAGCATTGCGCGGTGGTACATCTGTTTGTCTGTGCCAATAGAATACTGTATGATAGACCAAAAACCACAGCTTTTCTGTGTCAACCGCGCACAGCATATGATTAGCATAAAATATGCTAGTCGCGAAAAAGACTCCGAAGCACGCAATATTAACTTCTTTGCCGCCTGTGACCCATCCGTGGTGCTGTCAGCACCGTCAGAGAGTTTATTTATTTACATTTCCGAAGAATATGAGAATAAAAAAACGCCAACTGTGTCAAAAGTTTTGTTGATTGATTTTTGTACTGTGATTCTAGCGAACGTCGGCTCAAATTGATTCTCCGATAAATCTGCACCAGATGTCGAATCCAACTCCAGTTGCCACGTGAATGTCCTTATTAAACTTTTTTCTCATTTTCAATTTTGTCAACGCGACACACCGTTTCGTCCAATTGGACCAATTTACACGATCACAGGTGATTTAAGTATGGTTTTAGATGCAAGTATGGTTGCACTTTTTGGTCATAAATCTCTAGGTTGTGATGCAATCTTGCGTCTAAGTGTAAAAAAGTTTGATTGAATCTTGTATGGCGAGAAAAGTAGAGTTTTCATCTATTTCCCGTCCATCTAAGCATCGACCAATAACGATCGCATTCATTCTTGCACCTCGTTAGCAATTGCAATTATCATGTAAGACTATTTTAAAGGAACTATAATTTTCAATAATATGATTGAATAATTGCCCCTCGAATTCTGTTTCCGTCTAGGCAGCGTCGATTTTGGGCACAACCAGAGGTCAGTTCCCGGCACAACTTTCACATGACACTATGGTACATAGAATAGTCAACAATTATGGTGGGCGTTTATTCGAAAAGTTGGTAAAATTCTTCACAATCCAAATCAAATTATTTACTGGTTCCCGTATGCGTCAGGTAATCCTGGAGAAGGTCTTGGAAACATCTCTAAATAGATGATTGAAGGATTTCTGAAATTTCCGAAGAAATTGCTGAATGAAGTTTTGAAGAGAACCTGAGAGGAATTTCTGAAAAAAAAATCACTTGAGGAAATCCTGTAGCGATCCCTAAAAGATTTCCTGGGTAAATCTCTGAAGAAACACCAATCCCTGGAGCAATTCCTGCAAGAATCTCTGGAAGAAACTCTGTAGAATCCCTGGAGGAATTTCCGGAGGAATCCCTGGAAAAATTTCTGGAAGTAAAATTGAAGGAATTCCTGTATAAATTATGGGAGGAATAGCTAGAGAAATTTCTGAAGAGATCTCATGAGGAAATCCTAGAATCAAAGCCTAGATAAGTTTCTGGAGGATTCCTTGGGGGCATTTCTGGAGAAGTTCCTGGAGGAATTCTCAGAGGAATCCCTAAAAAATTTCAGAAGAAATCTCTTGAGGAATTTCTGCACGAAATCTTAGAGAAATTTCTGAAGGAATCCTTGGAGGAATTCTTGGAGAAATCCCAGAAATTTAGGCGCTGTACAAACTGTAAGTGCAGTTGTCAGTTGTGATCGCTCTCGTAGTGTCCCAGTCCCTAAAAAATTCCTGAAAGTATTCCTGGAGAATTTCCTGGAAGTATCTATGAAGATATCCGTATAGGATTTCCTGGAGAAATTTCTGGAGGAATTGCTGACATTGCATCTAAAGGTTGCCCGGGAGCAATTCCTGTAAAAAATCCTGGAGAAATGCCTGGAAGAATTCCTAGAGGTATTGCTGTGGGAGTTGCCGGAGGAATCTCTAGATGAATTCTTGAAAGCATTACTCGATGAATTTCAAGAGAAAACTCAAGAGGAATTCAGAGAGATTTCTATTTCTATTTCCGTTATCTATTTCTGAAAAAATCCCTTGAGAAATTCCAGGAGGAATACCTGGAGGAATTTCTGAAATATTCCTGAAGGAATTCCTGGAGAAATTCCTAGAGGATTTCCTAGAGCAATCTTCAAAGGATTACCTGGAGGATTTCATGAGGAAATCCCTGGAGAAATACCTTGAGGAATCCCTAGAAGAATTGCTGACATCGTTTCTGAAGGATGTCCAGGAGCAATTCCTGGAGAAATACCTGGAAGAATTCCTGGAAAAAAAAAAACATGGGTAATTCCTCGAGGAGCTCCTGGAGAAGTTCCTGGATAAATTCATGGATAAAATTCTGGAGGAATTCCTGGAGGAATTCCTAGAGATTTTTGTGTGGGAATTACTGGAGGAATCTCAAGAGGAATTCTAGAAATTATTACTGGATAAATTTTTAGAGGAATCTGCAGAAGAATTCTGGAAGATTTCTATTTCTATTATTTTTCTATTTCTGAAAAATGCAATGTAGATAATCCTGGAGGAATTTCTAGTGGAATTTCAGGAGGAATTCCTGGAGAAATCCTCGAAGAAATTCTTGAAGGTGTCCCTGGGGAAATCCTTGAAGAAACCCGTGGAGGAATCTCTAAAAGAATTCCTGGTGGAATCGCTGAAAAATTCCTGGAGAATTCCTGGAAGAATTTTGGATGAAATCTCTGAAGGATTTGCTGGAAGACTCCTTAGAGGAACTTCTGGAGGATTTCCTGGAGGTATCTTCGAACGACATCCTGAAGGTATCTTCGAAGGATTTCCTGGAGGAATCTCTAGGGAAATTGCTGGAGAAAAGAGAAAGGAGGTTTTCCTTCGCGAATTGCTGGGGGAATCCTTGAAGGAATTCCTGGAGGAATCTATGGAAGAATTCTTGCAACAATTACTGGATGAATTTCTGGAGGAATCTCTACAGGAACTTTGAGAGAACTTTCTGAATCCCCTGAGAAATTCCTGGAGGAATTTCTAGAGAAATATTTGAATTATTCCTGGAGAAATCCACGAAGGATTTTCTGAAGGAATCCCTGGAGACATTCGTAGAGAAATCTCTGGAAAAATCCCCGAAAAAGTTCCTGGAGGGTTTTTTTTGCGGAATTCCTGGAGGAATCCCTGCAGCAATTCCTGGAGAAAAATTTGGAAGAATTCTTGGAGGAATTCCTGGAATCCAGAAGGTATTCCCAGAGAAAATCCTAAAGAATTTCTGAAGTAATCCCTGAAGGATTTTCTGGAAAAATTCCTGGATAAATTTCTGACATAATTTATGATGGAATTCATTGATTAAAATTTCTGGATGAAATCTTGGAGGAAACCCCTGGAAGAACGCCTGGGGAATTCCTGAAGGAATTTTTGGAGGAGTCCCTGAAGCAATTCCTGGAGGAATATCAGGTGGAACTTCTTGCGGAACGGCTGAAAAATTCTTGGAGAAATCTCTGCAAGAATCCAAGGAGGAATCCTTGGAAGAGTGCCTGGAAAATTTCCTGGAAGAATGCCTGGGCGAATTCCTGGTGGAATTCTTGGAGGATTCCCTGAAGTAATTCTTTAGAGGAATTCCTGTAGGAGTCTCTGGAAAAAAAAATTGGAAGATTCCTTTCAAGAATTTCCGGGTAAATTTCTGGATAAAGTTGTTCCAAATCCCTGCAACAATTCCCAGAGGAATCCCAGGAATAATTCCTGGAGAAGAAATTCGTGGAGGAATCCCTTGAGAAATTCCTGGAGTAACCCAGGAAAAATTCCTGAGAAAATTGCAGATGGAATCCTTGGAGAAATCCTGAAGGAATTCTAAGAAGAGTTCGTGAAAGAACTTCTTGAGGAATCCTTGAAGCAGTTCTTGAAGGAATCCCTGCAAGAATTCCTGAAGAAACCCCAGCAGGAATCCCGGAAGCAATTCCTAGAGGCATTCCTAAGGGAAGTACTGAACAGTCCCTAGAAGAAGCACTGGATTCATTCCTGCAGGAGTTCCTGAAAGAATTCCAAGAGGAACTCCTGAAGAAATTCTGAAAAGTATTCCTGAGGCAATTCCTGGAGGATTTGTTAAAATAATCCCTGAAGTTGTTCCTGAAAGAAACACAGAAGAATCCGGGAATCTCTGGAGGAATTCTTGAAGGAAAATCTGGAGAAATCCCATGAGAATCCCGGAAACAATCCCATGAGGAATTCCTTAAGAAATCCCAGGAAAACTTAACAAATTCCTGGAAGAATTTCTCGAGGGATTTCTGTAGGAAAAAAATATAAAGGAATTCATGTCTACAATAATTTTAGGGCGAGTTTTTGTTGGAATCTTTTGATGGACTCCCAAAAGAGTGTTTTGTACAATATTTTAAAGAATTCCTATATTAATTTCAGTCTAAATTTTTTTGTAATGGTTTCTGGATGATATTTCTGCTGAAACACTTCGAATCATTCCAGATTGAATTATTGGAGCAATTTGTAGTGGTAATCTTGAAGGAATATATGGAGAAATCTTTGAAGGCACACTTGCAGAAATACCTAAAAGAATTTCTGTTGACACTCCTTCGGGAATCCCTGGATAAATTTCTGGAGGAATCCTCATGAAAAGCACTGGAACAGTCACTGAAGGAGCCTCTAAAGATATCCCAGAGCTAGGAGTTCCACAGTTCTTGGCAAGATGGCCCATTCATTAATGGCACTATATCCAGTGTTAGGCAATCATAAGTCAAAATGCCCCTCCTGACCACACCCGATATATATTATATTCAAAGACTTCAGAAGTGATTACTCAAGAACTCACTGTACTTGAAACACATAAACATTTAGTGGCATTCAATAGATTATAAAGCGCTTTTTTCTCGAATTCCTGAGAAAAGTTTATTTTTTTTATTGTTCGATTTTTTTTAAATATCCAATTCAACTAGCCATTTGACTAGCATGATACTTAACAGGTTAGTGGTTAGCAACTGCTCTGAATATGTCGTCTAGCTTCAACGAATGCTTTAACTGTCATTTTGACTCCTATCTTGCAAACTACCAAGACAGTTTAATATGATGTTAATTTTCTTGAAGTTACATTTTTAGTCTTGTAAGAGAGGACAAAGCATTAGTTAAATCATGTCTTCATGTTAATTTGGTTTCAAGAGCCAACCCTTTTTATGTCTCGTAGACTTATTATACTTTATTGAGCAATGATAACTTCAATATATATCACCTGAGGTGCGTCCACAACAATCTCAGTATCTGCTCAGTTATATTCGCATTTGGAACATATTCAAATACTATTCGTTCCTGTTTTTCTAGTCACGCTCAGCCTAAAGTTTAGTTTTGTCTTTCGCCTTCTCAGCTGCCACTTAATTGGTGTGAAATTTCATGTTTAATGGTTCATTTTAACTATAAAGCTCAGATTGGAGTTCAAGAGAAATCGCTCAAGAAACTTCTAGAACGATTCCTGGCAGAAACTTTCTACGGTGACTGCCATTTGAACTGTCATTTCTTCGCAACTGCGTACTGCGATCGAAGAAAAACGGTTTCTTGAGCGATTCAGCCAAGGAATTTCCCATGCATCAAGATAAGCCGAGAAATTCCTTCTGATCTGCAAACAGCCCTTAAATCTGCGTTGGCTGGTAATCTGTTTCTTACGAAATTTACGACACTGTTGCGTTTTTAGTACTTCATTTTTTAATAACACAATTCGCCTTATACGGCTCTACAAAGAATCGACTATATCTGCCTTGCAAGTCTTACCGCTTTCAACGGCATTTCCACCTTCAACGGCTTTTTTCGCCTTCAACAGCTTTTCACTCTCCGACGGATCTTTCCGCCATCAACAGTTTTTCGCCTTAGTCGGCTCTTCTGCCTATAACATTTTTCCTGCTTTCGAAAAGTCTTTCCGCCTTCAACGGCTTTTCTATCTGTAATCCTTTCCGCCTTTTACGGCTATTTCAAGAATGTCGCCTTCATTAGCTTTTATCGCCTTCATTGGCTTTCATCGCCTTCACTGGCTTTTAACAGCAAGGGCAAAATTTGATTTCAAAATATTGTTTCACCTCTACGCCTTCCTCGGCCATCCGGTTAACAAATCAATACTTCATTCATCATTCAGCATTAAAGCCTAGATTTAGGACAACAACCCCATTCAACGAGTATCAATATCACAATCAACAAAACTTAGATTTTCTTCACAGTTCTTTATTTCTTTATCTGACAATAGTGATTGTCATCGATTTGAACTAAACAATACCGATCACCATCAAAATCTCTCACAAGTTGATCATTGTCATTAGTCGAAGGTACAAATAGATTGTTTGATTCATATTGAACAGTTAGTACACAATATTTACCTTTTTGATTCCAATGTTGAAATTCAATCACAAGTCATCACCTGGAGGCCATCACCACTCTGCATGCACCACAAACACCACTCATCTCTTTCTTTTTCCAAAGACAACACTTCAAGAGCCGAAATTAAACTAATTTCACATGCACTGTTCACCGTTCTCGTCGCCAATGTGAGAATCTTTCTCTGTAATGATTATTCAACAACTGTATTTATTATTTGTATACACTTTATTACCGATACTTCAATATTACATACAATGATTCACACACCAGACAACAATAACAACATCTCCACATATGACAGATACTCAATGTAAACATACACGCTAAACGTAATAGAGTAATACAATAATTTACAATGTGCATACCACAAGGTACCACAAGACCACAAGATCTATCATCAAATAGTTGCGACTATGGGTTAGTAATGATTGATAATTCACGAGCTGAAAAGTACGCAACAAATTCAGCTTCCGTTTTGTCTGCAACAAAAATTTTCGAGATCATGTCATTATCTGTTAGGGTAGCGAACCACTTGGGCAGCGGCCGGTATTTTGGGCACTCTTCGCTATAACTCATTCAATTTTAAACCAATTGACTTGAAATTTTGCACACGGCCCAATACTATACGTATCTCATCGCGTTCCAAAAATTTTGTCAATTGGTTCAGAATTGGCTGAATTATAGCAGAAAAGTGCCCAAAATAGGACCCCTGCCGAGATGGTTCCACTTCCCTACCAGTAGGGATAAAGAGTAATCGTCGCACCTTCTTTGTTGCTTGTTTTGTGCCTCTTTTGTCTGACAATTCTCTTCACTGTCCTGGATCCTGGAGGAATTTCTGATAAAGCAAAATTCTCGGGAGTAATCCATGATGGAATCTTTGAAGGAAGCTATGGTAAAATTCCTGGAGGACTTCATCGATGCATCCTTGCAGAAGTATCTCTCCTAAGGTAGTGTGAGGATTTCTTGAAGCATTTATTGGAACAAACCCCGAAACAATCACTATCGAAACCTAGCAACGCCCCCCCCCCCTCCCTTCCTCTCTCACTCTCTGACTAGGCCCATGGCCAAAAACAAAAACGTCATTCCTAGACAACTATGGAAATGCAGCGGTGTTGTCGATCTTCAGTAATAACTGTTGTCGAACTAACATTGCTAACATGGTACACATTAAGAATGGTGAGCTAGTTCCAAGTTCCGTTTTTTTTGCCAATCACGAAGTATCTACTTACAAACTATCCGGTCATCTTTACTTATCTACGGATTGAAACTGCCGCTGAAATTTGAATTTGAAATCCAACACGACTTAATTATTATTCCTTAAATTAAGCCAGCTCAAAACAATGCTAATCTCTCCCTTTCCCAGAGTGAGAAACCTATAGAAAGACTCAATGAAATGATATGTTTTAAAACCCTGGATCCCACAGTCATACAGATAAGCTTCTGCTTTGATAGATAGGGAAAGAACCCCGCCAAACAGCCCGAGGCGCGGCAAGGCAGCCGCGCCGGTTATCAAGCAAAGAATGAATATCATTACTTACCAAAGAATGCCGACAGTGCAACGACCACGATCGCACTAAGTGAACTTTTATTACACATTTTCAACACACACGCACAAACGAACGCGGAGGAAACACGCACAACCCGTCTCCGAACTGCACACTTCTTCAATAAAAATATCTTGCAATCGCGCCTTCTACCGCCTTCCTTCTCCGCGCTTTCTTTATCTTCCGCGCTCGCACTTCACCTTTTATCACTCAATTTTTTTTGTTGTATATATTCACGCGGCTCCTCAGCACTCGGTTTTGTTATTTTGATGCTTTTTCTTCTTCGCCGGTTTCTTGTGGTTTGCTGTTGTTGTTGTTATTATTGCTGATTTGCCCTTTTCTTGAAAGACCGCCGCGGCCGTGCGAAACAGTCAGCGAGAGCGAACACTCTTTTTCGATTTCGATTTTATCTCCCACTTACTTCTGCTGTTTCTTCTGCACACCCGACTTCGCTCTCTAGTTGTTTCTTACTTTTTTTAGGTTTCCAGGAGCATTCTTGTGCGATTCTTCAATGACCCAGTCTACATATACTCTTCAATTACTGAAATATTGTTGTTATACTCTCAGCAACGCATCTTCTCATATCACTTTTTTATTATTATTAACACCGTTTTCGGAGGTACATAAAAATTTTAATTAAAACTGACACAAAACGCCTCGCCGAATTCGACATGCAGCAGTCTGCAAATTTATAAAAAAGCAAAAGATTGCACCCAATTTCGATTTTATCACCCTACCCGTCCCTAGGCGCAGGGAGTCTGGCGCTTCCTTGTTCGGCACCCGACGTGAAATTGCATCAAAGCAACCCTCCTCCGCTTTCACAACTCCTCCGGCGCTAGGCGATTGATCCTAGAAGGCCTAGACACCGACGACACCTCTCGTCGAGTCCACGCGTAGCAGTCCTTCCGCAACCGACTCTCCCTTCTTCTGTTCTAGTGTGCGGTTTGCGATTCTTTCTCTCCCGGTTGCTTAGGGAGGAGACACAAACCCAGTGAAAAAGATTACAATAATCTATCCCAACCCAATAAAATTGAAACCCCTCAACGGGACACCGACACACTGCGCTTATCGCTAGAGCAGCCCACTACCACCACTACGGTCTCGCGAGCTCCAGACCAAACACGACCGAACGCCACGACCGGCAAACAGAAACTGGTTTCTGACTTGGACCCGATTCGACCGGCAGCGCGAGCACAGTCCCGTCCGTCGAACACACCTTCCGGCAAGCTTCTTGGCCTTTGCCACCACGACTCCACGCAGAATGAATCATCCATCTAAAAGAATCAGCGATGGAAACCATTTGGCGTTGGTTTTTGGAAGGTTACCATTCCATAGAGCGTCGGAGCGACGAACAGTAACATTATTCCAGACGGTTGCATCTCCGTACTAACATCACTGCTCACAGCAGTGCCATTCCCCTTTATTGGCCGGCTTTATTTCAGGGGAGTAGAGTAGAATGCGTAAGCTTCAATGGAAATTATTGAAATTCCCCTGTATCTGTAAACCGTACACTTATCTCCGATTTTCTTCATTTTGATATAAACAAACGATATGTACAATGGTTTTGTGCCTTTGTTCAAAATTCGGTTCCGTAAAGCGCAATACACGATTGAGCCTAATAAAGGAAACTAATTCCAAACTACTACAGTTATAAAGATACATATGCCGAAGTCTTTACCTCTAATATTCCTCTTTGCCGAAAGGACGTGGCCGATGCCATTAACCATTCGACCCCGGAGAATTGGGTTGTTTAGTGAATAAAATATTGCTATTTTCTATAGCCTAATCGAAAGAGCTCTTTTTTCTGAGTATAACGTGATTTTATTGGATTTCAATACATTTGTTTTGATGGTTAAATTAACAAAACAGTTTTAATTTTCGTGGATAGAATGACAGTTCAATCGTTAAAATGACAGTTCGACCCGAACAAAAAAATTTCCCCATACAAACTTTAAATGCATTTTAAAAATAGTTCCCGGACTCCAAAAATTATGAAATTTTGGATTTCGACTAACTTTTGGGCGGAGAATCTGATTCTGAAATAATCTGGATACCCCTAAAGAACCCAATTGATTAAAAACGAACTCGTATGTATTTATGGTTACAGTAGACGTTCGCTCGGTGCAAACGGTTTAACTGCAATGCTTTTTAACTGCAAGTCCGCTAAGTGCAACAATTTTGCAGTTATCGCACCGCTATCTGTCAAAAACAAAACGTCAACACGGTTGCGATGTTTTTCGGATGCACTACAGCTGCATTGCGATGTTTTTGAGTGCATTCTGGCTGCGTCCAACAGCATTTGACAACTGTTTGACGGCTGTCAGTCGTTGCAGTTAGCGAATTACATTCGGTAACTGAAACGTAAACATGTTGCACTTATCGAACGTCTACTGTACCTAGATAGAACAATACCACCAACGAGCTGGTGAATATTGTTCCATAGATGTAGCGTTTTAGCCCGCTTTCTCCCCTTAGCAAGAACCACACTCACACACACCCGAACAATCATCGAATGCACAGACGCGAAGCATAATGTTTCTTTGTTTACATCTAGCCGAGCCGAAGCGATGATGACGACCATCCCGGCCACCGCAAGCAACATAAAACATAACCCCTCCAGCATGAAACCACCACCAAGATACACGGTGGGTGGCACGGTGGCACGATGCGGAGCGGCGGCGGCAAGAGGTGTAGTAACGCAACAATCATGAGCGCTTGCACGCTGACGTCATCATTGTCTCCTCCCCTTTCTTTCCTTCGGCGTCGGTCCATAAAGCCGTCCTTGCCCTCAAAAAAAAATTGAGGGCAATGTTTACAAATCGTATGAGAATTCGATGAGGTTATGTTTTTGATGCAAGCCTCTATGGTCCACTGCACGAATTTATTCTGGCCTGCTTACTCCCACACGAAATTTGACGTTTGAGCGGTGCCGACACCTCTCAAACGTCAAATTTTCTGTGAGAGTAAGCAGGCCAGCAGAAATTCGTGCAGTGGACCATTGCGCGGTTGCGCATGCATGTGTGCGGTTTCGCAAACGATCCGTGGGACGTTCGGGCCGCGCCGTGCCGTGCCGAAGACGATGTGTGCGGGAACGAAAACAACAACAAAACCCAAGTAGCTGGCGAAAGGGGGTGGTGAATTAATGCTTCGCATATGCGATGTTTTCGGAGTGGTGGATGAAAGCGGACGCATGGTTGGTTGTTGAAAGCGTTACTGCAACTTGAGTTGTTTAACTAAAATGACGGTTCGAAAAGTGGACACTGGATCGCCGGTTAGTATCGTGAGTGCGAAGTGCCGGGACAGATACTTTTCTCAATCGCGGATGCGTGATTTGCACCACAAACCTTGTGAGCTATTGCGGTACCAGTATCGACGTACAGTAGACGTTCGCTCGGTGCAAACGGTTTAACTGCAATGCTTTTTAACTGCAAGTCCGCTAAGTGCAACAATTTTGCAGTTATCGCACCGCTATCTGTCAAAAACGAAACGTCAACAGAGTTGCGATGTTTTTCAGATGCACTATAGCTGCATTGCGATGTTTTCGAGTGCATTATGGCTGCGTCCAACAGCAATTGACAACTGTTTGACGGCTGTCAGTCGTTGCAGTTAGCGAATTTTATTCGATAACTGAAACGTAAACATGTTGCACTTATCGAACGTCTACTGTACTGGGAATAATCGATGGAAAAGTTACGTTACCGCTAATACGTCGTGGTCGTGGACTCCGACAAACATCCACTTCTCGGGCGCGAGTGGCTAAATGCGATTCCGGTCGATTGGAACAATGTACTTCAGAATCCGGATGCGGTTAACGAGATTACAAACGCTACTCCAACTCGTGTTGCTGCGCTGAAGGAGGTTTTGGGAAGATTCCCGAAAGTGTTCGACGACTCCATCGGGAAAATTTGCAGTGTCCAGGCCAGCCTACCGTTGAAGAACAATGCCAGGTCGGTGTTCCTGAAGGCGAGGAAGACTCCCTTCAACTTGCAGAAGACGGTGGAGGACGAATTGGACAAGCTCGAAGTGGAAGGGGTGCTTACGAAGGTGAACCAAAGCAACTGGGCCACTCCAATCTCCAATCGTCCCGATGAAAAAGTCCCAAGGAGTCATGCACAAATTACGTCACGCTTTTAGGGGGGAGGGGGGTTTTGCGTAACGTGACGACAACTGGGTCAACAAAGTCGATTTTTCGGAACAAAGCTTTTTCGATTCATTTTAGCGTCCAAAGTAACTGTGCAAAATTTGGGAGTGATTGGTTGCTTCCCCGTATTCCGCATTGCGATTGAAATTTGTATGGAATTTAGTATGGGAAAACGTGCTTTTTTGAATTTTTCTTATAAATTGAAATTTTTCGTCTAAAGCAATCCAACCAATGACGGTAAAGTATAGCCTAGGATATGCCGAAAAACTTTGCCGAAGACCGCAAAGTGATCCGACACTTGTGAAAAAAGTTATAACGTACAGATTGCCCGGCGGTGCTTAACATTTAACATGTAAAGGAATAACATCAATAATAAAATCTCAAATTTTGGCCTAACTTACCAGGCGAATAACTTTTTTCACAAGCGTCGGATCACTTTGCGGTCTTCGGCAAAGTTTTTCGGCATATCCTAGGCTATACTTTAACGTCATTAGTTACATGGTAGTGGACAAAATAATTCAACTTATGAGTAAAATGCAAAAAAGTACATTTTCCCATACTAACTTCCATACAAATTTCAATCGCAATGCGGAATACGGGGACGCAACCAATCGCTCCCAAATTTTGCACAGTTGTTTTGAACGCTAATATAGATTGAAAAAGCTTTGTTCCGGGTTGATACGATCAAATTTAAAGTTTCTCCATACAACGTTGACCCACTCTAGTGACGACCCATACAAAAATGTTTTAGGTCTCATACAAAAAGTGTGACATAGGGGGGAGGGGGGTTGAAAATGGTCGATTTCTGCGTGACATAACATAGCGCAACATTTTTTTGTCTCAAGACCAAACTTATGTGTCTCCGAAGGATTTTGGGCCGCTGAATCCGAATCCGGGCTCAGATTTGCTCCAACACGTCACAATTTTGAGCTATACCTCAATTTATAGGGCAAAATATGCGATTTTAGGCTTTTTTAACTGTAAGCCATTAAGCATGGAAATATTTTTCTTAAGCAATCAAAAGGTTAATTGGTCAATTAACATCTAAATTAACGACTCATGCAAAATATTTCGTTTTACCCTAATCCACCTAATGCATCTGACAGGAGGCAACATCTATCGTGTATCCACAATGGAATCCTTTGTGGATACACAAACGCTTACATACAAGATGCTGGATTCTTAAACATGGCGGCCTCGCACCCTGGTGGTTTTACCAAATCGAATTTGATAGTTTTGAGCGATTTATGTTTGGTACGATATTTCCCATACAAGTCACCCTTCAAAAGTTGCATGCAAGTTTTCATACTAACATAATGCTTAAATCTATCAAATTTGATTAGGTAAAACGAAATATTTTGTATGAGATAATAATAATAATTATGTATCTGTATTAACGAGATTTATAGCCCTAGGCTAGTTCATCTCGGGACTTAATTTAGATGTTAATTGGCCAATTAACCTTTTGATTGCTAAAAAAAATATTTCCATGCTTAATGGCTTGCAGTCAAAAAAGCCCAAAATCGCATATTTTGCCCGGATTCGGATTCAGCGGCCCAAAATCTGTCAGAGACACATAAGTTTGCTCTTGAGACAGACCGAAAGTTATTTTTTGTTACGCTGTGAATTTGTGTACATATCACCCCCAAGGCCGTGTGTGGATTTGCGGGGACTATAAACAAACGGTCAATCCAAACCTGGTCGTGGACAGACATCCGTTTCCAACCGTTGATGAACTTTTCGAGTCGTTGGCTGGAGGGAAGAAGTTCTCCAAATCGACCTCGTTCAGGCCTATTTGCAACTAGAAGTCGCCCCGGAGGATAGAGAGATACTCACTCTGAGTACTCACTGTGACCTGTATCGTCCAAATTGACTGATGTACGGCGTCGCTTCGGCGCCAGCGATCTGGCAATGCCAGATGGAAGTGGGCTGCAATACGGTGAGTCGATAAGGAGAGCGTCCAATATAGCTCTGGTCCTCACAAGTTCCTCCCTCATGCTTCCACGGGTCAAGTGATGACAAAGACCGCCAGCTAAGAGTTTGTGTGCTTAGCTGGTAGTGCAGCCTGGGCACTGTTGTCCTTCTGATTTCAGCTAGATTGAGGAGGTACGATCCGAGTGTCTGTTCACCAAGGAGGTGCGGCTCAAACAGCGTCTGTTCTGGCATCCAGCGGCTGAGTAAGAAACGCTGCACCACGCCCAGCTAGATCCAAGGTGGTAGCCCCATCAGCGTGGTCGTCCCAGTGTTGGTTGGGACGTTAAACAGAACTGGCACGATGGCCCTCCGGCGAGACAGGAGTGTTGGCGTAGGCCCAATAAGCCACCCGTAAAAATCCCCATTGCGAATAACATAGGAGAAAATACGACTCGATACAATCGGCAAAGACCCACGCGACGAAATAAGGACTACGATTGGAAACTTGGAACATGGAATTGCAAGTCACTAGGTTTCGCAGGATGTGACAGGATAATCTACGACGAACTACATCCCCGCAACTTCGACATCGTGGCGTTGCAGGAACTTTGTTGGACTGGACAGAAAGTGTGGAAAAGCGGGCATCTAGCGGCTACCTTCTACCAAAGCTGTGGCACCACCAATGAACTGGGAACAGGATTTATAGTGTTGGGCAAGATGCGACAACGTGTGATCTGGTGGCAGCCGATCAACGCAAGGATGTGCATGTTGAGAGTTAAGGGCCGTTTCTTCAACTACAGCATCATCAACGTCCACTGCCCACACGAAGGGAGACCCGATGACGAGAAAGAAGCGTTCTACGCGCAGTTAGAGCAAACATACGATGGTTGCTCGCCGCGTGACGTGAAAATCGTTGTCGGCGACATGAACGCGCAGGTAGGAAGGGAGGAAGTGTACAGACCGGTAATCGGGCTAAACAGCCTGCACTCCGTATCGAATGATAACGGCCAGCGATGCGTAAACTTTGCAGCCTCCCGTGGTATGGTAGTCCGAAGCACCTTCTTCCCCCGCAAAGATATCCACAAAGCCACCTGGAGATCACCCGACCACCAAACAGAAAACCAAATCGACCACGTTCTAATCGACGGTAAATTCTTCTCGGATATAACCAACGTCCGCACATACCGCAGTGCGAATATAGATTCGGATCACTACTTAGTCGCTGTATGCATGCGCTCAAAACTTTCGACAGTTATCACCACGCGTCGAAGTCGAACCCCGCGGCTCAACATCGAGCAACTTCGTAACGCAGAAGTGGCTCGAGACTACGCGCAGCAGTTAGCAGTGGCCCTACCAACGGAAGAGCAGCTTGGCGCAGCTACACTTGAAGATGGCTGGAGGGACATCCGATCCGCCATAGGTAGTACCTCGGCTACAGCACTAGGTTTCGCGACTCCGAATCACAGAAACGACTGGTACGACGGCGAATGTGAACAGTTGAAAAACGAGAAGAATGCAGCATGGGCGAGAATGCTGCAACATCGTACGAGAGCGAAGGAGGCACGTTACAAACAGGCGCGGAACAGGCAGAACTCAGGCTTCCGGATGAAGAAGCGCCAGCAGGAAGAACGAGATCGCGAAGCGATGGAAGAGCTGTACCGCGCTAAGGACACACGAAAGTTCTACGAGAAGCTGAACCGCTCGCGCAGAGGCTTTGTGCCACAAGCCGACATGTGCCGAGATAACCACGGGAATATTCTCACGAGCGAGCGTGAGATGGTCGAGAGGTGGCGGAAGCATTACGATGAGCACCTCAATGGCGACGTTGCAAGTACCGAAGGTGGCGTGGTAACAGATCTTGGAGTATGTGCACAGGACGAAAGACTTCCGGCCCCTGACCTCCGGAGGAATGGATGGAAGGTATCGTATGTCTCATCTACAAAAAGGGCGACAAGTTGGATTGCGAGAACTACCGCGCGATCACACTACTGAGCGCTGCCTACAAGATACTCTCTCAAATTTTATGCCGCCGACTATCACTGATTGCAAGAGAGTTCGTGGGGCAATATCAGGCTGGATTTATGGGTGAACGCGCTACAACGGACCAAATGTTCGCCATCCGGCAGGTGTTGCAGAAATGCCGCGAATACAACGAGTGTGTTGAACACTTGCAGCGATTGTACGTGTTTTTATTGTCGTGCGATAAATTTTAACCGTCTATCGTCCCCATAGTACCTTTTAGTGTGTGTTATCATCCGTTTGTGCTATCACAGGGGTTACTGTAGCAGGTCTACGGTTTGTGAATAGTATTTTTTAGGAAAGTAACACACAGCGCCATTCATGATACGCAAATCGATTCAAGCATTCCTTGGCGCCAAAATCGAAGGTGCCTACCCCGAGTCAAACAGAAGCAGCTACGCGCTTAAGGTGAGGAATATTCGTCATTTCGATACGTTGTTGAAGATGACCCAACTATCCGACGGCACTCCAGTCGAAGTTATTGAGCACCCGGCGCTCAACACAACGCGCTGTGTCGTAAATTGCCGTGATGTTACATTTTTTTTTATTCTCATCACTTAACCTAATTTACAGCTCTATTGTCCACTAGGGTACTACGTGAGCGATTCCAATTGGACGCTGCACTTCCACTTTGTACAGCGCCTAAATGTATTCTACTTGTTGAACTGGTAGCCTTTGTGCTTCTTTCACTCTTCTACCCTGTCTATGGTAGAATGATGAGCACGATGATGCTGATGTGCGGCTGCTGTTCCTTTTCCAGTCCAAATGGGGGTCCATTATGAGTTGCGTTCGCCGATATCCAAATTCCGGGTCCGTTAGAGCTGTATGCTCCGAAGAGGGTCAGGTGCCAGCTGCTCTCGGGGGGAAGAGCAACTGACGAAAAATTGCAAGTGCCGGGGCTGGGTTCGAATCCATGACCATCCGCTTATGAAGCGAACGTGTGGACCACTGCGCCACGGGCCCCGACTGTGATGTTACATTACAGAGCAGGAAATCGTAGAGGAACTGAAAGACCAGGGAGTAAGAGAAGTTAGGCGAATCACCAGAAAATTAGGCGAAACCCGAGTCAAAACACCGACGCTAATTGTTTCGGTCAGAGGAACTTGTCAACCAGAGTTCCTGGATTTTGGCTACATCCGCTGTAGAACGCGCCCGTACTACCCGTCGCCCATGCAGTGTTTCCACTGCTGGGCCTTCGGCCACACGCGGTCACGCTGCAGAGCCGCAAAGGGAATTTGTGGGAATTGCTCCGGAGATACAAAAAGACAAGAAGACGTGGAGCGCAGCGAGCTAGGTGGGTCGACCAAGTGGAGGACGATCTGCTGACCCTACGCAGAGTACGAAACTGGAGACAACAGCCATGGACCGAGTGGAATGGAGGCGGCTACTGTGTACAGCAGAGGCCACCCCGGCCTTAGCCTGATTGGCGAAGATGGAAGTGATTCTTCAGGGAATCGAAGAAGTCAGCGTATTTTTGGACGATATCAAAGTCACGGGCCCTGATAATGCAACACACCTCCGACGTTTTGAAAGAAGTTCTGCGGCGGCTAGACCAGCATGGCATTCGGGTGAATAAGGACAAATGCGAGTTTTTTTGTGGATCAAATTGAGTCCTGTGGCTATCTGATCGATAAGGATGGTATCCACAAGATACGGAAGAAGATTGCTGTGATCCAGGAAATGCCTCAGCCCAACAAGGGTGAAGTCCGGTCGTTCGTTAGACTGATAAACTATTATGGAAGGTTCTTCGAAAACCTTAGTAAGGTACTAGACACGAATGCCACATAAGTGGTAAAGTGTCTTTAATAAATATTAATAATAATTAGTAAGGTACTCTACCTTTTGAACAACCTGCTTAAGAACGACGTGCCGTTCAAGTGGACTAAGCAGTGCGAGGAATCGTTCATAAGCGTGAAAACCCAGATGCAATCCGAGAAATACCTTGCTCACTACTCGCCCGATTTGCCGTTGATTCTTGCAACAGACGTGTCACCCTATGGCGTAGGTGCGGTGCTGAGTTACCTGATGCCGGACGGAATGCAACGTCCGATACAGTTCGCTTCCCAGACACTCAACCGAGTTCAGCAAAACTACATGCAAGTAGATAAGGAAGCATACGCGATCATTTTCGGCGTCAAGAAATTTTTCCAGTTCCTGTACGGCCAGAAGTTCATGCTGATCACCGACAACCAAGCGATATCCAAGATATTCGGAGAGCACAAGGGATTGCCGGTGATGTCAGCCCTTCGAATGCAACATTACCCAACATACTTACAGTCGTTCGACTACGAGATCCGTTTTAGGAAGTCCGGCGATCACGCTAACGCGGATGCAATGTCCCGGATCCCTCTTTCTCAAGCAGACCCGGAGAACGTGATTGAAGAGGCCGACGTCATCGAGCTGAACCAGATCGAGACGTTGCCGTTGACTGCTGCAGATCTGGCTCAGGCTACGGCCGAGGACCGGTTGGTGCGGAATTTCATCCAAGGAGTTTAACACGGCCAGCCAGTGGATCCAAAGATCGCTTCGGTGTGGAACAAACCGAGTTTTCACTCCAGAAAGGTTGCCTTCTGAGAGGAATACGCGTCTGCGTACCGCTGGCACTGAGGATTGATTGATTGATTTATCTTTATTTGAGAGACTTTCAGCCCTTGGCTGTGGCACTGAGGAGGAAAGTACTGGACGAGCTGCACTCTACCCATTTCGGAGCAACCCGGACGAAGTCATTAGCCCGAGGATACTGCTGCAGCATATGCTGGTGGGTAGGAATGGACCACGACATTGAGGACATGGTTTCCAACTGCGCCGAGTGTCAATCGGTTAGGCTGGTACCTGCGAAAACTAGACTGCCATTCCAGCGGGTCCACGTGGATTTTGCGGGCCCGTTTCAAGACACGTACTTCTTTATTCTGGTCGACGCGCACAACAAACAAGTGGCCGGAGATAAAGGTGTGCAAATCAATCACGGCGGAGAGTACGGTGTCGGGAGATATTTGCCACCTACGGAATTGGGTTTTTAAATTAAGAAAAATGTATTGATTTTTTGATTTTATACGAAAGAGCACCTTTTTCTGAGCCACTGTGATTTTTTTCAGATTTTTAGAACCTTATTTTGGTACCTAAAATCAATTTCAAAGAGATTTTTTGAAATCACCTTTTGACAGCTGGGCAACTGTTTGACAGCTCCGCCCAGTACAAACTGCGACGAGGGGTGATTCGACAAATTGCTCCCATACAAACTTCAAATTGATTTTTAAATAGGTTCCCGGGCTCCAAAATTCATGAAAATTTGGATTTCAGCTCAGTTTGACATGCAGATTCAGAATATCGAATTATCTCAACATCATTAAAGAAGCCAATACCATTGGTTCTAGTAAGTGACCATGGTGTTCAATTCACGTCGTAAACTTTACAACAGTTCCTGCGGATGAACGGTGTGGTACACTAAATGGAAGCACCGTATCACCCATCGACGAACGGGCAAGCAGAGCGCTACGTGCAAAACTTTAAACAAAAGCTGAAAGCTCTGAAGTGTCCGAAATCCGAGTTCAATCTGAAGTTATCAAACATACTGCTCACCTGCAGGAAGATGCTGCATCCGTCAACGGGCCAATCGCCGTCCATGCTGATGTTCGGTCGTTAGATCCGCTCAAGACTGGATTTGATGCTGCCGAAAAACGAACCGAACCCCGCTGAAAACTTGACCGTACGAGAGTTCCAGGACGGAGATCGAGTGCGAGTGCGAGACTTCCTCTCGCGTGATAAATGGAAATTCGGAAGGATCGTCGAAAAAGTCGGCAAGCAACGCTATTCTGTGCGCCTGGATGACGGAAAAATCTGGGAGCGACCATATTGCTGGAGTTGGCGCGAACATGCGTGAAGGTTTGGTGAATCCCCCTAGTGAGGAGGTATACACTGAACGAACACCATCTACGATTGCAGTTCCTGCTTCGGTGGCAACCGCTACTGAACCGGCTGCAGAGGTGACTACATGTTTCTGATTAATATGTAACCACCCCATAATAAAAATACCTTGGTTCTTATTGCATCTTGCATTGCTCTATAGATTACCGTGCAAATGTTCAATCGTCTAAAATATTTGTTCACACGTCAAAGACCAAAGAAAGTAGCAAGTATACAAACCGATTATTCCATGCACCACCCAAAAAGTGTAACCGACGCTTAAAATTTCTAGCAGCGAAACGAACCAATGTATGCTAAAACTGGTGGGAACATATTGTGGTGTGACAAAAAATTTCTGCAGGGGGTCGAATACGGTGCAAAAAAAAGCAATATATACCAATATACATAAAACCTGACGCGCGCGTTTGATAGTTACAGTAGTTGCTTCCCCATGCGCTCTTGAAGATTACTTTGTGAAATAAGGAGGAATAAATAATTAAGTGATAAACTAATAAGCTGTTTTTTTTTCAAAGTGATTACGGCGGTAGCTGTTGGAAATCGGCGGAACAGGTGCACAGCGGAATGGCCTACGACGGAAGACAACCGACTAGGGACTCGCGCGATCGCAGAAAGAAAAAGCGGAGACTCGTCAATAAACACTTTTATTGGTACGCGGTTCGATGTGGAATGACAACAAAAATGATCGACACACGACTACTCTAGTTGTTTATTGTTTCTCCCTATCGTGCCGTCCGCTCGGCTGCTTACCCGAATGTACATTGGCGGCGGGTGAAAATATCGCCCCCACCAACAGTAGCAACACTGTGCTTATGTTCTACACCGCACCCTTTCCCTACATTTGCATCTAGGAGCCTCTATTTTTGTTTCAACACACAGAAGTACGTAGGCGTGCGTGGCCCAAGTCGACACTGTTTTGGCCTGCGTTGAACAAAAATAGTTTTAATAAAAGTTTCCCCTTTTTTTTCTTTTTGTCAATTGGTTTGTTGTAGTATGGTTCATGTATTTAGTTAGGTTCTTGTCAATTTGTCAGTTATTCGAAGTAGATTTCCAAGGTAATAGTCATTCTGATCTGTTCTTTCATAGCAGCTTTAGTCTTTGCTTTATTGAAGTGTAGTTTTATTGGAAATATGCTGAATGTCGTTATTAAAAAGAGACGTCTGGAACTGTGTCCTGCTAGATGTTCCGTCATGCACATACGTCATGTCTTAATAATGCCTAGGAGATTAACGAAAAACACGTGTGTTCGGTCAGATGTCCATTGCGTAGTCAAGGAAAATAGGTTTGTCAGTTGTTATGTAAGCCTCGCTTGAAGCACTTCCCGTGAGAACTATGTCATCTGTACACCAACTAATCCGTATCTTTGTACACAGCTAAATACTGTACTGTCAACCGGCGAAAAGCCTATGGATAAATATTAAAAAATAAATAATAATGCTGTCTAGCGCAGTGGTGCTCATCTTGCGGCCCGCGGGCCGCATGCGGCCCTCCAAGCCTTAAGATGCGGCCCGCGGAGTACTTAAAGACGAATCGAAAACTTTGAACGATTATTTGAAATAACTCGTTAAATTGATTAAGAAATCAAACAAACAAAAATTGCTGACCAATTTTCACAGTGTTAAACACAAATTATATGAGAAATAAACAAAAAGAACAATCCGTTCTGGTAAGATTCGAAATCGCAACTACGAAATATTTCGACATTTCAGCTAAGTCACGAAGCCAGCTTATAGTTATTTATAAGTGGTACGAATCAAATGAATGTTTGTTAAAAATGTAATCTTGAGTCATTTAAAAATTAGTTGCGGTTTTTAAGCGCAATCAAAAAATCTCAACTTGGTTGCCAATATTGTTTAATTTTCACTGTTTGTTTGAATTTCTATTATAAAACTCACACATTTTTCGAAACAAAACTTACGAATCCAATTTGAATTATCCAAGCGAAACTTCTGAACGAACTTAAAGGAAAAAAAATCTCAGGCGAGATTCGTAAAGCGTCTCCTGTGCCCTTTTGGAGAAACTTTTGGATACATTTTTGGAGAAACTCCAGGAAACATTATTGAAGAAAAATTTTAAGCAACTCTAAGCGTAATATATGGAGAAACTCAAATCATGCTGGAGAAAATAAACCAGAAGAAACTCAATGAGAAAGTTGTGGCGATACTGCATGGATATTAAAGGAGCATATCCTAAAAAAATGTTCTGGTGCCACTCTAACAGAAAATTCTTAAACAACTTTAGAATAAATTCCTCGAGCAACAAAAAGACATTGACGAGTTTGGTGGTCTAGTGGCTATCGCTTCTGATTCATATGCAGAAGGTCCTGGGTTCAATCCCTGGCTCGTCCCTTTCCTCCTACTTTGTATCTTTCTATCTGCTTTCTCTCTCACTCATCTCATGTATATTCGTATGTTCGTAGCGATCGCTAGAACCAGAAACGGATTGAAAAAAAAAGCCGTTTCCCTTCCTTCCAACTTTCATCACAGCACAGTGTCAATCTATCATATAACGCCTACAAGTTATGCAACCAAGCGGACTGTGCCGCTTCACAGTAATCTTCACACAATCTATCGCTTTACGCCTGGCACCCTTGCACCAATGCATGATCCATGTTCCAAAAATAAACATTTCCCACCAACACACCAACATCCGCATGACCTTGTGCAGGCGCAGAGGATTCAACGGCCTGATGTGGGCAAGAGATTGCAATCATCACTTCCCTCCCCTTCCCCATTGACCTGCAACCTGACGCAGCAGGCGCCATTGTCGCCTAAAAATACAAGACCACCAACGCTCACACACTGAAGATGCCTGTTAGTCCCAAGCAGCTATCTCATTGGTTCCTTGTGTGAGTGTAGCTGATCTGGCGATACTGGAGTAGCAACTGCGGGCGGTCAATCAAGCTCAAGCTCAAGCTCAATTCCTCGAGCAACAAAAAGAGAATTTTCAGGAGTAACTACAAACAAAATTCCAGGACCAACTGCATCAATACACAAAAGATGCATAGATCGCCTGAGGAAAAAATGAACAATAAATTTGAAGCAACTTATGCAGCAACTTTAGAAGATAATGTTGAAGAAGCTTCCATAAACAATTGTTAAAAATCTAATTTTTGAAGAAATTTAATGATGAAGTATTTCATCAACTTTAGAAGAGACTTATGGAAAGAATTTACTCAAATCTTCAAGAAACTCCTGGAAAGTTTTCGGAAAAATCCGGAAGCTATTGAGAAATTCTTGGAAACGAATAATGAGGAATTCCTGAAGTAGCTTCAGGGCAGTTCCAAAGGCAAATCTAAAAGGAGTTCTTGGAGGTGTTCCAAGAGAATTCTAAAAAAACTAAAATAAACTTCAAGAAATTTCTCGAAAATTTCTGGAGCAACTCCACAAGAAATTTCAGGAGAAAATCCAGCAAACCTTTTTGGAGCGATTCAAAAGAAACTCTTGTAAAAGCTGCTTGACATGTTCTTGAAGTGGCTTCAGGGCAACTTCTAAATTGTTTGTTTGAATTTCAATTTGAAGCTTAAACGGTTTTCTCAACCAAACTTATGAATCTAAATTGAACAGTTCAAATTTTTAATATATATGCTTTAGCATTGTTCTTTTTGTTGTTTTTGTGCATCGATGTTTTATGCGGCCCGCAGGTCGATCCCGAATTGCAAATTTGGCCCGCGGTATCCTCCAGCCTGAGCACCACTGGTCTAGCGCATTGTTTCCTATCGGCCACTATTTTAGTCTAGTCCCAACTGCAAGCTTTTTTCCAATCTTACCTTCAATTGTCTTCTAGATACCCCACGCAATAGATGAGTAGTGAGTTCAACTGAGTTGAACTCAGAGACCCCCCCCCCCCCTCACACTCCCAAATTGTGGTAGGCCCCCGCTAAACCTGCAAACTAGACCCACCCCCAGCCAAAAGCTCAAGCAGATGTGGACAAACCGGTGCTCCACGTGCCTTTGCGTTGAGCTCTTCCATCGTGGCAACATTAAATATGCGGACTGTACAACAATCAGACGCGCCAACTTGGTCAAATTATTGGGGGGGCAAAGCCTGGTTTTTCTGATTTTTTGTATGGGAAAATCGAAAAATCATTAAAAATCGTCAAATATTGAGGGGGCAAAACCATGCTTGCCCCCCTAAGTTGGCGCCTATGAACAATAGTAGTTTTAATAAAATGAATACTGAGAATTTAGACCGACACTCGAAGTGACGAACTTTACAGTGCTAGTTGAGTAAATACACGAAAGATGGGTAACAACAAGTGTGCACAAACATATGCATAACAATATGCATGTAAAAATAGCCGCAACTATCCATAGTGAATTTAAAATAATGACAACGGATATATAATGGGACAGACTCACCGGATTTAGCTCCAAAATGCCCCTTAGACCATCAGGAATGTTCACTCTATGTAGCCACGCGTTGTACAAAATGAACCTGAAATGAGAAGAAGACAATGGGCCGCTCAACTCCACAAAATGGCGGCCCGCAAATTTTAGTATTCTGTTTATAGCATTGTTGAGCATCACAGAGAGCATAATTTATATTCAGTTGTAAATATAGTTTCTTATTACTATGCTAAGAAATAGATAGATTTAAAAGTTTTTGTTTTCTACCTACACCAGCGAACTTCTTGAGTGAATAGCATTCAACATTCAAAATTTAGATTCTAAATTGTTCGTTCTCTAATGCGATTTCTTATCACCCTGCCCTGTCTCAACTAGAAGATATGAGTAATGCAGAGACATCCCACATGCACTCTTGCATTACATAATAAGGTTGGACCCTGCTGCAATCAATGTCGTTATGCTATCCACTTCTGAGTTTATAGTTGATATAAAAATAATTTCGAAGAAATGAAAAAGAATAGTACGAATCTACTTGTTAATAAAATGCTGCTACTATCACTACTACTACTACTACTAACTACTACTACTACTACTACTACTAATACTACTACTACTACTATCAAAAGTACAATGAGTGATCGTTAGCTTCCCAGGCTTGTTAGTAGGTAGAGGGTTAGTATAGACTGGTTATAAGCCCTGTCGGTCCCCCCAGCACTGCGCGTAATCAACTGTTGTTAGATCATGCGACAGCGATTAAGCGTATGCTGGAGGCATGACAAATCAAGCGTTTAAATTAAAGTCATTAAAGCAATGGTATGATAATTCAGATTCTATTTTAGTTTAATTTTGTAAAGAAATGCTCTAGTTCAAAACCTAGTTACTTTCAAATACTATTCCATTTACTATTTCACTAATTCTCGTTACTATATGTAATTTAGCTAATCTATAATTATAAAAGACTAAAATTGAAACTATTCAAACACATTTTCACTATATGACGACGCTTGATAAGCCATCGTCAAACCCATCACTCTTGGACAGGGAGTGATAAACTAATAAGCTGTTGTTGGAATTATTCGGCCAGTCATAACATGTGTCTTTCATGGGCATCGTAGCATTCATCTTAGTCCAACTAAGGCGGCGTAGGCCATTGTTCGCTTCCTTCTCGAGAGCCGCATAAAGCTGGCGGACTACGGCTTTGGCTCCTCATGTATTCGCACGCCGCGGCTTTGGCGTTCCTTCGCTCCTCTATCTTCATCCAGGTATCATCTGCGATCCACTGCTTTCTTCGGGTGCGTAGCTCACCCAAATTATTCTCGCCGATGGCAATGAAGGCTAGGCTTGGGTCAATACATTCCAAGTTCCTACTCTTGTCCGTTGTTTCGCGCTAAAAGTTGAATCAGTTCGTAATCTTTCATGTGCTTTCATTTTCGGTTTCAGTAACGGTTTTTGGGTTGGCCTAAGGTTCCCTATCCACCACGGTGCACAGTGATGTGAGGGCGGGAAAATGTCGAAAAATCAACTTTTGTATTTTGATTCAAATGTACTTTTTCATTTTTTCTCCACATTTGAATAGTCTATTTTCAATATTTGGTGCTGATTGAACGAACATTGCTTTTTCCCGAACTTTGAAGTGGGTGTCCATCATACTTGAAATTTAAGCTCCCATATAAAATGTATGGAAAAACAAAAACAAACTTCCTCTAAGTTTTCAAATATGAGCACACATTTGTACACATTTGACGCTATATTCATTTTGAAGATTTTTTTGTCAGCTTTCAGAAAACCTAGAGGTTATTTTGCGCAAACTTGCGCAACATATGTTTTTCGGCAAAGAGACAACTAGAAAGCCCTTATGTTGAATGACATTTGACCTCCAGCTTATAGTTAGCGTATTGATTTACTTATTTTGCGAATAAAAGGAGATATATGTATATCATTAAATTATTACGATTGTATTGCTTCCATTTCTTATCTTTTTATCATTCAACTTCTTATTGTCAAGGCTCAGTCGTCATGAAGCTTTACGGAGCCATGCAAGCAACTCATACATAGACGAGAGGTCAATGGGAAAATATCTTTACATCTATATTATATCCAATATTTTCTCAAATTCTACATTAAAGAGGTTTCTATTTATTTGTATCGGCTCAGCTAACATAGCGCATAACATAGCCGATGTTAACATTTTTATGTGTGAAAAGTATTTTAAGACAAGACATAAATAGCTATTAAGCGCAGGTATTGGGACTATCCATTAAGCCTGCACACTTTAGAATCGGTACGCTTTCTACCGGCTGCAGATCAAAAACGGTTTAACCTAGAAAAAAATGTTGTAAGAAGCAAATGAAGCTTATTTATTGTTTTTTGTTGGAAAAATATGAAAAAATCAGTTTTTATTTCTTCAAGGGGGTTCAAGGGGGGGGGGGGGGGTTTGTGAAAGTGTGACTAGCAATGTATTAAGTATAGGAAAAACCCGTATGAAGAGGGGAGGGGGAGTTAAAAATTCTGAATTTTGGCGTGACGTACTTAATGGATGCTCCCATTCAGCAAGAGTACGTTGATGATGTCTGTGTTCGATTTATGACCGTTCCACAATATTTTCGTATTGAAAATTCCAATTGCGATGGTGTAACTTTCCGCCCTTGATTTTCTCGAAGTAAAAAGGACCAATTTCGAATTTGAAAGCATCAAATAACCCTAAATATTCAAATCTGATCTTTTGATAAATAAGTTGGTTGGCATGAATTTATCAACATAACTGTTATTGGAAGTAAAAGTTTGATATTCGCGCAAAACGTAACGCGTGGAATGTGTCAAACGCTAAAAAAGGTAAATTGGCACAGACAATTCTGGAGCAACATTTGAAAAGGGCATACAAGCATTGGTAAACAATGACTTCACACGTCGACCCTAAGCCCCCATCAGCTTATTCACAAAAACTAAGACCGTTATCAGATAGAGCAAACATCGATCTTTCGGATAACGGTGTTCATTTGCGTGGGCGGGCTGCTGTTATGCCCTACGGAGCGTTTCCGAAAAAAAGACACAAGATCTCTTGGGCCCTTTTCAAATGTTGCTCCAGAATTTTCAGTGAATAACTACGGAAGTCTTTAAAGAACTTAAACAGAAGCTGATGAGCAGATTTTGTTCTAGCTGGGACGTTACGCCAATAAATAGAAGGAAGTTGTTCTAATCGAAAATGTAAACCCACATACAGTAGACGTTCGATAAGTGCAACATGTTTACGTTTCAGTTACCGAATTAAATTCGCTAACTGCAACGACTGACAGCCGTCAAACAGATGTCAAATGCTGTTGGACGCAGCCAAAATGCACACAAAAACATCGCAATGCAGCTGATGTGCATCTGAAAAACATCGCAACTCTGTTGACGTTTTGTTTTTGACAGATAGCGGTGCGATAACTGCAAAATTGTTGCACTTAGCGGACTTGCAGTTAAAAAGCGTTGCAGTTAAATCGTTTGCACCGAGCGAACGTCTACTGTATGTACCTAAAATGAAAAAGAGACAACCTACTTGAACTTATTAACCCATGTCAAATGTTTCAGGTTTTGCAATTGTTTGCATTACACACTTCTGGTAAACTTTTTTTTTGTCCTTAATGAGTAATTACATGCTTTTGTTTTTCTATCGGATAATTCAGATACATCATCATAGATCATAATTTTCGCCACTTCCACAAGCATTATCCAATAACTCTATGCTCTGGCTTATTTTGCCGGTAGCTACATATTCGAAAAATATTTCTTTACAATATTTTTTTAGTATTGATTCAAAATTTTTTTGTGTTCATGAATTTTAGTAATTTTTGAAAAAAAATAAATCAATACCGCACTATGGCCAAAACTCCGGACTGGCCAAAACTGAAGCTTCTACCCTACATAAATAAATAAATAAGAACTGATACGAAATTGGTTTAGTGCCGTTCTAAGCATAACTGTACCATGTTGTTTTTCTACGCATACTGTCCCACTGCTCTAACTTAAATTCTGTTTTATATACACTTCTACACCGCTTCTACACCTGGTTTGCAATTTGAATCGGGATTGAAATCGTCTCGATCCGGATTCCAGCAGATCAGTGGATGTAGAGGTTGTAGCTGAATCTACGGGAGGCGCGGCAGCAAGTGAAAAGTACGTTAGGCCAAAGGTGCCGAAAAGTGCTGGCACTCTTAAGAGTGCCGAAAAGTAGTACTTTTACATTTCAACATACTTCAATCAATTGAAAAGTCCTATTTTTCACAACGTAATGGCAAAAAATATTTTTACCGGTTCAAAAATGAACCGTTTCGGCGAAATAAACATTTCTATTGCACTATTCGCTTCCTGAAAGTGGCCAATGTGACCCATAGGAAGTCAACATAACTTCTAGTTAAGGTGTCTTACTGCATCACTAAGTTTTCAAACGAATCATCGACTTTTTGTTTTTCAATGATTGTTTGCCTCGCATTTTTGAAGTGATAAAAAACTGTCAATTCTGCAGCAACGCAGCAGAAAAAGTATCAAAAAGTGAGCATATAGGATGATACTTTTTCATACGAATATTCGCTTTGGTGGCAGAGAATTATCACTTTGAAAATTTGAGGCTCATATCCAACATGGCTGCCGATGCTGATGATGCCGTAAAAAGCCCTAACATATTCTAATGAATAATAAAGTTTTTATAAGCTTTGAACGAATATCATTCATGTTAAAACTTTTTGCCACCTTTTGTATGGAGCCGCATCACTGTGCGGTGGTGGGGCTGCCACCTTAAGTATAGCTTCCGGTAGAGGAACATTTCATACTCAACCGCTGGATGCCAGAACAGACGCTGTTTGAGCCGCACCTCCTTGGTGAACAGACGCTCGAGACGTACCTCCTCATTAATCTAGCTGAAGTCAGAAGGACAACAGTGCCCAGGCTGCACTACCAGCTAAGCAAACAACTCTTAGATAACGGTCTTTGTCATTGATTGACACGTGGAAGCATGAGATAGGAACTTGTGAGGACCAGAGCTACGTTGGACGCTCGTTGTCATTTCACCATTCGCAGGCCAAGATACACTGGGTATATTTTACAAGGGGATAAACAGTTTTTTTGCGTGCATGTACAATACTCACCTCAAAGTTTAATTTATTACCATACAATAGGTATGTAAAACATTGTTATCTTATGTATTAAGTGTAAAAAAAAAATTGCATAGGAAGATGCAGTAACGAAGTCCTAACGCAAAAATATAAATTAAAAAAAAATACGATTCAATTAAAACAAATAATACGAACAAAAACAAGCACCGACACACATCTCTCTAGTCGTCATCTTCCTCCCCATCGGAGCTGCTTCCATCTTCCTCGCCATCATCATTATCACCACTATCGACATCATCCGAATCTTTCGTTTTATCGGCCTTGTCTTTCGCCTTTTGCTGGATGTACTTTCGGAGTTCGTCCTTGGGCAGTGATTTCATGAACACCTCCAAGTCTACGATGAACTGCCTGTGGGCGGCCTTGAGCTGTTCGACGATTCCGCGCTTCTTCGCCGACGACAGATTTGCGAACGCTTCCTTGTGTTTTCCCAGCTTGCCCTTGTAGATACGCTGGCGGTAGAACTCTTCGGTGTCGCTGTTGAAAGAAGTTGAGAAGAAGGTTGTAGGCCACCTTATTATTCGAGACAAACTGGAATAATTTAGTATGACCCGCTAGATTTTGAAAAGCTAAGAATAATTATAAAGTCCTGTCGCATTAGTTTACAATATTAGTAAGAATAAGCAGAGTTAGCAGCGTAAAGCTATACACTTACAGCGGCGGTCGCACCGGTTCTTTGGGAGCACCCTCGGCGACGACACTCGAATGTTCCTCATTCTTTTGGATTCCCGATGTTCTAGGCACCACCTCACTCGTAGGCCGCTTTTCGACACGTCGCTTCGCCGGCGGGGATACTGATGAAGCAGTAGCGTCAGCTTTTCGCTTCACTGATGCTGAACTATGATCTTGCTGGCTTTGGCAACTGGGCAGCGGCGAGTTGGGCTGGGGTTCACAGACCCGAACCGGTCGTTTTCGCTTCGAAAGAGGGGAAGTACCGGTAGCGACCGATTGGCGAGTGACTGAAGCTATCGGGGATTGCTGTTTTGGGGACATCGGGTGATCGAATGTGTCGGCGTCGGAATGCTCGGATACACTATCTTTTGTAAAACCATCTGACTTGATGGTGGACTTTCCTGAAGACTTCTTTTCAATGGTCGTCGATTCCGCAACTGGCGGACCCGGCTTGAGATCGTATTTCCGGTTTGCCTTCGATTTGATGTTCGTTTTCTTTTCCGCAACGGTCATAAGATAATCCATCTCGGTCTGTTGCTTTTCCTGAGGAAGCGTTTTGATATACTCCCGGTACTGGTTAACAAACGTTGTTCGAGCCTGCTGATATTCTACCTGCAAAGCCTTCAACTCCTGTTCACTCAAAATCTTGTAGGCATTCCGAATCTTTGCCTGTTGTTCCTTTCCAGGTTGGGTTTTATTCTTGCGACAGAAAAATTCGTAAATATTGCGGCCAATAAACTCGGGCTTTCCATTAAAGTGATCCAGCCATTGCATCTCATTCTTATTGAGATGCTTCTGGCCCGAATTGCTCTGCATTTCAAAAGCACGTTGAATGAAGTAGATTTTATCTTTAATGGGAAGCTCCTGCCACTCTCGACGCGCTTCTTTCACAGAAATAAAGGATATCTGCCGGCGCTCGTCCAAGAAAAAGGCAAACGGGGTTTTACCGAGGTTCGTCCTCGGCTTATAGCTCGATTTCTTCGGTAACAAATCCGGGTGATCCTGACTGAAATAGTAGAAGGAAACAGTAGATCCAGAACAGACACAGATTGAACTCATTATCAGCTTATCTATCATGTAAATAAAACATTTTTACGGTACTCACTAAAATCTCCGAAGATGTTCCGTGTGCACCTTCTTCATGTTGGCTGCCGTAGCCAGATACGGTCTCCGCTGTTTGTCCGACAGTGCTTTGTACTGCTCCGAAATCATCTTGAATATTTGCCGCATCGTCAATTCCTTGTGCTTGACGCGCAGTTGATGCATTCTTTCCCTCATGAACAAGTGGTACGCCGACGGTGGATGCTTGGGCTTCGAGGCTGCTTGCACTTTGGGAATCGCCGCCGGCATATCATGCAGCATCTCGCTCAGGGTGCGGAAGCCTCGGATTTTGGCAAAAATTTGCCTGGCAACTCGCTCAACCTCGTCGCTGGGCCGTTTACCAACTTTTATGGCGGTCCAGTCGAGCGTCTTCAGGGTCGTCCTCCACATCCGTATGTCTTTTTCCGGCAGACCGTCCTGCAGCTGCTCCATGAGCGTTTCGTACTCTTGTGTACTCCATACGTTGACGACCGCCTTCTCTTTGGCATCCCGATCATGCTGAATTTCCGTCGGGGCATACTCTTCAACCAGCAAGTCTTCGTCGCCGGAAGCCACTGCAGAGCATAAGGTGATTTACTACACAAGCCTGGTAAATTATAACGGTTTGGAAACTAAGGAATCCCGTTATAAAAACTTACCTCCTTCAAACTTCTGGGAGAGGTTGTTGTTCGCCGGGGCGTGTAGTGATTGCGAGCGTTGACGCATTCTTCCGATACGCAAGGGATATTTTAAAATTCGGACGCGATTCAGACAAACTCACTTTCCGGGACGTCTCTGTTTCAAGTTTTTTTTACTGTTTTTTATGTTTTCATTTTCATAACGGTATCTTTCAGTAGGTCTGTGCCAAAAAATAGAAAGATAACGGTATCTACAGCACGCAGCCACACTTTGCGAGCTTGCATTCATCGCGCGTGACGAGATTTTTCGATGTTTTTCACGCGCGTACCGCAAAAGCAACGCAGGCATGTGCAGCAATGGGCTGTTGGCGAGAAAAGGGGGCTTAATGAAAAGCGAAGAAATTTTATAAATCACAAACTTACTTATTCAGGGTTTGTTCACAATTTCCATAACGCCGGAGGGGTTGGGTGAATCTCGGGGTGTGTGTCATGTTATAACTTATGGCAAAATTGATTCAAAAACGTCGCTAGTTGGGTTGCATCGCGACTTGATTGTGCGACGTCCGGTTTGGTGGCGGCTCGACAATACAGTAGACGTTCGATAAGTGCAACATGTTTACGTTTCAGTTACCGAATGAAATTCGCTAACTGCAACGACTGACAGACGTCAAACGGTTGTCAATTGTTGTTGGACGCAGCCAAAATGCACTCAAAATCATCGCAATTCAGCTGTAGTGCATCCGAAAAACATCGCAACTTGGTTGACGTTTTGTTTTTGACAGATAGCGGTGCGATAACTGCAAAATTGTTGCACTTATCGGACTTGCAGTTAAAAAGCATTGCAGTTAAACCGTTTGCACCGAGCGAACGTCTACTGTACAGTAGACGTTCGATAAGTGCAACATCATGCGCGTAAATAGAGCCCATTTAGCCCCATTTTTTCGTGTAACAGGCACGAAGATATTCAACACTAAAGGAAGTCAAGAAAATTTTGGCCCGAAAGGATGAAAAGTTCTTGGCCCGAACGAGAGTTGAACGCGTAGCCCTCAGTTACAATCAGTTTTGAAATTGAGCTTAATGAGCCTCTTCATGATGATGTATACCAACGAACACAAAAAGATATGTACTGATAAAATTTATATACTTTAAATAAATTTTTATTGTATCTTCAGATAAGAAAAGAAACGACTTGTTCGTTTGACTTGTGAACAGAAAGTGAAAATTTTATTTGAATAAAAGTCATGGCTTACTACGCTATACTCTAACACTCCTCCTTAAGCTAGGACTCCTATGGCTTCACGATTCTTCTCCAGCTTGGTACGCAATAGTGGTTTCGTGAGACCATCGGCAAGTTGATTATCCGATTCGATGTAATTAATGTTGACTACTTCTCTTTCCAGCGCATCCCGAATAAAATGGTGACGGATGTCAATATGCTTGGTCCGAGGGTTGTAGCCACCGTTCCTGGCTATCGCAATGGTGCTCTGGTTGTCGCTGTTAAAACCAGTCATTTTGGTTTCGGGAGAAGTAGAAAAACACGTAGTGTATTGTTGCTGGTCAAATCATAACTCATTTATTCATACCGTGTCTTACAACAATTGTTCTTGGTATCTCAATTCGAGATCCCTTTAGGGTGACCATCTAATGACTAATAGAAAGTGGCATCTCGACCACAACAACTCCTCTTCCCTTAAGTGTTCAGTTCACTTATTTATGGCTACAATCCTATCAGAATCAGAACGCGTTTTTACGCATTGTATGCATTATTTGTTGCATATTTATTTGTAATTAAATCCTAACAAAAATTGTCATTCGCTTCATATTGGTTTCTTATTATTTCTTTTCCTCTAATGCTTTGTAAATATCACTCTTTCTTCCCCTCACAAAAAAGGATATCTGGTACATAAAAAATCAGAAACAAACACACTTATCGATACGCTAAAAATCTACTCAAAAGCAAACCTTTTCTTTAACATTGTGATACAAAAATAAACGAAAGAATGCACAAAAGGCACAATGAAAAAATCTTTTAACAAAAACTGAATACAAAGTTGTTCTATCTACCCTAATCGGTACACAAACAAATGAAATCAATGGGCGATACACTGTACCCAACCGTACATTCATTCATTCTCACATAAATTATCAAAAAAAAACACATTTTCCTACCGAGTCACAGCCACAAGAAAAAAAAACAATAGATAGCGAGTTATGTAACACCAACTCCGAATATCCATTCTTCAGTAAAACGTGTAAAAACTCCATACAGCATCAAAACGAACGACATCTCATCGGGCATATTATTTCCACCTTGTTACCGATGCACTTGCATGCGTTTAATGCACATATCACTCCGGTGGCTCGAGTTCCTCTTCTCATCCTTATTGCTTCACCATCCACAAACAAATCTCGCTGTGTCTCACGCTGCTGACTGAGATATTTATCTATCTCACTGTCGAAATTTGGATTGGCTGCCGGCGTACTTTCTGAGCTCTCGGGTAGCTAACAGCTCAACACAAATACATCACAGCTGGTGGTTGTTGGTGTTGTCTTCCCAGGGCTCAGTCCACCAGTCAAAAACCAATGGCGCAAATGAAAATTACCACAGTTGATCAAAGTGTACTCACAGGTACTCATCGCGCTGAAAGAGGAATGGTATTCCAAATCGTAGAATGTTCAAAATGGTGTGCGACAAAAATATCTCTGATTTCTTTATCAAGATATGAAGACATAAAAAACGTATAAAACGATAAGTACATGTCTCCCTCATGAAAATAACATGGTAAAAATGTATTCCTCACAACACACCAGAACAATTGAAACACAATAAAAAGCATTCTACGTAAATAAAAATCTACTTTTTTTGCACTGCTTCACACAAGCTTCGACAAATATAAAAGAGGGTATTGTAAAAAAAATAAAACAAAAATGTCGGCAGATTTGCTAACTGGACATAAAAAACACAATTACACCTCACGAAGCAAAAAAAAAATATTAACACAAGTGACCGAAAATGTTCAAAAACGCGCGCATATAAAAAAAAAATCACAAAAAACGCACGTATAAAAAATCATCCAAAATCACGCCAAAAGCACAAAATATGCAGGCGGTCGTGATGTGAAGCACTCCAACGAACAAAACAAAAAAAAACACTTGCACGCTATACAAAAATATATCACAAATGCCGCTAAAATTCACACCAAAAGCAATAAAATCACCGGCGGCTGTGAAATGTGCGGCAAAATAGAAAAAAAAAATCACATTTTCTCCTCGTCGACACTGTTAAAACCAGTCATTTTGGTTTCGGGAGAAGTAGAAAAACACGTAGTGTATTGTTGCTGGTCAAATCATAACTCATTTATTCATACCGTGTCTTACAACAATTGTTCTTGGTATCTCAATTCGAGATCCCTTTAGGGTGACCATCTAATGACTAATAGAAAGTGGCATCTCGACCACAACAGTCGCAATGTATTGTGATTGGGCAACTTGCTTGAAATTGTCCAGTCAGACCTTGCCACCACGATGCTTCTTGGACAGCAGCGGAAAGTGCCATATACTCTGCTTCGCAGGTTGATAAGGCAATCGTCGGTTGGCGCTTGCAGCACCACGAGATAGCTGCTCCTTGCAGCGTGAAGATGTAGCCGCTGGTGGATTTGCGGTCATCCACGTTGGCTGCCCAGTCCGCGTCACTGTAGCCTTTGATGTCGCTGTCGCCGCCCTGGCGGTATATCAGCTTCAGCGCCGATGTTCCTCGCAGATATCGGAAAAGCGTTTTCACGGCACTCCAGTGTTGCATTCCGGGATTCGAGTTGTACCGACTCAACTGATTGACCGCATACAGGATGTCCGGCCGGGTACATTGAGCGAGGTACATCAGGCTTCCAACCGCTTCCTGGTACGGAATGTTGGCCATTTGCTGCGTCTCCTGAGTTGTCTTTGGGGACATATCCTTCGTGAGCCTGTCGTTCATCGGCACCCTCGCTGGCTTGCAGTTCGCCATGTTGAACTTTGTCAGCACCGCCTCCACGTATGCCTCCTGGTCCAGCGCTATGGTTCCGTCCGACCGGGTGATTCGGATTCCGAGGCAGTTCTTCGCTGCGCCAAGATCCTTCATGCGGAAATGGCCACTCAGGAACGCTTTGGTTTGCGCTGTCCATCCATTGTCGTTCGAAAAAATCATGACGTCATCCACGTAGACTGCCACGAAAATCATGCTGCCTCCTTCGATGCGATAGTACACGCATGGATCGTACTTCGCTTGAGTCAGCCCAAACTCCTTCAGCATCTGGTCCAGCTTTTTGTTCCAAACTCGACTGGACTGCTTCAGCCCGTACAGGGCCTTGTTTAGACGGCACACCAAGGATGGATTCCGACGATCGACGAATAACGGAGGCTGCTCCATGTAGATTTCCTCCGCCAGGTCTCCTTGGAGAAAAGCGGATACCGCGTCCATCTGATGAATGTCCAGGTTGTGCTTCGCCGCCATGGCGAACAGATATCGTAGCGAACTGTGACGAACCACCGGGGAGTATGTTTCGTCATAATCTACCCCCTTTCGCTGCGAAAATCCCTTGATGACCAGCCGCGCCTTATGTCGGTCAAGGTTCCCGTCGGCATCCAGCTTCGTGCGATATACCCACTTGCAACGGATCGCCTTCCTGCCCTTAGGAAGTTCCGTCAAGGTCCACGTTTCGTTGGATACATGGGCGTCGTACTCCTCCTGCATGGCCACCTTCCACTTGCCCGCATCGTCGCGACGTATCGCGTCTTGGTGCGTTACCGGGTCGTCGGGCATCGCTTGTCGCTCGTCACTCTGCTGCTGAGATGCCATGCCGGCTAACTGGCCTGAGGTCTCAGGTCCCAGGGGTGGACCGCTTGCTTCCTCACTCGCCACATCGGAACGGTTGATGCCATCGGTTGCAGGAATCTGGGGAAAATTAGAACGAGGCAAGCCTTTGCTCGAAATTGCAAAATCCTTATATGTACTTGCCTGGAAGTTTGTGCTCCCGACCACTGCGCCTCAACACCTGTGACGGATTTGAAGTTTGGTGTGGAGGGAGCACAGTGATGTCAGTCACAGTATCGGCGGAAGAACTACTTATGTTGCTTGCTGCTTCTTCGAAATCTTCATCGTCCCAATCGCTTTCCTCGACTTCAACTCGGCCAGTTGCGTCATCCTCGAGATTCGGATGGCCGCCGAGCGCTTCTTCGGTGTCCGGAGATAGTGATACCGCTTCTTCAACGTCTAGCTTGATAACCGTTGGCTTCGCGGGCTTGCTGCTCTTGACTGCCGCCGCCGGGGTTCCAACGTCGCTCTCGTTGATGAACGTGACGTCTCGGCTTCTCGAAACTATCTTCGTCACTGGGTCGTATACACGGTAGCCTTTCGTGTCCTCGTCGAATCCGACCAACCGGCAATCGTGGGCCTTTGCATCCCACTTGCGCCGCTTCTGTTTTGGGACGTGCACCATCACATTGGCCCCAAAGATCCGAACGTTCGACAAATCTGGCTTCTTTCCGCTCCAGCACTCTTCGGGTGTCATACAGTAGACGTTCGCTCGGTGCAAACGGTTTAACTGCAATGCTTTTTAACTGCAAGTCCGCTAAGTGCAACAATTTTGCAGTTATCGCACCGCTATCTGTCAAAAACGAAACGTCAACAGAGTTGCGATGTTTTTCAGATGCACTACACCTGCATTGCGATGTTTTTGAGTGCATTCTGGCTGCGTCCAACAGCAATTGACAACTGTTTGACGGCTGTCAGTCATTGCAGTTAGCGAATTTCATTCGGTAACTAAAACGTAAACATGTTGCACTTATCGAACGTCTACTGTACCATGACCACGGGTCGGCGATCGATTGATGAGGTACACCGCCGTCGAAACAGCTTCCGCCCAAAACGGTTTTGATAGGTTGGCCTCAAACAGCATGCACCTTGCACGCTCGACAATCGTCCGGTTTGCCCTCTCTGCCATACCGTTCTGTTGGGGGGTGTAGTCGTTCGTTCGCTGATGACGGATACCAAACTTCTCCAGGTAGCTTTGGAATTTCCTGTTGGTATACTACAGCCCGTTGTCCGTTCGAATGGTCTTGATTTTCGAACCGGTCTGCCGCTCCGCCATCACGTGGAAAGCTTGAAACGCCCTCAAAACTTCGTCCTCGGATTTCGTTCGTAGGAAATAGACGACCATGCGGCGGAATTTGTCGTCCACGAACACGATATAGTACCTGCTACCCCCTAGCGACGGTACCTCCATCGGGCCGCAAATATCCGAGTGAACGACCTCCAGTACAGTAGACGTTCGATAAGTGCAACATGTTTACGTTTCAGTTACCGAATGAAATTCGCTAACTGCAACGACTGACAGCCGTCAAACAGTTGTCAATTGCTGTTGGACGCAGCCAGAATGCATTAAAAAACATCGCAATGCAGCTGTAGTGCATCCGAAAAACATCGCAACTCTGTTGACGTTTTGTTTTTGACAGATAGCGGTGCGATAACTGCAAAATTGTTGCACTTAGCGGACTTGCAGTTAAAAAGCATTGCAGTTAAACCGCTTGCACCGAGCGAACGTCTACTGTAGTTCCTTGGCTCGGGAACCCTTCTTGCCGAATGGCATTCGTGACTGTTTCCCCTTGGCGCACACGCTGCAATCACTTATACTATTAGTATTTAAATTCATGCCACTCACCAGACCGCTCGCTAGCTTTTTCAGGTTCGCCGTGCTGAGATGCCCCATGCGCCGATGCCAAACTTCCATGGAATCTTCCGGCGGAACAGCCAATGCCTTGCCGGATCCACATGGCTCGCGTTGCTCCAGTTTAAAAAGTCCGTTTTCGTGGCTCCCTGTTGCCACCGTGCCGCCGCTCGAGTTGAACACCTTGCAGCCGGCGTTGTCAAACACCATCGAGTAGCCTTTACTTACGATCTTGTTGACGGATAGGAGGTTGACGGACAGCTGCGGAATATAGTGGACATCGGTCACGGAAATTTCGTTTCCGTCTTCCTGGCAAACGGGCTTGAGTGCAGCGGTTCCAGTAGCTTCGATCTTCATAACGGCCTTGTTCGCAGCCACTACGGTGCCACTGGATGGCTTCAGGTCCTGCAGCAGAACCTTGCTTCGGGTCATGTGATTGGTCGCACCTGAATCGAAGTACCAGTCAGCATCACTGGCGGTCTCGAACGTTGACAGGACGGTGCAGAAAGCATCTCCCTTTTTCGAGCTTCTGCAGTCCCTCGCAATGTGTCCGTAGTTTTGACACTTTTTGCACTTCGGTCCTTTCGGTTGATTGGATTGCTTCGATTGGCTGCCTCGATTTTGGTTGCCGTTGCTGCTGTGGTTGCCGTGCCACTGGTTGCCATGGCTACGCTTACCTTTCGACAACAACGCCGCATCCGACGACGGAATTTGCACCTCTTGCAGCAGCTTCGTCTTGATTGCGTCTCCGGTAATCCTGGTTCCGGAATTTTCCAGGGCCATGATCATTGGCCTGTATTCCTCCGGGAGACCGCAGAGCAGCAGGGCACCAATCCATTCCTCAGAAATGTTGAATCCAATTCCGTTGAGTTGGTGGGCCGTGGAGATTATCCGATTTACGTACTCGGACATCGACGAACAGCTCATCAGATCGGTTTTCACCAGCTTGTGAAGGAGACCGATCCGCCGGGTGAGGCCGGAATCTTCGAACGCCTTCTCCAGGTTCTCCCACACTTCCTGTGCCGTTTTCGCCTCCTTGACGTGGACATAGTTCACCGGTTCAAGGAGAAGAATTACCTTGGCTCTTGCTTTCCGGTCCTTCGCAGGGTCCACAGCTTCGTAGCTTCCGTCCGGATTCTGCTCCGGCTTGACGGCTCCCCAGAGATCTTCCAGCTCGAGGTACGTTTGAACGGCAAACTTCCACGTAGCCCAGTTCTCTCGTCCGGATAACCGCTCAATACCTGGCAGACTTGAAATTCCTTGCACGGAACTGCCGCTTGTTCCCGCTGGACTTCCGGTATTCATCCTGAATCTTCAGAGCTTCGGCTTGAAAAACGATAGGCCCATAACCTATTGTATCTTCAGATAAGAAAAGAAACGACTTGTTCGTTTGACTTTGTCGTAGCCGAGAGTAGTTTTCCGGATTATAATTATAAAAATACACGGAATTACACGAGGAACTATCGAAACGTTTTTATTCGCGTGGTTAACATGGCGACTACAATACATAACTGAGGTGCAAGTGGGGGAGATTAAACAAAGCAAAACAAGATAGTTATATAGTGGGCAATTTAGGATTCAGTAGGGTTGCCAGTAATTCAGTGTGTGGCATCTTAGGTAAATCTATAACAACTCTTCCCCCCTTGGAAATATGTACTTATCTCTACAGATCAAGTCTCCGAGGCGGTTTGATGATCCTTGATGATCGCCTTGGTGATTGCTGATAGTTGGGTTCTGCGCGTACTCCAGGGATCTGCGGCCTTGGCTCAGGTACCGCAGGTGGTACGTTCGGCCGGGGTACAGCAGATGCACTCGTCGAAGGTTGTGGTTCAGCAATCGGGGTTGCCGCAGTTATTGGCGGCGGAACGGCAGCACATGGAGTCTGTGTCGGGACATCGCTTCGTGGAACAGCTGGAACAGTTTCCATCCCCACGGGAATTGCCAGCAGCGTAGGGCATGCTGGCAGGTTGGCACCGACCTCCCGTAGCTGGTCGATATGGCGCTTCCAGTGTCGACCGTCATCCAACTTGATGTTGTAGTGAAGTTTGCCCAGTTTCTCCGCAACGTGACCGTATTTCCACTTCTCCTTGTCCAAATAGTCACGAGCTGCGACTCTCGTCCCCTCCGCGAGCGATTTGGCACAAACATCTGGATTCTTCGCGGTGGCAGAAGCGTTCGGCACCATCAGGTCAAGTCGAGACCGGATTTGTCTGTTGAACAGCATCATTGAAGGCGACTTTCCGGTGGCAGGGTGTATGGTTTTCCGGTAGCTGAGCAGGATGTTGCAGAGCTCCGGATGCATCCTCGACTTGTCGCAGCTTAGAGCTTTTATTTTGTTCTTAAAGGTTTGGATAAAACGCTCGGTCTGTCCATTTGTAGCCGGGTGATACGGAGCACCCATCTTGTGAACGATTCCGTTGAGCTGCAAAAACCTCTGGAAATCAGTCGACGTGAACTGCACGCCATGATCGCTGACGAGCACGGCGGGTATCCCGAAGGAAGCAAAGAATTCACGACACGCATGGATGGTGGTGCTCGTGGTGATGTCACGGAGGATCCGCACTTCCGGCCACTTGGTGTAGGCATCCACAAACACGATAAAGTACGTGCCCATGAATGGACCTGCAAAGTCCACGTGCACTCTCTCAAACGGCTCCTTTGGCTTCTCCCAGCAGTGTAGAGGGACTTTCACTGGATCGGGGCGTGTCATCTGACAAGCCGGGCAGCATCGGACAAGCTCCTCGATGTCCTTGTCGATTCGCTCCCACCAGACGTAGCCTCTGGCGAGCGACTTCAGCCGTGTAGTCCCAAAGTGAGTAGAGTGCAGCTCCGTTAACACCTTCCGTCGCAAATCCGGTGGGACATACACACGGATCCCGCGCATGATGCATCCTTGTTGTAGTGCGAACTCGGTTTGATCGATTCCGAACCGATCGCGGGCTTCCACCGTATTCCCGTTTTTCAGACCTTGCAGTAGCACTTGTACCGTAGAATCAGCAGCAGTCGACTTCGCGAGATCGTCGACCGTCAGCGGCAGTGTCTCGATTATGCTGACCTCGAGCAAGTCAACCTCCTCGACGACGTTGTCCGGTGTCTTCGCACCGACCGGCAAACGGGAAAATGCATCCGCATTGTAATGCTCCTTCGTTGGACGAAACTTGATGATGTAGCGGAACGACGCGAGGAACGTCGCGTAGTGCTGCATCCGTAGTGCCGACATTGCCGGCAAACCCTTGGTTTCCGAAAATATCTGCTTCACCGGCTCATTGTCGGTAACGAGCCAAAACTTCCGTCCATACAAGTATTGGTAGAACTTCCGCACTCCAAAGATGATCGCATAAGCTTCACGGTCGATTTGCTTGTACCTTCGCTGAGTATCGTTCAGTGTCTTCGACGCGTACATGATTGGTCGCTCAGTACCGTCCGGCATAATGTGGCTAAGCACTGCACCGACCCCGTATGGAGACGCATCGGTCGCCAGCACCAGTGGTAACTCCGTACTGTAGTGTACCAAGAACCGGTCGGATTGCATTTCGTCCTTCACCTTCGAAAAGGCTTCTTCGCACTCCTTTGTCCAATGGAAAGCCACATTGTTACGCAGTAGACGGTTCAACGGGTATATAGTCGTACTCAAATGTGGGAAGAAGCGACCGTAATAATTGACCAACCCAACAAATGAGCGGACTTGCTCTTTGGTCGTCGGCGCAGGCATGTTCTGAATGGCATCAATCTTATTTCTTACCTTGTGGATTCCGTTGCGATCGATCAAGTAGCCGCAGTATTCGATTTGATCAGCAAAGAACTGACACTTGTCCAGGTTGATCCGCATATTGTATTGGCTGAGCCGCTTCAGTACTTCCTCGAGACGCTGCAGGTGGGCCTGGTCGTTAGGCCCCGTTACTCGAATGTCGTCCAGAAATACCGTTACACCTGGAATCCCGTTCAGTACTTCCTCCATCAAGCGTTGCCAGATAGCCGGAGCGGAGCTGACTCCGTACATCAGCCTCGTCGGTCTGTACAGTCCCAGGTGAGTGCTCAGGGTGAGGACCTCCTGATCCTCCGGACTGACCTCCAGCTGCAGATAGGCTTGCGAGAGATCAATCTTCGTAAACTTCTCACCACCTGCCACATTAGCAAACAGCTCCTCGACGGTGGGCAGGGGGTGTTCATCGACCACGAGATTACGGTTCACTGTGATCTTATAATCACCGCACAGTCGCACTCTATTGTTCATTTTCATCACTGGGACAACCGGTGTCGCCCACGCACTGTGGTTCACTTTCACCAACACACCATTCTTCTCCAAAGTTTTAATCTCCTCTTCGACCGCATCCCGAATGGAAAACGGAACCGGTCGCGCACGCAAATACACCGGTCGCACATCTGGCTTCAATTGCAGCTTGGCTGTTAGCCCTTCGATTTTACCCATCGACTTCTCACAGACGTTTCCGTATCGCTCAATGAGCTTTTTCACCGATTCAGCACTATTATCAACCGCGATCGTGTGGACGTTTTCGTAAAACTTGTTTACATCAATGTTCAGCACTTTCATCCACCCACGACCCAGCAGTGGATGCTTTTTGTTCTTCGCCACGTACAGCAACAGTTCGTGATTTTGTCCACCGTAATTCACGCGCACAACACACATTCCGCACAGCTCGATCATGTTCCCACTGTAGCTCACCAAAGCAGTGTCCGGGTGATGCAATTTAGCCGTGGGAAAGATTCTTCTCTGGTCCGACACACTCATGATCGATACTGGCGAGCCGCTGTCAACTTCAAATTTCACCGTGGCATTGTTCACTGACAGCTCCAGCCAGAACTTTTCAACGCTATTGTTGAAATCAGCAGCATCATACACTCCGCAGATCTCTTCCGTATGCACACTTTCTCCGCAGTTTCCATTCCCCGCATTTTGATCCAGCTGGTGTGTATCACTTTTTCTTCGGGCACCCTCTGCCGCAATCTTCTTCAGGCAAACTTTTTGCAAGTGGCCTGCCACCTTGCAGTAGTTGCACGTCGTCTTCACGTGCGGGCACTTATTTGCGAAGTGAGCGGGGCTCCCGCAACGAAAACACTCTCCCTTCTTCTTATCACTGTGTGCTTCTGCACTCACTTTCTTCGCAGGAACGACGCACTTTTTGTTCGCCTTCGGTTTTGCGTGCTTGTTTGGCAGATGCTCCACGAGGTTCAGCTCCGGTTTTCCCTGACGCGAATGGATCTCTTGTCCACCTTTGGCCGATGCCTCCATCGACACTGCAATCTCGCGGGCACGGTCCAGCGTAAGATTGCGCACCTCTAGCAGACGCGCCTGTATTCCCCGGTCTCTAATCCCGAAAACAAACTGATTCCGCAACGCAGTATTGAGATAGTTGCCAAAATTGCAGGTTATGGCCAACTTTCTCAAAGCAATGAGATAATCGTCGATCGATTCCTCAGCACGTTCGTCGCCTTGCTTGCGACACGAGGAACTATCGAAACGTTTTTATTCGCGTGGTTAACATGGCGACTACAATACATAACTGAGGTGCAAGTGGGGGAGATTAAACAAAGCAAAACAAGATAGTTATATAGTGGGCAATTTAGGATTCAGTAGGGTTGCCAGTAATTCAGTGTGTGGCATCTTAGGTAAATCTATAACAGACTTGTGAACAGAAAGTGAAAATTTTATTTGAATAAAAGGCATGGCTTACTACGCTATACTCTAACAATTTTAACTGCAAGTCCGCCAAATGCAACAATTTTGCAGTTATCGCACCGCTATCTGTCAAAAACGAAACGTCAACAGAGTTGCGATGTTTTTCAGATGCACTACAGCTGCATTGCGATGTTCTTGAGTGCATTCTGGCTGCGTCCAACAGCAATTGACAACTGTTTGACGGCTGTCAGTCGTTGCAGTTAGCGAATTTCATTCGGTAACTGAAACGTAAACATGTTGCACTTATCGAACGTCTACTGTAGTTAATTTTCCCTTCTTTAAACATAAGCTATTCTTTCGAATCATGTTGTTTTGGAGATTGTTGTCATTACGGCTACTAACAATATCATCAGAGAATTCCCCTTCCTTAAAATATATGCTATTCTTTTGAGAAATTCTGTCTTATAGTAATGTAGGCGTTCAATAATGCATAGCGATATGACCAGTCGTGAAACTTTCCGATACATACAGAACATAGTAACGAAAGCATGTTCCCGCAAAATAGGTTAATTTGGTTAACCATGAATTAGGGAACGGTAGGACGGCCAAACGTCAAGCTCAAGCAAAACCAAAGCGAGTGCCTCGACTGAGTAATCGACCAACAAGCAAATCGACACTGATTCTTCATTAGGGCCTAACTGACATTTTCGAATTCTCTTCATCGATCCTCTCTTTGTGTCATTACAGAATTTTGTATTGAGTTTTCCCAAAACTTTTTAATTGAAATGCGAAGGAGATGACTACATCTTGCTATAGAAACAAAAAGAATAATGATTTTGTTCGTTTTGATCAATTTATTATCGAAATAGAGAGTCGACGAAGAGAAATCGATCAAGTCAGTTAGGCTCTTATGAAAAATCATTGTCGAAATGTTCAAGTAGACCGTAAAATCAGTGTATGTATGTAGTTATTTCCAATTAGAGTGATACGTCTGCTTGTTTGAGTTGTTAGTGTTGAGGTTAGTGTTAAGGCTGGTGCATTTGAAAACTAGGCGAATCACTATTTCAACCTTTTGTTACTTCAACCTTTTGATGCATTCAGCCTTTTGTAATTTCAGCCTCTCGTGTTTTAGCCTTTCGTTATTTCAGCCTTTAGAAATTCAGCCTTCTGTATGTAACTCTCATCAACAGCTTACCGTAATAAAATGGTAATTTCTTTATGAATAAATTGATAAGCTCATCCTTTTACTTCTCGAAGTTTCGTTTATTACCATAGAACGGATATCATCAATGTTATCTGAATAGTAAAATATATATCGCATCGGGAAATGTAGCAAACGAAAAAGCAATTATCCTAACACGTTAAGTCTATCCGACGCAATTGGAACATAGCGCACTATCAAACATTTACAATTCGATCAGACTTAATAATACGAACAAAAAAAAAACGAAACAGGCTCTGGCACACTTCCTTACTCGTCATCGTCCTCCTCCTCGGAGCTGCTTTCATCTTCCTCGTCGTCATCATCATCGTCATCGTCGTCGGAATCTTCCGTTTTATCAAGCTTGTGCTGTTCTTTCGCCCTTTGCTCGATGTATTTTCGGATTTCCTCCTTGGGCAGCGATTTCAGGAACACCTCGAAGTCCACGATATACTTCTTCTGGGCGGCCTTGAGCTGTTCAACGATTTCGCGCTTCTTCGCCGACGACAGGTTTGCGTACGCCTCTTTGTGTTTGCCCACCTTTCCCTTGTAGAGGCGCTGGCGGTAGAACTCTTCGGCATCGCTGAAGAAAAATAATCCGGCATTAGTGAGGGGGTTCTTTCGGGGGGCGTATGGATAAAAAGTACATAAAAAATTTGAGTTTACTCCAGTGTAGATCCCTTATTCTGAACTGGTAAGAGAATCTTACAATAAAGATTAAAATAAATGAATGTTCCTAATTATAAAGATACGTCTCCACAATGCTACCATGATTTGTTGTCCAGTTAAATGTATACAATAAAATAACAACAATAACTGCAACATGTTTACGTTACACTTAGCAAACGATATTCGATAACTGCAACAGGGTGGCCACACAAAATCAAAATTGAAATTCCCGCATTTTTTCCCGCATTAATTTTAAATTTTCCCGACTTTTTCTATATACATATGTACCTGTGGAGCATGTAAAACATCCAAGAATTCAAACTTTAAAGTGGATCTGTAAAACTTACTGAAATATTTACAGTGTCATTATGACACAGTGATAATTTTACCGTATGTTGGAGACGTTAACACCAAAAGAAATTTATATGTTACATATGCTTGAAATTTGCTTCTTATTTTGGATGTCTTGTAACGTAAACCTTTACTTGAAAATATATGTGTCGGAATTCCCATAAGATTTTTGTAAGCTCCTTAAGAAATGCTTGGTGAATTTACAATATAAAAATCTAGTCGGCTATCTGAAATACACTTTGGTGAATTTTTGTATAGAAGTTTTTACGCTATCCCAAGAATTTTGAAAGTATGAAGGACGGCATTTTTGACGTAATTCTGTTATAATTCATATAAGAAAAATTATTGGGGTATTTTCTGGTGAAATTCTTCGAGAAATTTCCTAAAAATTTCCCTTAAAAACTTTATTGCTAAAATACTGAATTAATGTCTGTGATAATGCGGAGTTTATCACATAATCTGCTGGTAACCAATCAGGAATTTTTTTCAATAATTTAATTAACAAATAATTGCAATAAAAAAATGCAGAACTGAGATCTGTTCTGTTCTCAGATAAAATCTGTTCATTGAACATTGAGAGCACTAGAAAAGAATTTCTTAGCGGAATTTTTCTCAAAAATTTTGAAAATACATATCTGGGAATTTTGTATAAAAGGTTTTCTATTCATAAACAATTTCTAGCTGAACTTGTAGGAAAAATTTATCCCTGAAAAAAAAAATACATGTCTACCGTACATAATTTGTAAAACTCATTAGATATTTAAGGAAAAAATCGATATTCTGGGCTTAATTTCTACCTAATCCCATGTTTGAAGAACTCATTTGGAAACTAGTGAATATTTTTTTATGGAATCTGATACGTAGAGTAATATATCTTAAAAAAAGAAATTTGTCCAATTTTAGTCGAATTTCTCTAGGAGATTAACCCAGGATAATGAATAAAAAAGGCTTAAAGTTATTTCGATATAAGAGGTGTTCTTCTTTATTTTGTCATTTTAAATTTTACACGCAGAAAAAAATATATTGAACTCAAAAATAAAGTGCTTTGAATCAAAGAAAATAAATCATTGAACCACGGCTTAATACCATTTTGCTTTGAATCTAATACATTTGGCATTAGTTTCAAAGTATTAATTTCATTGTTTCTAAAATCAAGTCTCGCAGCGTTGATTTTAGTTTCAAATACTTCTTCACTTTGAATCTATAACATTATTGCTTTGAAACTAAGCAGTTTTGTGATTTCAAGGTCTATATATTTTATTTTAGAAACAAATATCCATCGACTTAAATTCAAAAACAAAATATTTTTGTTTAAAAATGATAACGAAATAAAAAAAGCATGCAAGAATAGAACACGAATACTGTTATAATATGCATCACTGATAGCGAGCTATCGTTCACGGCCATATCTGCTCTTGAAAATCTGAGGGTAAAACTGAATCATCTCGCTCATTATTGGCGATGTGCGTTCTCCGATATTGAAAACAAAGAATATATTTTTTTTTGATTTAACAAACCCCGCGACTTTGAAATGACGTCTCTTTAAATTTAATTCTAATATGTTTTATTTTTATGCGTGTAGGACAATAATGTTTCGTCAGCAAACCCTGCATAACTCCAAGAAGAACAAAAAGCATTTTTTTTCAGTTTCGCATTATGAATTAAGGTTGAAAACTTCTCTATTATGTTCATATGTCTGTGCTAAGGAATTCATTCAAAAAGCTTTTCATGTTTTCCGTTGGTTACACCAGAAAAACAGGCCATACATTGGAAGATTTCTTAAAAAGAATTAGAGAATCTTGTCTTCTGGTTTTTTACTTGCAATGTATCTTCCGTTTTAATGTCTGTAAGGTACACCGGGGTAAGTTAAACGGGTGGGACAAAATGAAACACAAAGTTTTGAAAAAGATTTCAATACAGTTTGTAAATTTATCCTTTGTTAAAAGATTGTTTGAATCAAAAAGTATGTGTTATGGTAATTAAATTGTTTCGCTGTTTCATCTTACCCCACCCGTTTCAACTTGCCCCGGTGTACCTTAATCGCAAGGATTCTGGGTATATATTTATGAATTTATCCAGTGATTCTACATCGTTACACAAAAAACACTTCAAGAGTTCCTCCACATGTGGTTCCTCCCAGTATTTCGTCCACAAATCATAATTCCATAAAAAAAAACCCTAATAGGGTCCTAAAATGAAAAATATTTTCCCGATTTTGCTGCATAACACAAAGGAGCATGCTTTTCTGATCTTAATGGTAATTTTTCCAAACTTAAACAATGACAGAATAGTTAATAAACTCGAAAATAAAAATAATGATGAGCTGGTCCTTGTTTGACATTCGAGGTCAACCTTGACGTAATGATAGTGAAACGGCGGGTTGCAAAAGGCATCACATTGGCTCACTTTTGTCAATAAATGTTCCTGTTTACATAGTGGTTTCGCAGCGCGGTGTCACGAACACTAATGCAAGTCTACTGGTTGAAAATATTGTCGGGCCGCCACCAAATCGGACTTCGCACAATCAAGTCGCGACGCGACCCAACTCGCGACGTTTTTTAATCATGTCAAAAGTAGTGCGCATCCTTCCCGTTGTTGTCAGCAACACAGCGCACTAGATGCGAAATAGTTGCGACACTTGTGGACCAAGAAAATGGCCATTTTTGATTGAATGTCGATCTTGATTCCAACCGGATAGACAATATGCCCATTTGATTTTGCTGGGAACAGCTGATCTTTGTTTACTATTTCCCATCAGTAACTCAAGTGGTGTTCGTGTAATGCAGCGTGTTCGTACACGCAACACTACTTAAAGCAGAAACCACTATACACGGTAAACAAAATTTACCCAAAATTGAGTGCTAAACAAGGAGTGTTGCAAAAATATTAAAATCTTTGAAAATATATTTCATGGGCTTTACCTAATAAGAATACTTAAAAAATGAGTAAACATGTCGTTTTAATCAATGCTTCATCGAATTATGCAGAAATTGTGATAGGCCTTTAGGAGCCTATTAGTCCACCTAGCGGTGATAGCGCCTATCTTGTGCCTTCGAAAACACATTTCAACAAACTCAAGTGACATGTTGATGAGTATCGCACTATCATACGTTAAACAAAAATCCATTACATGGCACCAGAAATCATATCGTTTATGTAGCTTTGATGTTTGAGCCACAAACTCTTAAGGACATACATGAGCGAATCCAGAGATGGCCGTCACAATGGCTGCCTTGCAAATACCGAAAGCACGGATCTCGTCATCTAAACAAGAGAGCTGAAAAAGCAATGAGTAGCCTTGCTCACTCGAGATAAACATTGAGTAGCATTTACGTTTTCGGGCGTTTTGTGGATGACGAGATCGATGCTCTCAAAAATGCGCGTCAAAAATGCACCAGGACGCTCTCCCATTTCACCTAAGAAAAAGCTACTATCTTGAATTTTGAGCAGCAATTTTTGATTTAAACTCCATTGAACAGCCACAATCTGGAATTTGGAGCCACCATCTTGGATTTTTAATCGCCATCTTGGATATTCTAGTCCAGGCCCGTGCACAAAAGTGGCGCCAAGGGAGGGGTTTTTCCCGATTTCGGCAAAAGACGGAGGGGCGCCTAGTGTATGAAGCGTCGGTAATGGGGGGGGTTAACACTCAGCCCTCCCCCCTTGTGCACGGGCTTGTTCTGGTCACCATTTTTTGGAGTCATGAATTCGTCCCTATATCAAACAAAGCTTAAGAGCTTAAAACGCCATTAAATAGCCACCATCTTAAATTTGGAGCCGCCATCTTGGTGTTTGGGCCACCATTTTGCTAATTGCGGTCGCCACTTTTGGACTCCAGACATCTTTCCTATACCAAATATACCCATATTATATGCATTTAGGGTCTAAAACTGCTTTAAACAGCCGCCGTCTTGAGTTTGCAGCCGCCATTTTGGATTTTAGATCGCCCTCTTGGAAATCATGGTCGCCATTTTTGGACTCCGGATATCTTTCTTATACCAAATATACCCATTTCTCAAATTTTTAAGCCTAAAACTCCATTAAACAGCCTCCATCTTGAATTTGAAGCCGCCATTTTGAATTTTAGACCGCCATACTGGATGTTGAGGTCACCATTTTTGGACTCCAGATATTTTCCCCGTACAAAATATACCCTTATTGCATGGTTTTAGGGCTTAAAACTCCGTTATACAGCCGCCATCTTGAATTTTGAGCCGCCATTTTGGATTTTAGACGGCTATTCTGGTTGCGATTTTTGGGCTCCGGACACCTTCCCCATACAAATTATAACCATATTGCACGGTTTTAGAGCCAAAAAACTCCACTTTACAACCGCCATATTGAATTTGGAGTCGCCATCCAAAATTTTAGACCGCCATCTTGGATATTCTGGTCGTCATTTTTGGACTCCAGATATCTTCCTCATATCAAATGTACCCATATTGCATAGTTTTAGGGCCTAAAACTCCTTTAAACAGCCTCCATCTTAAATTTGAAGCCGACATCTTGAATTTTAGAACGCCATTTTGAATGTTCAGGTCGCTATTTTTGAACTCCGGACATCTTCCCCATACAAAATATACCCTTATTGCATGGTTTAGGGCCTGTATGGGAAATGAAACTCGATTGGCTCGGTATCTGATTTGAAAGGGGTACGTTTATTAGCGAGAAGATACAAATGATCTTAGCGGTTCGGCGATCGGGTTTGAACTGGCTGGTCTGGCTATTCTACACGAGATCTATAATAGGTACAGAGCAAAATTGAGTACACACAAGAGCTTTCGCTCACCTATCGGCTGGATGATCGATCAGAAAGGCTGATCGTGTTATGCAGAGAAGTTGGAGGTGACTGGCTTAAAACTAGGGTGATCCGAAATTGACAATTCTTAACAGGGCCTAAAACTCCGTTTTACAGCCGCCATACTCAATTTGGAGTCGCTATTTTGGATTTTAGACCACCATCTTGGATATTCAGGTTGCCAAACTTCACTATACAGCCTCCATCTTGAATTTGGAGCCGCCATCTTGGATTTTACACCGCCATCTTGGATATTCAGATCGCCATTTATGGACTCCAGACATCTTGCCCATACAAAATAAACCCATATTGCATAGTTTTAGGACCTAAAACTCCATTAAACTGCCGTCATTTTGAAGTTGGAGCCGCTATCTTGGATTTTAACCCGCCATCTTGAATACAAAGGTCGCCATTTTTGGACTCCAGACATGTTCCATATACATAATATACCCTTATTGCATGGTTTTAGGGGCTAAAATTTCGTTATACAGCCACCATCTTGGATTTTAAACCGCCATATTGGATATTCTGGTCGCCATTTTTTGACTCCGGAAATCTTCCCCATACAAAGTATACCCATATTACATGGTTTTAGTACATAAAAGTCCTTTTTGAACAGCCGCCATCTTGAATTTGGAGCCGCCATCTTGAATTTTAGACCACCATCTTGGATATTCAGACCGCCATTTATGCACTCCAGACATCTTCTCCATACAAAATATACCCATATTGCAATTAAACAGCCGCCATCTTGAAATTGGAGGCGCCATCTTGGATTTTACACCGCCATCTTGAATATTCTGGTCACCATTACTGGACTCCAAACATCTTCCCCATACAAAATATACCCATATTGCATGGTTAAGGGCTTAAAACTTAATTATACAGCCGCCATCTTGACATTTTGCTTTTTAGACCGCCATCTTGAATTTTGGACCGACGTCGTAGAGTTTTTGGTCTCCTGTGTCCGCACAAAATTTGTCAACCATGCTGAAGGTTACAAAAATCGCCGTAGTTTGATGTGTCGTATGATGGGGCTTGGTTCAGTTTTATATGTGGCCAGTTTAACCGGTGCTGGTCCGGACTCCGGATCACTCAAATGACCATAACTCCGGAACGCCTTGACCGATCCGGACCATTTCCAATAGCAAACAATGCGGTAAAATACCGGTTCGATTCGAGCTATAATCCGGCCAATGGGAAGTGTCTTAAAAGTGAGTGACCTTTTTGTACACAGACATACATACACACACATACAGACATCATCTCAATTCGTCGAACTGAGTTGATTGGTATATGTGACTTGACCCTCCGAGCCTTCTATTGAAAATTCGTTTTTTGAGTGAACATATAGCTTTGTCTGTGATATAGCCTTTCAGTACACTTTGGTGTACGAGAAAGGCAACACCACCAGAAACTTCCGAGACTAAATTGCTAATGCTTTTAGTAATTAGGGTATTGGTTCCCTTATTAAGCATGTGACTCCCATTTTCATCCTACGAAAAACAAAGGATTGAAGCACTGTTTGTTTTGTTTCTTATTTTTGTATTTTTGTTAGAAGTGAGCACCCATGAAAACAAAAAGAACGGAATCAATCGGTGCCGTAATCGCTTGTTTTCAAAAAGGATGAATATGGGAGCATGAGATTACTGATGGCACACATACCCTATTTCATTTTTTTAATGCCACTATATGTAAAACATTGTTAGAATGATGGGTTTGATGATTGCAGGTAGCTTTTATATGAACTCATTCTGAAATTTCTACAAAGCAATAGGGTAACGGTCGAATTTTGGACCCCTAGAGGACATAAATTTGAATTTAAGCTAAAATCAAACAGATTCAGAGGGTGTTACACATAATGATGATGTTGGTATGACCGTAAAAGCCTCCACTGTCCGTCAAAATACCCACAAAGTCATTTCTGGCTGACAATTTGATGAAAATAACTGATTTTTGAAGCATCACTTTTCACTATTTTGGACACCCCAATTTATTTTGGACCCTCTTAAGTATATATTTTGGACACCCGGTGTTTAAACCCATTTGAAACTATTTTTGAAGAATCTGCCACTTGGATATGCTAGATCACATCCTAATTACTTGATTGACAAAGGATGATTAGACGTACTTTGCGAATTTAATGCGCTAGAATGATAAAAGTTTTTGTTTACATCTGCAAGTTTTCCCAGCACCACATTCTCTTTTCGTAAACATGCCGCGACACTCGCACGGATGACGAGATCAACAAACAATAATTTCAAGGCAAATAATGATATTTCCAGTGAGGAAATGATTGCTGCTCGTGCAGAACAATCTTATTTGGCGAATGATTCTAAAAATTTTCGTCATCTCTTCATAAAAGCTGTGAAAATTATGATAATACGACTCAGGGGGTCCAAAATATATGGGGGTCCAAATTATATTGGTTACCCTAATTTTAGGCAGTCCTTCATTAGCGAATTAAGGAATTATTTCAAAAAGTTTCAATGAAAACATTAGTTGAAACTTGTCCCAAAGCTCAGCCAGATATTTCGGCAAAAAATCCTAACTACAGTAGCCGTTCGGTCGGTGCAAACTGTTTAACTGTAGGGCTTTTTAACTTCGTCGGTGTTTTAACTGCAAGTCCGGTAAGTGCAACAAATTTGCAGTTATCGCACCGTTATCATCAAAACGGTGCGCCAGGTAAACCCAAATGAACAATCGAATGTATTTTTTGTTTATTTACAGTCAATTAATGGGTGATTGTTGACGCCTATCAACAATCGTTGCAGTTATCGAATTTTGTTCGCTAAGTGAAACGTAAACATATTGCAGTTATAGAACGTCTACTGTATACTACAAGGAAAAACTACAAAAACAATCTGGATAGAATCTCTATTTACAGTTGTTTGTATAACTCTGTCAGTTGTTGCAATTATGGAATTACTTTAAGTAAATGAAACGCAAACATGATGCACTTATCGGACGTCTACTGTAATAACTTCTACTGACCCTAAGCGTAAGAAAAGAACTGGAACAAAATAAGTTAATGAGAAGTATTTATTACCTTGGGGCCACACTGTGCTTGGGGCTATAGTGTTATACTGTCCAGTTATGGTGACATCCGCGAATAATTCCATTTTTTTTGTTTATATTAACGATTCCAATGTTAGTGTGTAATGTTGATTATAGATGTGATGTTTCTACTACGAACTCTTTTTGTTGTTAAATGGACTAGATGAAAGAAAAAAAAAGTTAACAAAAATTATAGTTATACGAACTTCTAGGTATAATAAATACCAAATCCAGTGCAATCTGCAGTGGTAATCATCATTGCAAATCTATCCACGACTGGGAGCACTGCCGTGAATCGCTAGTCAGTCCCATATGTAAAAAGTAGGCATTGAGAAAATGGCCTCTGAAGTTTTCAAATTCGATTTCTATACGAAACTCTAAAAAATCGCCATGAATTGAAAACTTCTGCGATCATCATGAAACTTTCACATATTGTTTCAAACGTGAAAACGTAACGGTGAAAAATATAAAACTGTTTAAAAAAGTGTTAGGTTTTGTACTGGAGGGTGCACAAGTTCGTAATGGGACTGACTTGCGATTACATTTCAATTTGGGACAATCTGATTTGGTGTTGTTTTTCAATTTTACTGAACAAACTATATATTTTTTTGCACGCAGCTGAAAGATCATCCAAAGAAAGCTCTAAAACGCTCATTAACTCATTTTTGCCCAAAATGCAGATGGGACTGACTTGCGATTCACGGCAGAGCAGGTGTTCACAGATTTCACCATTAGTTATGTCGCTTCTTCTGAAATATGTATGGTGTTTTAAATGTTTTGTTAAATAGTGTAGCCCTTCATTTGTAGATTCTATGGGGATATCCAATCAATTGATTCCACAGTTGTTAGGCAATATCTTAACCTTCTATGAATTGGTTTATGTATCAGCTCGTTCTGTACTTGTTTTTCTTAACCTCAACCATGCTGCTTGACTACTACCATCAACTATGTTATTTCTATTCCTCGGGTATGAACCAGCCTCGGCCTGAATTTCTCCAAAGAGTTGATTGGACTGCAAAATGGTGAGTTGACATCTTGGAGCGTCCAACGCAGCTCACTGGTCTTCATAAGTTCCTATCTCATGCTTCCACGGGTCAATCGATGACAAAAACCGTCAGCTAAGAGTTGTGTGCTTAGCTGGTAGTGCAGCCTGGGCACTGTTGTTCTTCTGACTTCAGCTAGATTAAGGAAGTTCTTCCCGACCGTCTGTTCATCAAGGTGGTGCGACTCCAACAATGTTTGTTCTAGATGCGGCTGTGTAAGAAATGCTGCATCACGCCCAGCTAAACCCAATGTGGTAGATCCACCCGTGTTAGTTCGGACGTTATACAGAACTGGAATTATGGCTTCTTGACACTCGATGAGTGACCTATCACTTCTTGAACTGTCGCTGCCACTGTTTCATGGATTAACTTCCATAAATTGTTAGCATCGCCAGGCCCGTTTGTTTCTGCTTCTCCTGTCTTGTGATGGGTAAAGTACAACAAGCTTGCGGTTTTGACTAGCTATCGATATTGAAACACGTAAATTTTCAATTTTTAGGTTTAAATTCTACTGTGGTCAGCAGAAACCTTTCTCCAAGTTCCGGTTAAAAATGGAAAGAGTTTCAACAATCAGTCGTAATCAATACGAGTTTATATTTGAGATCAGTAACTTAATAGAACATAAACTGTTACATATGTTCAATACGTTCAAAGAATATAAAAAAGTCAAATCCAAACGAAATCCAACGACGAACTCAAGATCAAATAGAAATGGTCAATTTGTACGGATTCTTACCGCGCGGCGAATGGGACACATCACTTAGTATTTTGCCTCGTATTCTTCTTAGACGATCTATATGAAGTATGTGTTTGTATGATGAGCGTCAGAAAGGGATGGATACAACATGTAATGCCAATTAATACAAAACTACAAGAAAAACGAAGACGTTCTGAATGATCTACTCACCGCGGCGGTTTCTCCGGTTCCTTGAGGGTGCACTTGACGACGGCGACGGGAGCCGCGGGTGGCTGTTCAGTCTGTTCCTTCTTGACTTTGGTTTTCTTGGCAGCTACGGCCGGTGGTTGATCCTCGGACGAGGTACGTTTCTTGGCGCCGTTCTTGATCGGTGATGCGTTTCGCTTCGGAGGCGCTCGACCATCCTCTCCATGATCGTCCGAAGAGGAGGCCGACGCCGATTTGGGCTCCGATTTGGCGACGCTGGCCGGTTGCTTTCGCTTCGAGGGGGAAGCAACCGCAGCAACCGGAGTGGCTGCCGGCGTTTTGGAGGCCCTTTTCTTTGGGGACACCGGGTGATCAACCGAGTCAACGTCGGAAGGATCAGATTTGTGTTCCTTCTTGATGGTTGCTACCTTGGTGGTGGCCTTGGCCGGAGGTTTCTTTCTGATGGTCGTCGATTCAGCAGCTGGCGGATCGTCCGGCGATCCCGGGTAGTGATCCTCTTCCGCCGTCGTGTTCAGTTTCTCCGACTTGACCTTCTTTGTCTTGGTCTTCTCCGTAATGGTCAATAGGTAGTCGATCTCGGCTTGTTGCTTTTCACGGGGAAGCTTTTTGATATACTCTCGGTACTGATTGACAAACTTGGTCCGCGCCTGTTGGTATTCCTCCCGGAGAGCCTCCAGCTCTTGTTCATTCAAATGCTTGTAATCGTCTCGAATCTTCGCCTCCTGTTCCTTGCCAGGTTGAGTCTTCATCTTTCGCCGGTAAAATTCGTAAGCATTTCGACCGCAGAACTCTGGTTTTCCCAGCGAATGGTCTAGCAATTCCATTTCTCGCTTGTTGACCAGTTTCAGGTCCGTGCCGCCTTGCACTTCAAATGATTTCTGGATGAAAACCACTTTTTGCTTCAGGGGCAGCTCTTCCCATTCTCGGCGGGCCTGTTGGAAGGATATGTTGGCAGATATGGCACGCCTCTCCTGATAGAACAGATGAAAAGGGGTTTTTAGCGGTTCCTTTTTGGGCTTGTAGCCTTTCTTCGGTGATAGATCCGGATGGTCGACGCTGTAAAATTAAAAAATGGATTGTTTGTTCTTAATTCACATAAAATTTAGCTTAACATTTGAAGCTGATCCTGCTTATAATTATGATTACAAGTTTTATTTTTAGTGTCACGTCTCATTTTAATCTGTAAGCTTTGTCTTAACTTTAATTCGCATTTATAGCGCTCTGATATCTTGAGAGCCTTAAGAGATCTCAACAATCTCATTTCTGTGGCCTACTTTTAGGTTGTTTCGGATGAAAATCATTTATCAGATACGTAATCGTCTCGTATTAAAATGAGATTCAGGAGGATTAGAAAATTCTCAAATCAAACTCAAGCAATGGAAGCAACTAATGCTGCGACCTAAATGGCAACCTGCCATAGAAAACACGATTACAGGATTGACTGATGGACCAACAACAAATATGAAACCACGTCATCCTGAGTTTGGGAAATTTGATTTTTAGCTTGTTAATCTAATATGAACTTGTAAGAATAAATAAATGTACTCACTAGAACTTTTGCAGCTGGGCTTGATATTCCTCCTTCTTCTTGGCAGCGTCGTTCTCGTAGCGGCGCCGCTTCTTCGCCGACAGCCCTTTGAACAATTCCGGAATCAGTTTGAATATTTGCTGAACCTTCAGCTCCTTGTGCTCTTCGCGCAACTGCGGCAGTTTCTCCTTCACGAACAAGCTGTACGCCGTCAGCGGTGGTTTGGGCCGGGTCGCGCACAGCAACTTGCTGACCACATCTGGCATATCGGCGAGAATCTCGCTCAGCGTGCGAAAGGTGCGAACTTTGGCGATAATTTCCTTGGCCACTCGCTCCACCTCGTCGTTGGGCCGTTTGCCAACTTTGATCTGCTGCCAGTCGACCGCCTCCAGGCTCGTCTTCCATTTGCGGGTGTCTTTTTTCGGCAGTGAACCCTTCAGCTGCTGGACCAGCGTTTCGTACTCTTGTTTGTTCCATCCTTCCGAAAGCTCAACCTCCTCTTTGGTTTCCTCCAAATGTATTTCCGGAACGAACTCTTCATTCTCAGACTCCGACTGCAATTCGTTATCGGAAGCAACTGCAAGGTAACAAATGGCGTCATATCCTATTAATTCGTGATTGTCCAATACTTACCACCCTCGAACTTCTGGGACAACCGGTTGTTCTCCCTCGCAACGAACACCGACATCGAACGCTTCCTCATCGTTTGGCTTTCCACAAGAGTGACGAATGCCGGATAAAAACAAACCACAAAACAACGCTTGTTTTGATGCAAGCCCCAAATTTCGAGGTTAGGTCAACGCGACGAAACTGGCAGCACCCAATCGGGAAATGGATTTTCACACTTTTCACAAAATAACAGAATCAACTTTTGATTCCTCACATTGAATTCGATTTTCGGACACCTTTTGGTCGGAAAATTGGACACTTTTCTTTTTATTTTCACTCGGAAAACTGGGAAATTCACGGCCGCGGGTTCAAAAGTGGTCCGCCGCCAGCCAATTTGACCGATTTTTATTTGCTTTCTGTTGAGAGAGTAGACTGAGCAGAGAGAGCTTTTCGATAGTGTTGCCAAATTTCCAGGGATAATAAAATATTGTTTGAATCACCCCTCGGCAGATTTTTTTTCCTATATTGTTTTCCAAGCCTAAAAATAGCAAAAAAAGACGAAAAAACTCAGTATACCGCATTTAGAGCCGATGCACACGGGCGGCGCGTCCACGCAGCGTGCACGCAAGTGCGTCCTGAGTTACACACAATCAAATGGGAGGATGCACACGAGAACGCAACGCTACCGCGCCGCAACCGCGCCGCACCGTGTGCAGCACGCAATGTCAACGCATGCCCCACACGCTAACCCTCAGCTACCCAGATTGATGTCAAAGTGACCCACACTCAGAAATGGAAGAAAACTTTGATCGATTTAAATCGACACCTTTTTTGTTTTCTGGCAATTTACACTTTACGTAGTTTAATAAGTATACTTAATTCGCCTAAAAAGTTATACTGTGTCAAAATAATGCGAGATTATTCAATCCAGTGTATTTAATCACGCCAAAAGAAACATGTTTGTTTTTGTTACGTGCCAAAACCAGTTATTTCCACTAGCAAAAACCTGCAAATATTAATTATCTGCAGCGATTTCCCGACAGCATGCTGAATACCTTTTTGGCCGGGTTTTGGCTAGCTTTGAAAGCGAATTTTCAAGAAGTGGTATGTGTTGATCGCGATTGGCTTCAAAAGCAATTTGAGTAATTAAAAATAATTTATGTTGCAGGTGTGACCTTCGATGTGCTGAAACAAGAAGAACCTAAGGAGTTAGCCGTGTGGTGCAAAGGTTTACTGTGCTGGATGCGAGGCTGGATGTCCATAAAAATGTGAGTTCCTGTTTTAAATATTATCGGCCGGTGCCCGTTTGCTAAGAAATGAAGGTTTTTCATAGGTACTACCGCGGGCACTGTGTGATCGGACAACGCCACCATAATTCTTGAAAGATCCCAAGTTACCGAATGCCGCCATCGCCGGGAACAGATTCAGTCAGAAATGATGCTCGCCAGGAAACGGAGAGGTCCTAATTAATTGTTTTACTCCAGATTTTACTGAATAAAACTTAACTGCTCGTTTCATTTTGTCGAAATTATTTTCAATGTAAAAAAAAAACAAATCAAAACAAATCCCAATCATTTTTAACTAAATTACGGTTAGCCCCGATATACCGTGGTTATACTAGAATACGTGTATATTCAAGTTATACTTAGCCAGTATACCCAGCATATAAACGGACTCTGGGGTCAACCAGGCAAAATGGATTTAGCGTGGGATTTATACTAAATAGTTTAGATTATTTTCTGAGTGCAGATCGAGCAAAACTGCAGTTACTCTAAAGTGGGTAATGGTACCTTTACTCAAATCTGAGTTACCGATGTTAGCTGTAAAATCTGGGTAGAGGTTACTCAGATTTTGGCGTTTCTCATAATACCCATTTTTATATAAATGGGTAAAAGCATTAGCATGCACCTTGGCATGCACCGAACTCAAATAATTAACCCCAGAACAATAAAAAATCTAAAAATAAAACATTTAAGAACGGTTTATTTGTCATGCAAATTTATGTATTTATTCACTTATTTCACACGTAATATACACAGAAAAAACTGTTGTGTAATATTACATCTGAACTGCTGCAACCCGATCAATACGTCGGTTGCATGAATATTACACAGGACGATGTACACATAAGAACAAAAGATTTTACATCAAAACGATGTAATCGTACATAGGAATCGTGATTACATTGATTATTTAGTACATCGGAATGAGTTACATCGGGCGGGTTGCATTTATTTTTTGCTGTGTAGCTTAAATATTTGTTTTTGGGGAAGTCATCTTGTAATGCAGAAGTTTCCGTATGACCGACAGGAATATTCCCTGCTGCTGCCAAGCAAGCGATACATCTTGTACGGCATATCTGAAAATAGTATAGCTATGAAGAATTTCATTACAGTAGACGTTCGATAAGTGCAACATGTTTACGTTTCAGTTACCGAATGAAATTCGCTAACTGCAACGACTGACAGCCGTCAAACAGTTGTCAATTGCTGTTGGACGCAGCCAGAATGCACTCAAAAACATCGCAATGTAGCTGTAGTGCATCCGAAAAACATCGCAACACTGTTGACGTTTTGTTTTTGACAGATAGCGGTGCGATAACTGCAAAATTGTTGCACTTAGCGGACTTGCAGTTAAAAAGCATTGCAGTTAAACCGTTTGCACCGAGCGAACGTCTACTGTATAAAAAGAATCGTCGAAACTCTTACCAGTCCATAGATTGTAGCTTCCATCGTCGAAAATTGCCCAGGAATCTTCAAAAGGCTCTGATTTTTGCACTCCGCCATACTCCATTTTGAAAGACGCCGCGCTCAGTGTGATTTTTTCCAAGTACCATTTACCCAGATGGTTACCCTGATTATGACATCAGCTCACAACAGACAAAAATGGGTATTAGGATTTTCACAAAGACCCGTTTACCCAGAATCAGGGTAAAGCTTACTCATTTGATGTGACAACGGTTACCCGGATTTTGACAACTACGAATGACATGATAATCCGGGTTGAATCGACCCAGTCGATGGGTAGTTTCAGATAAGCGTGCACAGGAACGCTGCGGCGACGCAGCGTGAATTCACGCGGCGTCAATTAACGCTCGTGTGCATCGGCTCTTAGTTCACCACTGAACTGCGAACTGCGATTTCATAAGTGCGAAAACGTAAATAAAAGTGCGCGATTGCGTCAAATCAGGTTGATGTCTTCGGCGCACTATTTCTTCAATCTATGGTGAACAAGTGCTCTGAAGACACCGAGTTGATTTGATGCAATCGCGCACTTTTATTAGCATTTTCGCACTCGTGAAAACTAGTGCGATAGTCCAGTGGTGAACTACAGTGTATCAAACAATAGGAAGCAATCAGTGAAGTACTAGATTGAAAGTAGTGAGCTGGATTTTTGTATGGTGAGATGATCAGTTCTCCATTTCTGTAATGAAACGGTACAAACAGCGTGGGTTATATGATTTCTTGACTAATTTGATGCTATTTGAGCAAAAGTTTGAGTAACTTTGTTGTTGTAATATTTATTTCTTGCAACTTCAACAACTCAGTTTTCCAAACTTTTGCTCAAACTATCATTAAATTAGGCAAGAAACCATATAACCCACGCTGTTTGCACCATTTCATTGCAGAAATGGAGAACTGATCATCTCACCATACAAAAATCCAGCTCACTACTTTCAATCTAGTACTTCACTGATTGCTTCCTATTGTCCGTACAGCAAATTTTTTGTCAAAATAATTTTACATTCAAATGTTAATAACTTTTTTATGCGTCAATCAGAAACGCTGAAATTTTGACCAATTATAACCCATATATTAAAGCTCCATTGATAAAATTTTGAGCAAGATCGAATAAGTTTTCTGAAAGTCATAGAACTTTTAGTAAAACTTATAAGATTTTTGAACACATTTTTAAAACATTATATCTCAATATGTACTCGATGAAATATTTTCAATTTTTTTGTGTTACATCTTAAACCTAAGGCTTTCATAGGCAGCCATGTTTGAGGTTTGATATTCACTACAAAAAATATGAAAAATGTGCGTATGTAGTTGACGATGTTTTAAAATTTACCATATTTTGCACATATAATCTGCCAAACGTTTTCCACCAATAAAAGTGCATTATTTGAACGAAAAATCAATAGGACCTACTCTTCATATGTAGTTTAGTAGGTCCTGTATAAAAATATTACATTAAGAGAGTTTAAAAAAGTTGAAAACACTTGGCACTTTTATTGATCAAAATATGACAAATTTCCAAATGACACTCTGAACATATAAAGAATTTTCATATTTTTTGTAGTGAATATAAAACCTTGAACGAAGCTGCATATGAAAGCCTTAGGTATAAAGTGCCCCACACAATGCATACGTTTGCGTGTGCGTGACAGTAGTTTGACACATTTCCCATGGGAAAACTGTCAAAAAAACGCAAACCTCGACGGAACGGACGCTATGTGTTCCAGGCTTAAGCTGTAACACGAAAAATATTGAAAAAGTTTCATCAAGTACATATTGAGATATAATATTTTAAAAATGTGTTCGAAAATCTTATAAGTTTTACTAAAAGTTCTATAACTTTCAGAAAACTTATTCGATCTTGCTCAAAATTTCACCAATGGAGCATGAATATTGTGCGTTTAGCACTAAATTGATTTCCGAAAAAACTTCATCGACTTCCGCTGCCTTTCCTATGCGTTAAACATAACGTCGGAAGTAGTGCGCTGTACAGTAAATCTGGTTTTCTATACAGCGCACTACTTCCGACGTTATGTTTAACGCATAGGAAAGGCAGCGGAAGTCGATGAAGTTTTTTCGGAAATCAATTTAGTGCTAAACGCACAATATATGGGTTACAATTGATCAAAATTTCAGCGTTTTTGATTGACGTATAAAAAAGTTATAAACATTTGAATGAAAAATTATTTTGACCAAAAAATTGCTGTACGGACAATTGTTTGATACACTGTAAATGCGCTATAAAACCCGCAAAAGTTTACCGTTGGTTGTACCAATCTGTTTCGCATCTCTTCGGTTTATTTTGGGATAATGATTATTGAGATATTTTAAATATTTATTATTAATAATATAAAGTGTCGCCGCCCCAGACTCCCAGGCTGTTTGCAACAACATTTGTCAAATGTTAAATAAAATGAAATTTTCATTTAATAAGGAGATTTCAATTAAAAAAAATGAGTGATAGTCATTGATTTTGAAATATGGCACCACTGCTGAAAGAAAACATCGAAAAAAGCTTTCATCTTCAAAAGTGTAGTAGCAGACTGGCTGCATTCTTTGATACCATTCGGCAGTACCATTTGAGTAAACAACTTTACGGGTGTATGTCAAAAGGCAGGCATATCTGCGTCGATCTACAGTAGACGTTCGCTCGGTGCAAACGGTTTAACTGCAATGCTTTTTAACTGCAAGTCCGCTAAGTGCAACAATTTTGCAGTTATCGCACCGCTATCTGTCAAAAACAAAACGTCAACACGGTTGCGATGTTTTTCGGATGCACTACAGCTGCATTGCGATGTTTTTGAGTGCATTCTGGCTGCGTCCAACAGCATTTGACAACTGTTTGACGGCTGTCAGTCGTTGCAGTTAGCGAATTACATTCGGTAACTGAAACGTAAACATGTTGCACTTATCGAACGTCTACTGTACTACTGCAACAGCGAGCCGCCCACATCCCAGCTGTCAAACAATATTTACGTTTCCAGTGGTCTCGGTCTCCCGTTTTTGTGAATCCGTTCGGAATCGTACAAACAAACTGATATCGTTTAGTTACTAGAGGTAATCAAAACCTGATCAAATTGTACGTGAAGTTCTAATATCTTGCAATGTCCGAGCGTAAAGTGTTGAACGTAAGTAGCCACCCCCGTAAAACACCACTCTAAACCCATTCTAACCCTCTCTCTTCGATTTCCCCTCCAGAAATACTACCCGCCGGATTTCGATCCGTCGAAAATCCCCCGGGTCAAGCTACCGAAGAACCGCCAGTACACGGTCCGGCTGATGGCCCCATTCAACATGCGGTGCGTGACGTGCGGCGAGTACATCTACAAGGGCAAAAAGTTCAACGCCCGCAAGGAGGACGTCGAGAACGAGGACTACCTCGGCATCCGGATCTATCGGTTCTACATCAAGTGCACCCGCTGCCTGCAGGAGATATCCTTCAAGACAGACCCGCGCAATACGGACTACGAAATTGAGGCCGGCGCGACGCGCAATTTTATGGCACTGAAGCTGGCGGAAGAGCAAGCCCGCCGGGAGGAGGAGGAAGCCCGCGAAGAGGAAGCTACCAATCCGATGAAGCTGCTGGAGAACCGCACCCAGCAGTCCAGGAACGAGATTGAGCTGCTGGAATCGTTGGAGGAGCTGCGGGATTTGAATCGCCGGCAGCAGGACGTGGACTACGACCGGATGCTGCAGCAGTACGACCCGACCGAGACGATTCGCGAGCGGGAGGAACGGCTGGAGCGGTTGGATGAAGAGTATATCAAGTGAGTGGAAATCATTTTTAACATAAGTTTTGTATTTAACTGGACACTGCGTATGTGCCTAGAAAGGCTAAAAATAGAAAACTAGTCGATAATGCAGAGTTTGCCATCAGCTGCTCGAATTCTAATTTCACCCCTTAAAACTTCTACTCAGAGTTTGAGTTATACACTGAAGTTATGAAGCGTGCATTAAGCTGCGTACTTAACGTTACACGCTAGGAAAAAGCTACTCTAAATTGAACAAGATTCACACAAATCTGCACTGAGAAAAAAATCTTCTCAAAATTTAGTAGGATCCAACTTCTAATTTCGTTTAAAGTTGACATTCCAAAATCTGAGTACAGTAGACGTTTGCTTATTGCAAACCTACTCGTTGCAACGCTTTTAAGTTACAAGTCCGTGAATTGCAAAATTTCACAAGTTTTGGCAATCAAATGTCAAATGTGTGCTGTCAGTGCATTTCGATGCACTTATGTATCAAAATGACGTTGCAATGGGGCACGTTCGGTGTAGTACTAGATTTGTAGTAATGAGCTGAATTTTAGTATGGTGAGAAGGCCAATTCTCCGTTTCTGCAATGAAATGGTGCAAAAAGCGTGGGTATTATGATTCCTTGCCTAATTTGATGCTGTTTGAGCAAAACTTTGGATAACTATGTTGTTTATGTTGCAAGAAAGGAAGAAAACAACAACACTGTTACCCAAAGTTTTTCTCAAACAGCATCAAATTAGGCAAGGAATCATAATACCCACGCTTTTTGCACCAATTCATTGCAGAAACGGAGAATTGACCTTCTCACCATACAAAAATTCAGCTCATTACTACAAATCTAGTACTTCACCGATCTGTCCTATTGGCGAATGACATTCGCTCGTTAACGTAAACATGTTGCACTCTTCTAACATCTACTGTATTGTTTAAATTGTCACTAATTACCCCCACACTGAACGACGGCTTGCGGTGAAAATTACTATTCTGAGGGTCAATTTAAATGCACAACGCCACTAAATTTGTGCAGACAGAGTTTCGTTTTAATTCAACAGAATTATGTTTTCAATTTTACCATGGACTCGATTTTCAATTAAAAAAAGTTTCTGTTGGCAACCGGATTCGAACCAAGAACCTTGACATCACCAGACTCGCACGCTACCACTCAGCTATCGAACCGGTTGATGTGAGAAGAAACAAAACGCACACAAGAAGCGTTGGTGGGTCGATGATCATGTTTTGCCATGGTAAATTTAAAAACATTTTTATGCTTGTCATTACTGCAAGGCTCCTTTCAGTGCATAAACGATAACTATAAGATGTGTTTAACCACCAATTCGGAATACAGTAGACGTTCGATAAGTGCAACATATTTACGTTACGGTTACCGAATGAAATTCGGTAACTGCAATGATTGACAGCCGTCAAACAGTTGTCAATTGCTGTTGAACGCAGCCAGAATGCACTCAAAAATATCGTAATGCAGATATAGTGCATCCGAAAAAACATCGCAACTCTGTTGACGTTTTGGTTTTGACAGATAGCGGTGCGATAACTGCAAAATTGTTGCACTTAGCGGACTTGCAGTTAAAAAGCATTGCAGTTAGACCGTTTGCACCGTGCGAACGTCTACTGTAATTGATTTTTACAATTGAATATACAGTAGACGTTCGCTCGGTGCAAACGGTTTAACCGCAATGCTTTTTAACTGCAAGTCCGCCAAGTGCAACAATTTTGAAGTTATCGCACCGCTATATATCAAAAACAAAACGCCAACAGAGTTGCGATGTTTTTCAGATGCACTACAGCTGCATTGCGATGTTTTTGAGTGCATTCTGGCTACGTCCAACAACAATTGACAACTGTTTGACGGCTGTCAGTCGTTGCAGTTAGCGAATTTCATTCGGTAACTGAAACGTAAACATGTTGCACTTATCGAACGTCTACTGTATTTACTCGATTACAACAACAACAACAACAACCATGTGATCGAGAGTGGAGAGTCAGAGGGAACAGCGTTGAACCCGTTCGCGCGAGGAGGACTGGCAAAATCGGTACTACGAGGGGTTGGTACACCCACCAGAGAGCAGATGGCAGAAGGTTCAACAGGATGAGCACTAGTATGGGACAAACATCAAATTCTCGCTCCAGTTGACTTTTTCGATCCCATTTAGGTCCCATATGAACAGTACAAAATTTCAGCGCAATAGGGTCCTAAAATTAGAGACGAAATCTCGCTTATATTGAATAATACGATCAAGCATGGTATTCTAATCGGAATTGTACTTTACTAGAACTTGAAAAACAAAGGAATAATGAGAAAATTCGAAATAAGTAAAATGGTAAATAGTTCTACTTTGACATTTGAGGTCAACCTTGTGTGAGCTCAACATTTTTCGCTCTGGGATTTCAAAAATGTTCCTATCTGACATACACGATGAAAAAATCACTCAAAGTATGTGTTATAAGCTAGGGACGAGACAAAAGGCTAAAAAAATAAAAATTATATATTTTCAACTACGGTTAATAAAAACGTCAAAAAATGAGTAAATATGTAGGGTGCCTGTACCAGTTATCGCACCACCTAAGAAAAACTATTTCTGCAAAAATAAGAAGACGACCGACGAATGTAAACAATAAGTCAAATGATTGATTTGTTTTAATACTTTACAGGAAAAATATAGAAACGGAGCCAAAACTACTTTTAGTATTTATTACGGCCAATGATAGGAACCCTGTACCAGTTACAGTAGACGTTCGATAAGTGCAACATGTTTACGTTTCAGTTACCGAATGAAATTCGCTAACTGCAACGACTGACAGCCGTCAAACAGTTGTCAATTGCTGTTGGACGCAGCCAGAATGCACTCAGAAACATCGCAATGCAGCTGTAGTGCATCCGAAAAACATCGCAACTCTGTTGACGTTTTGTTTTTGACAGATAGCGGTGCGATAACTGCAAAATTGTTGCACTTAGCGGACTTGCAGTTAAAAAGCATTGCAGTTAAACCGTTTGCACCGAGCGAACGTCTACTGTATGAACACTTTTGTTAATTTGGGTTCCACTTCGCACTATTTACATGCATTCCTTATGGGAGTTGCCATAACTGGTACACTATGGCGAAATAGGGTGCAAGGAGGCCGAAAAGTTAAGGAAAATGATTTATTTCTATCATAATTTGAGCAAATTGTGAAGTTTTGAATGATTGCAATCATCTTTTGTGATCGTGATCTGTTGTTCACGATTTTTTTTCTTGTTGATTTGTATCTTTAAAGCAGCAGTGCTGCTGATAAAACAAAACAAAAAGCCATTCGTTGGATCACTAATCGGTAATAAATCAATAACTTTTTTCCACAAGCATCCAATTGTTTTGCGGTCTTCGAAGGAAAGTTTCATAAATGATTTTTCTACAAGAAACGTTGATCGATTTGAATTAAGGAGACAAGGGGCGACCTCTGGGATTTTTTGTTTGAAAGTGTAACTTTTCCCATAGTAAATCCTACGTAAACTTTGAACCGCTTGCGCTAAATTATAGTTTCACCAATTGCGCTGAAATTTTGTACAGTTCATATGGGACCTAAATGGGATCTAAAAAGTCGCCTGGAGCGAGGATCGCTTTTTTTCCATACAAGCGTGTCCCATACTAATGAGCACGAGACGGTGCAGCACCAGCCAAGGAAGCGCAGATGACCGGCGCGAGCCTCACACGGACCTGCTGAAGCTCCGCAAATCGCTGGCTCTGGCCAAGAAGAAGTATGACCTCCTGATAGAAGAGCGGAGTACGGCTGATGCGAGCAGGGGGGGATCGGTCCACACAAATGGACTGCTTTCGCTTTGCTGGCAACGCGACGATGCAACACGTAACCATGAAACTCGCTGGAGCCGTAGCGGATAGTTCAAACCGTCCGACGGCTCGAGCGGCATGGTCGAAACCTGTCGAGTAGACGCGGCTCAAGAAGCGTCCGGCAGAGGCTTGCGGAAAGCTGGAGAGGAAGAAAGGGGCGGTAAGCACGAGTAACCAGGCTCCCAAGTCGGTTGCGAATCGCGCAAGGGGCTGTTACTAGTGAACAATCCCTAGACGGAGTAACGCAGCCAGAAGGGCCTTATCACTCGTTATCCCCTGACTTCTGGTCACTGCCACGGAAGCCGTCTGGGGTGGGCTACACCCGCCTCTTTTCTCGGGGTCGGCTATCGACAATAGGTAATGAAGGGGCTGATCAGGACACAAATCACTTGAACACGGTTTTTCACTTTTTAAACGTTTATTACTTACGCTAGACTGTGTGGGTGTGTGTGGGTGTGGGGTGTGTTGGGCCGGCCTTCACTGGATCTGCTGGGTTGGACGAATGACGCCACGTGGCACAAATGACCCGGATGCTCGGGTTCCACGGGTTCACCGACTGTGGTTCTCGATGGGGCACAGGGTGATGGTAATGCTGACGCAGAGCTACTGCCGACTCCGGACTATCGTCTGATATTCCGCCGGGCCACCGTGGTGTGTAACGGCACACAGGGCAAGCAGCTACCGTCGAAGGTCACCCGGTAGATTGGGGTTAGACACAAACCAAATGGGTCCTATTTTTGGGTGATGGAGGGTCTTAGGGGGCACTTGGGGGATTGTACAATGGATTTAATGATTACCTGAATCTTCTTGATGTAAAGGCACACAATTTATCCTTTTAACTTGAACTTCAACTACGTTCAATGTGGTATAACCACTTCGATTCTTGAAATCTTCACCGCTTTACTTTTAGGTGTTGTCTGCTCGAGCTCTCGAATAGAAAAGAACTTCTCTTTATATTATCAACCCCGTTCACCCCTTTTTAGACCCCTCTAGCCAGTTTCTTCAAATTTCGAACTCCATTGTCCCATTCCAGTGCGAAATGTGTATAGTGTACTAATGTGAGTGTATTACAAAATTTGTTCCCTGTCCTTTAAAGTGACCGTTTTTATGCAGAGTATTTTAGACCTCCTACCCCTCCTATCATTGATATTATTCATTCAGTGCATTCAAATTAGATTTAATTGATAATATGTACCATGAAATTATAGAAAATCTTATTGGAATGAGATAATTGTTTCTATTAGATATCGAAGCCATACATTTATAGATTATAGATTAACATACATCCGTTCTAACCTAGCTATAATACAGCAACGTTCACCACGAACAGTAGTATGGTGAGCTTCACTACCACTCACTCTCACTGCTTTGTCGGACTATATAGGGTAAATTGCCAGAATGGTAACAGGGCAGGGAAACCAAGCTCCAGAACGCCAACCCCAAGTGAAACAGGAGCCAACCGGTCCAAGGAAGGAGAACTCTTAGATCGTGGTTGGAAAGAAGAAGTTGAGAAAAGTGAAACCCAGCCAGGAACGGAGAAACGCGCTGATCTTCAAAACTGAGGCGCATACATACGTCGAGGTACTGCGGGCCATGCGAGACGAAAATCGTCTCTCATCGATGGGCGCGGATATAAAAAGCAACCAGCGCACCAGGACTGAAGAGATATGAACACTAGAAGAAGGAGGCGGCCAAGAAAGACATCTACAAAGCACTAGCTCAAGAGGTACTGGGCGAAAAAGTGCAGGTGAGAGCCCTAACGGTGAAGGCGGTCCTCCAGTGTAAAAACCTGAACGAGTCGCTTTTCCTAAAAAAGCACAGAACCGTACGCGGCGTAATTTATACGGACGTCTGCGATCAAATGAACAATGTCACGCCAGGTTGTTGCAGATACTTGATGACCCTCATAGACGACTACAGTCGCTATAATGTGGTCTGTCTGCTCTGACAGAAGTCGGAATCCTCAGTGGGGTGCATCAAACGTTACGTAGTGCAGGTCATAATGCTATTTGGCTGAACGCCGGGTGTAATACGTTCCGATGGTTCCGCTGTCGGATTTGGAGTTCTACGATCTGGATGAGGAAGGCGCAGTTGGTGGACAGCAGCCGCCGCCAAAGCGAAGCACGCGTAGAGTGTTTCCGACGAGATTCGACGATTAGGAAGTGGATGTAGCCATAGCAGTTGAAGGAGAACACGTGTCGGCGCAGAAGTCGGCAAGCTGGCAACCCTGTCCACAATCGTCTAACGAAGCGACGCTATTAATCGAAGCGGCGCTGCAAACATCAAAATGGGATTTACAGTGCCAGATTCGGCTATCAACGGTTGACACGAGGGAAGTAGAAGGTCTTTTCGTGACAGCACTCCAAGTAGCTAGACGTAGTTTTTTTGCTCTCACATCAGTGAAATATAAGTGCGGTATTCGATAAATAATTAATAATTTAACAATTAAGTTGTGAATTCATTCCACGTTCTGTGGACAAGTTTATTGTGCCCAGGAAGAGATGCACCGGAGTGTCCGTCCGGAATCGCCGGCCCGGGACCATCAGGAAGTGAGGTTAGTTTTTAGGCCCTCCAGCCATGAATTGAAATATTAAATTGACATCGTGATCCTTTAGTAGTCCGAGTTCAAGTAGCGTAGTCCGAGTCCGTATCCGCGGTCCTGTGAAACCGTAGGGTACATACCTGAAAAGAAACAAATATTAGGTTAGTAGTAATATCACTAAATAAACGAATCCAACAGGCCTTGTACTACGAAGGTTATAACTAATAGGAAGGGTGCGCAAACAGTAGAGGCCCACCGAATTGTAAGTTAGTACTAAAGTGAAACTTATAGGGTATTGGTTCCCTTCTTAAGCATGTGGCTCCCATTTTCATCCTACGAAAAACAAAGGATTGAAGCGCTGTTTGTTTTGTTTCTTGTTTTTGTATTTTTTGTTAGAAGTGAGCACCCTTGAAAACAAAAAGAACGGAATCAATCGGTGCCGTAATCGCTTGTTTTCGAATAGGATGAATATGGGCGCGTGAGATTAATGATGGAACACATACCCTACTTACCATTTATACTCACCATAACTGTTATAATGGGTAAAAATACTTTGTATTCTTTTGGGTAATTTCTTAATGGTAAATGACCAATATCGATACAGTGTGTACATGCAAAGAAAGATCTAAATAAAATCGCCAGTCTTGATCGTAGCCTGAAACCACGCGTTTGCATATCATAACATGGTGACAGAAGTGGTGATTTTCGTAGTTTTTCGGTCGAACTATCGCGGAAAATAGTACGGAAAAGCGAAATAAGGCATTACCGAACAATCCTGCAGTGGAATTCCGGAGGTGCGACGGTTCCCTAGCCAAGAAGCGCTGAGGGAGATTGTCGGCAGCAGCACGGAGGGGGTTTAACCTGAGACGAGACTCGCGAAGAGGAAAAAAAGCAACGTCAAGTGTAGCTCAACTGAGCTGTCAGTTGCAGCCCGTTTGATTACGTTACCTATAACGAGGAAAGTATTGCTATCCGAGATAAATTCTGAAGCCAAAATTCACTCCGAGCAGCATTTTCTTCCCCTGTACCGTCAAAAATAAATTGAAAACAAAATATTCCATTGATTACTTTGCTTGGCGATTGTTGGCGATGCAAAATTTCACCTCAACATGATTTTGTGTGTGAATGGGATTCAGTCACACTGCATGTGAGGTGATGCGGTCACGTACGTGTTTGAACCACCAGCCCAAAACATAATGTCAACACAGATAGGAAGAAGAAAAAAATAACAAAATGGAGAAAAAGAAGACCGTCTTCGCGAGTCTCGTCTCAGGGTTTAACCATTCGAGAAAGTGAGGTTATGAGAAACTGCGAGAGAAGATGTTTGGGCTCGAAAGCGGCAGCCTAGCTGTGAAGATCTCTGTGAAGTGAGTGTAAATGTCAAAAACAAGTGGCAGCAGAAGCAAGAAGAAGAGAAAACAACAACAAGTGATCGCACAAAACAAGTGAAGATGATGGCATTGGGAGTGCACCCGCCAAACTTTCTGGACTTGGCGAGCAAAACGCTGTCCGAAGATTTTGCCGATTTTCGACAAGCATGGGAGATTTATGTTGTCGCCGCGGAGATCGAAGACAAAAGCGATGTGATAAAAGTAGCATTGCTGAAGAACTTCCTAGGGACGGAAGCAGTGAAAGTGTTGAATACGCTACTCGCGCCGGCGGCACAAATAACAACAGCAGCAATTTTGGCTGCACTCGCCGGGTACGCGGAAAAAGTTTGAACCACTCGGTGCAGTATGTAAGTACTGTGGGCGGAAAGACCACAGAGCCGGTGATAGGGACAGTTGCCCGGCAAACGGCGTGACCTGCCGAAGGTGCGGAAAACCAAATCATTATGCCAGAATGTGCAAAATGAGAAGCGATAACGATCACGCGGGGGGATCGTGAGATGCATCGTCATCGTTCAGCAAGCCCAAAAGTGCGAAAATGGTGAAGATGATTGAAGAAAACGGCGAAGACAGCGATGATGCAGATTACATCACCAGCATTGAAGAGGTGAACGTTGTGGAAAAGAAGATTACGACCTCGTTGGGTTTCGCTGTGAAGAGAGGTGAAGAGTTGAAGAAAGTGTGCTGCCAAATTGATACCGGGGCTTCCTGCAATGTGATCGCTCGTGAAAATCTGAAGCGATTGATGGGAAAAGTGCAATTGGAGCCCAGCACGACGAAGTTGCGTGGGTTTGGCGGCCAAATAATTTCAGCTGTGGGAAAAGTGATTCTTCGGCATGAAAGTGAAGGTAAAAAGTATAAAGTGGTGTTTCAAGTGGTCGATTTGGCATCAGGCGTGCTCAAAATGCCATTGCTTGGGTTCAAAAGTTGCATTGCGCTGGGCATAGTCAGTGTAAAGGATGTAAGAGTGTGTGAAGAAGAAAAGAAGAATGAGGTAGGGAAAACAGTGAAAAATGAAGAAGCGGAAATGATTGTGAAGAAGTACGAAGAAGTACAATGGAGATGGAAAACTGGCAGGACAGGTGGGCATCGAACTGGAGCAGTGCGTGCCAAAACAGCAAGAACCGCGACGAGTGCCAGTTGCGGTGAGAGACGGACTAAAGCGTGAACTTGACGATCTGGAGAAGAGAGGGGTCATTGCGAAAATTGAAGAACCGACAGACTGGGTAAGTAATATAGTAATAGTGAAGCGGAAAGAAAAACTGCGCATTTGTTTGGACCCAGTGAGTCTGAATCGTGCAATTAAGCGCCCACGATTCCAAATGGCAACGGTAGAGGAAATTTTGCCTGAACTACATGACGCCAAAGTGTTTTCAACCCTGGACATTCGAAATGGGTTTTGGCATGTGGAACTGACGGACGAAAGTAGTAAAGTGACGGCGTTTTGGACGCCATTTGGACGATATGTGTGGAAACGGTTGCCATTTGGATTGTCGTGTTCGCCGGAGATATTCCAGGCGAAGCTGCAACAAGCGTTGCACGGCTTGAAGGGAATAGAGGTGTTAGTGGACGATATTTTGTGTGTTGGACGTGGCGCAACGAACGAAGAAGCGATAGCAGACCACACCAGAAACCTGGAGGCGCTACTGCAGCGTTGTCAGAGAATGGGAATCAAGCTGAATCGGTCGAAAAGCAGGCTGAACCAAACAGAAGTTTGCTTTTTCGGTCATGTGCTGTCGAGCGAAGGACTCTAACCGGATCCGAACAAAACAGCGGCGATCCGAAATATGCCGGAACCAAAGGATGCGGCGGAGCTACAACGGTTCCTCGGCCTAGCAACGTATATGGCCAAATTCATCCCGAAGCTATCGGAACTGAGCCGACCACTCAGAGAAGCACTGAGTTCGGAAGATTGGCAGTGGGGAAAACAGCAAGCAGATGCCTACGGCGCGCTCAAGGAGCAAATCGCCGAAATTACAGTGCTGAAATACTACAACCCAAAAGTCGCAGCAACCATACAGTGTGACGCCAGTAGCTTTGCGTTGGGCGCTGTACTGCTACAGGAGGGACAACCGGTGATGTTTGCTTCGAGAACCATGACAGCGACAGAACGACGGTACGCACAAATAGAGAAAGAAACTCTTGCGATTCTATTCGCTTGCAAACGGTTCGACCAATACATTTTTGGCCAAAAACAAGTGATGGTGCAATCAGACCACCAGCCGCTTCAAAGCATCTTTAAGAAGCCACTTCCAGAGGTGCCCAAACGAATACAACGAATGATCTTGAGTCTGCAGCGGTTTGATTTGCAGGTTCAATACGTAAAAGGTAAGGACTTGATTCTGGCCGACACACTATCCCGCAACATCGACATCAAGAAGACGGTGGGAACGGAGGACAGTGACCCGCTATGGAGAATCATTGAGGAGGTGAATGCATTGGATAGCGTCGACATGCAACAGGAGTGGCTAGAGAGGATCAAACAAACCACACAAAACGATGAAACATGTCAGTTTTTGAAGCATTACATAGTCCATGGCTGGCCGAACGATAAAGCGTCTGTGGATGAGCGCGTGAAACCCTTCTTTGCGTTTCGGTCGGAGTTGGTGATCCAGGACGGCGTGATTCTGAGGGGAAGCCGCATAGTTGTCCCTAACAAGAGTCGGCCAGAAGTTCTGAAGCTTTTGCACTACAGTCATCAAGGAGAGCAAGCGACACTCCGCAAGGCAAGAGACATCGTATATTGGCCAAATCTCAACGATCACGTGCAGGGCATGGTAAAAAATTGTCACGTTTGCAACCAGAATAAGAACTGCCAGCGTAGTGAACCTATGCAGAGCACCGAGGTTCCGGAACACCCGTTCCAAATAGTTTCGATGGACTTAGGAGAGCTGACAAGCGAAGGAAAGAAGATGATTGCATTAGTGTCCGTGGATCATTTCTCAAACTACTTCGAGGTGGACTTTCTGAGTAGCCAGCGAACAGCGGAGCTGATCAATTGCTGCAAGAAAAATTTCAGTCGAATGGGGATTCCGGGCAAAATCATAACCGACTCAGCGCAACAGTTCGTAAGTCAAGAGTGGAAGCAGTTCATGGCGGATTACGGCATATCTCATGTGACAAGTGCACCCTACCATCATGAGTCAAACGGAAAAGCCGAATCTGCTATCAAAATTGCAAAAGGCATCATCATAAAGGCTCTACAGGACAAAAAAAAATTGGCTGGCTCTTTTGGATTGGAGAAACACACCACAACTGGATGGTTACACTCCGTCGCAAAAAGCGATAGGAAGAAGAACGAGAGGCATCCTTCCTGTTGCGCGAGACCAACTGCAAATTCGAGCCGTGGAGAACAACAGAGTACGAGATAGCATTGAGCTTCGTAAAGTGAAATCTAAATTTTACCATGACCGGAAATCTTAAGAGTTGCCGAAGTTGATGACCGGTCAAGAAGTTTTTGTTCAACTGAAGCCAGAGAAAACGCCAGAGTGGACTCGCGGAAGAATCACAGAAGTGTTGAGCGACAGAGACTACCAGGTAACAGCAAACGGTGGGAGCTACCGCCGAAATAGAAAGTTCATACGGGATGCGTACTCTACTGTGAGTCGAGAGGAATCAACACTTCAAAAATCCAACGACCAGGCCGTAGCTTCGCCAAGCGCTTTCTACAGTATGGCGGAAGACAGTTGGCATCCGGTCTCCAGCACTCCGAATTTAGCAGCTCGAACACCAAGGGAATCGGCCGAGTCGTCGACACAATCGCAAGCACAACATACCAAAACGTTGAGATCGGACACGACCAGTCCGGGAGGCGGAACAGGTAGGCCAAAAAGGACGGTGCGTCGACCAATTAGGTTCGACGATTACGAGTTGGAGGAGATCAGTTCCTAAGAAGGGGGGATGTTGTAATGGGTAAAAATACTTTGTATTCTTTTGGGTAATTTCTTAATGGTAAATGACCAATATCGATACAGTGTGTACATGCAAAGAAAGATCTAAATAAAATCGCCAGTCTTGATCGTAGCCTGAAACCACGCGTTTGCATATCATAACAATAACAATATTTTCTAGTTGAAGCACTTCTATACACGATTGCTATCAGAACCGGTTCGTCTTTAATTGCACCCTACCCTGCAACGACAAACTTCAAAATTCGCGGTACCATGAGCGACACGGATGGCGCTACAGGCCACGAGGAGGAGGCCAACTGCGTGGTCTGCAAACGACCGGATAAAGCGGAGGACATGGTCCAGTGTGACCGATGTGATACCTGGAAGCACTACACGTGCACCGGGGTGAACGAAGATATTGCTAGCCGATCATTCGTCTGCGGCAATTGCACTGCCCACCAGACCAACGACGTCATTTCGGTGTGTAGTGGATCCAGTCGCTCTAGCTCAGCGTCGGTGTTCTCCATTTGCTTGAGTCAACTGGTGGAACGCCAGCAGTTGGAGCGAGCAAGGCTGGAGGTGGAACTTCAACGCCAGCACTTGGAAGAGCAACAGAAGCTGATTGACAAAGTGCTGGAAGGTGGAGAAACCGATAACATCCGCAAGGGTGGTGTGAACGACGCGGCAACCCCTCCTTCATCGAATATGCGGCTGAAAACACCACTGCCCCCCGGTGCTCCCCTAGCATCGGCTGCTCGCCGTTCAGTACCAACCAGTAGCGGAACACCTAAAACAACTGCACCTGTTATGGTATCGATTCCCCTTTCGGTGTTGGAACCGGAAACTGTGGAATCCCTGCAGGCAAAAAAGGATCTTCCGAAAAGTGCCACTGCCAAGGAGCACAAGCTACAGCACCTGTTATGGTGTCAATTACTCTTTCGGAGCTGCAACCGAAGACTGTGGAATATCTACAGGCAAGGAAGGATCCTCAAGCAGCCTTGTTGAAACTCAGGAGCCGGGTTGAGCAGTGCGACAATCCAACACCTGAAGAGCTGGCTGAGCTACGGTTCCAAGTAGACATGTGCCGAAAACTATTGGAAACGTTGCAACCCTACCCTGCAACGACAACACGATACCTATTTCTGTCAGGCCATGGGTATAGTATCTGCACAGATTCGAACATGCAGGCTCCCCTGCGACGAGACCGCGGAGCATGTGCTCTTTGAATGTCCACGTTTCGTGGAGCTAAGGTCGAGTATGCATGAGGTATGCGGTAGAGATATCACGCCTGACAACATTGTTGAAAGGATGTGTACTGGGGCAGACAAGTGGGATTCCGTTACTTTTACGGTTTCTCGAATCGTTCTTGAACTACAGAGAAAATGGTGAGCTGAACAGCAGCTAGTTGAGTTGGCCTGCCTCCCCTTCCAGGAGCTTGAGTTCAACGGGTAGTCTAAAATACTATCCAGGACCTAAACTTCCAGGGAAGAAAGTATAACTTAAGGCGGTAGCTGGTGGAACGCTAACCAGTAGAGAGTACTCATGTACGCTCGAAGTCATCCCTAACGGACGTACCGCGAATGAAGGATAAGAGAGAATGAGTTTTAGTGGGTCGATCCCCACATAACCCGAGGAACCAGCTCTTGGGTATCTAATCAGCAGATTATCTCATTCTATAAAAAGGGCCAGCTCTGACTCAGATTTAAGTACAGTAGACGTTCGCTCGGTGCAAACGGTTTAACTGCAATGCTTTTTAACTGCAAGTCCGCTAAGTGCAACAATTTTGCAGTTATCGCACCGCTATCTGTCAAAAACAAAACGTCAACAGAGTTGCGATGTTTTTCGGATGCACTTCAGCTGCATTGCGATGTTTTTGAGTGCATTTTGGCTGCGTCCAACAGCATTTGACATCTGTTTGACGGCTGTCAGTCGTTGCAGTTAGCGAATTTCATTCGGTAACTGGAACGTAAACATATTGCACTTATCGAACGTCTACTGTATAATCAAAAAACGACATAAGAAGAACTCTACTTTCTGTGCTATTCTTGCCTGTTGGTAAACTCATTCAATCCAGTGAATATCAAAGCAAATAAATGCAAGAGCTAACAAAGTAAACGAAGCACTTTACTGCCCCAATTCGCACAACAGTCCCATGTGAATAGGAAACGCAGCAAATATGGGACTGTTATGCGAATAGGGGCAGTTTACTCATAATATATTCTGTCCCATATAGTAAACGATGTCTGCTGTTGCCATTTCCAATGAACCGGAAGTAACCTCTGCTCTTCACAGTATATAAGAAGGGCACCCCCTCCCCAGTCGATCGATGAAAGTAATGCGACTAAATGCGGACATACTGGTGGTCATTCGAATTCCTGCTGTTTGTGATGAAGATGCAATGTGTGCTCTTCGGTTCGCTCATTTGAATTTACTTCATTATGCAATATTTTTTGAATACCAAAATGTGATGTACAGTACACGTTTCCTAACTGCAAACGCTTTTCAACGGCACGTCAAAAAAAAAAAAAATACATCGTCTACAGTATTTTTACTGTATATTTTACTGAGAATAATTTAGCATTTCTCATAAATGCTCCACTAGAGCGAACCTTCTTGAGTTGGTCACTACAGATCTCATGAAAGAACTAATACAAATACCATGAGTTTTGATTCTTCCTCCAAACTTGGAAATTTGAATGAAGTAATAAAACAACCCTAATCCTCTATCTGCGTTGATTTATGTGTCTCTGACTGCCATCCGCAAAACATTCCCTTGTAGAACTTTCTCTACATAACCCATAACTTACATTCCGAATTCTACTCTTTCCTTCCCGCCCCATTCAGAACCGTTAAATTTCGCTCCCAGACGTCATCGGCAGTCACCGCTACCGGTAACAGCTCTGGGCTGAAGCGTGTCGCCGCCGAGGAAATCATCGAAGAGATCAAACAAGAGGACGAACCAGGTCAACACGGTACTGGCGCCGTCGAAACAACTCCAGCAGGTGCAGCTGGAGATTCAAAGGCATCCTCCACATTGACGTCCATCGGTGGTGCCACGACGTCGGTGGCGGCCGTCGTCGGCGGAGGTAAGGTGAAAAAGTTGGACACCACCAACAGCTACAGCATCGGTGTGCGGAAAAGTTCACTGAACAATTTGGTAGTCAAGAAGAAGCAGCAGCCAACGGCGACGACGACGGCCCCTGCGGTTAGCGGTGCTTCCACTGTTGCTGGTGGTGAATCGAGCAAAACGGAAGCTGTGCCCGCAAAAACCACGACGACAGTAGCTAGTGGAAGTAGTAGCAGTACAAGTAGTGTGGCTGCAGTTGGCGTTGCTACTGCCACAGCAAGCTCGGTAGGCTCGACAGCGGTCAGTGGATTAGGTCTTTTGGGGGCTTACTCCGATAGTGAAAATTCGTCCGATGGCAACGAATGATAACTCACTCAGTGTCACTGTATTGTAAGTTTTTTTCTTGGCGGAAATCAATTAACGGTAAGATTACTCTTGTGTTTTTGTTGTATTGTATAACAAAACAAAAATGTGATGATTGATGAAAATGCTATGTTTCTATACGTGTATTGTGTATCACATGCCCTTCCATCTCCACAGACGTATCTGAATAGCTGATAAATCACCAATTATTGCACACTTCATGCTTTTTTTATGAGGTGTGCAACAATTAGCGATTTACCTTACAGCTGAAAATATGTTTTCTATTCCAAAAACTGTAGCTGCTTGAGCTTGATTGACCGCGCCCGTAGATGCTTATACCAGTTCCAGTATCGCCAGACCAGCTATACTCACACAAGGAACCAATGAGATAACTGCCGGACCAAGCAGGCAAGGAAAAGAAAATTGCAATCGTTTGTATACACATTAGACCGAATATACCTCTGCGTCTGCACAAATTCGAGCGGATGTCGAAGTGGATATTGGCAGGGGGTTCACACATTGGTGTGTGGATGCCAGGTGATACAATTGTGTGTTTTATTATTCTGAAGATGTGCGACACAGTTCGCTTGATTGCATAAACTGGTAGGCGTTATTTGATAGAAGGACACTGTGCTGTGAAAGTTAGGAGGGACACACCAACATTTTTGAAATGCTTTCAGCACACCAAAAATCAGCAAAAGAAATTGCTGAATTTCAGCAACATTTTTGCTGAATTTCAGCACAACTTTGCTGATCAACTGTCAAAATTTCTGGATGGTTCAGCAAGTTGAAAAATAATTGCTGATACTCAGTAATTTGTATTGCTGAATGCAATCAGCACGCCAAAAATCAGCAAAGTTTGCTGATTACAGTAGACGTTCGATAAGTGCAACATGTTTACGTTTCAGTTACCGAATGTAATTCGCTAACTGCAACGACTGACAGCCGTCAAACAGTTGTCAAATGCTGTTGGACGCAGCCAGAATGCACTCAAAAACATCGCAATGCAGCTGTAGTGCATCCGAAAAACATCGCAACCGTGTTGACGTTTTGTTTTTGACAGATAGCGGTGCGATAACTGCAAAATTGTTGCACTTAGCGGACTTGCAGTTAAAAAGCATTGCAGTTAAACCGTTTGCACCGAGCGAACGTCTACTGTACCAGCAAAATATTTTGCAGTGAAGGGAAACGGCTTTTTCGACCCGTTTGTGCTCTAGCGATGGCAATGAACATGTGAGTATACATTAGTTGTATAGGTATGTAGAGAGGAAAAAGAAAGTATGTAGAAAGATACAATGTAGATAGAAAGGGACGGGCCAGGGATTGAACCCAAGACTTTCTGCATACGAATCAGTCACTAGACCTCCAAGCCCGTCTTTTTTCCATTCCAAAATCTGTATTAGGTAAATCATAAAATAGAAGTTAACAGTAGATATGTTCCAGACGTTCAGAGAAGAGAATGGTTGGACAAAAAAGACACAAAACAAGCAACAAAGACGGTGCGGCGGTTACTCTTTATCCCAACTGGTAATAGCACACGGTGTTTGGTGTTGGGCAAAATGCGACACCGTATGATTGGGTGGCAGCCGATCAACGCAAGGAAGTGCGTGCGCGTTGAGGGTTAAAGGCCGTTTTTTCAACTACAGCATCATCATTGTGCACTGCCCACACGAAAAAAGATCTAATGACGAAAAAGATGCGTTCTACGCGCAGTTAGAGACGATGGTTGTTCGTCGCATGACGTGAGAATCGTTGTCAACGACATGAACGTGCAGATGGGAAGGGAGGAAATGTGCAGATCACCCGATCATCAATCGAAGTCGGACGTCGCGGCCCAACATCGAGCGGCTGCGAAACGTAGAAGTGGTTCAAGACTACGCGCAGCAGTTAGCAGTGGCCCTACAAGAGCAGCTTGGCGTAGCTACACTTGAAGATGGCTGGGAGGGACATTCGATCCACCATAGGTAGCATCTCGGAGGCAGCGCTAGGCTTCGCAATTCTGAATTTCAGAAACGATTAGTACGACGGCGAATTGGAACATTTAAAAATACAGAAAAAGGCAGCATGGGCGAGAATGTTGCAACACCGTACGAGGGCGAATAAGGCACGATATAGACAGATGCGGAACAGGTAGAGTTCCGGCGGAAGAAGTGCCAGCAGGATGAACGTGATCGCGAAACGATGGAAGAGCTGTACCGTGCTAAGAACACACGTGACTTCTACGAGAAGCTGACTGAACCGCTCGTACAGAGGGTTTGTGCCACAAGCCGACATGTACCGAAACAATTAGGGGCCATCCATAAACCACGTGGTCACTAGGGGGGGAGGGGGGTGTCTGCCGAAAGACCACGAAAAGCCACGGAGGGGGGTGGGGGGGTTGCGACCAAACCACGTGGTTTTTTTTTGGTATTTTATTTTTCCTCAACAGCATAAAATCAGTTTTTTATTCGACTGACTAAGTTGATTTTTCCTGTCCACAGCATGAAAAAGTGTGTTGTCCATTAAAAGTCCGCAGAAACAAACCACCTGTATCTAAAGAAAAAAAAATAACATAAGGAAAGGTCGAGCATTGAGCATGAAGACATTTAGGCATTTAGTGCAGTTTAGCCTTCCGTCAGTCGCGCGGTTGGCTACCACCGCAAGCACCACGCTAATGCAGAGTACAAAAAGCGAGATTTTTTCAACGTATTGTACAAAATACTGGTTAATGAGAAAATTCAGAGAAACTTTCTTTTATTTTGCATACCTTTCCGCTTTATCTTATGAATGCTTGAAAGTTGCATAATCCCAGCTAAACATGTTCACAAGGTCAGGTCAGGTACAAGCTCCAGTTTGCCTAAAATTCTATGTTGCATATTTCTCTTCTAGCAGAAACAAAATTATATGAATACATAGAATCAGGAAAGGAAAAATTCGGGTGATTTTATTGATGATAAAGACTACTCAACTATTATGATACCACTGAACATCTCCAGCTAACGTGGCTGATCACCAAATCAGACTAAATCTTTATAGATCATTAATTGAATGTTTTTCCTTTTGCTGATCTCCCGTTTAAATTTTTCAAAAGCTGCCTCCTTTTTCTGGGGCTGTCATACTTGTTAAAATTCCAGCTACTATCTTGCAGTGAAATTTAAAACAAATCTTCTTCTCTGGCCGCAGGAATGTGTCTTGTCTCAATCCAAACTAGTGTTTTTGGAACACTTCCACTGTTATTAATTGAAATACATTGCATTCTTTGTTTGCCTTGTATAAATGCTTATTTTTTGTGACAAGCAGAATGATACACTATGCTGTTACTGTGTTGTGCTTATTTTTGTATGAGATTAGCAAAAAAATCGCATATGAAAAAACAACGTGGTCACCCCCGGGAGGGGGGGGGGGGTGGGGTTCAGCCTGAAACCACGCAAGACCACGGTGGGGAGGGGGGGGTCTAAAATTCAGGAAAAAATGACCACGTGGTTTATGGACAGCCCCTTACGGGAATCTTCTAACGAGCGAACATGAGGTGGTCGAGAGGTAGCGACTGCTTTACGATGAGCACCTCAATGGCGACATTGTAAGCTCCGAAGGTGGCGTGGTAACAGATCTAGGAGTACGTGCGCAAGACGAAAGATTTCCAGCCCCTAACCTCCGAGAGATGGAGGAGGTTGGCCGATTGAAATACATCAAAGCCGCTGGAGCAGATCAAATACCAAGCGAGCTTCTAAAATATGGTGGAGACGCACTGGTGCGAGCACTATACTGGGTCATTACCACATACCAAGATTTGGGAGGAGGAAGTATTGTCGGAAAAATTGATGGAAGGTATCGTGTGTCCCATCTACAAAGAGGGCGACAAGTTGGATTACGGGAACTATCGAGCGATCACACTACTGAGCGTAGCCTACAAGATACCCCCTCAAATTTTATGCCGCCGTCTATCACCGATTGCAAGAGAGTTCGTGGGGCAATATCAGGCTGGATGAACGGTGAACGCGCTACAACGGACCAGATGTTCGCCATCCGCCAGGTGTTGCAGAAATGCCGCGAATACAACGTGCCCACACATCACTTGTTCATCGATTTAAAATCGGCTTACGATACAATCTATCGAGACCAGCTATGGCAGATTATGCACGAATACGGATTCCCGGATAAACTGATACGATTGATCAAGGCGACGATGGATCGAGTGATGTGCGTAGTTCGAGCATCAGGGACACTCGAGTACCTTCAAATCTCGCAGAGCGGGGATGCACACAAGTGGAACGATTTTCACAAAATTCGTTTAGCTGCTTGGTATTGTTGATGATATTGATATTATTGCTTGCAAATTTGAGACGATGGCGGAAACGTACATCCGACTAAAAAGTGAAGCCAGGTGAATCGGATTAGTCATTAATGTGTTGAAGTACATAAAGCAAATGATGGTTAACGACTCTAGGGAGGAATAAACTCGTCCACTACCCCGAATTTCTATCGACGGTTATGAAATCAAGGCGGTCGAAGAATTCGTGTACACGGTCAGAAAATTCACACAAAACTGAGCTAAAGTGGGACAACTCAAAATTGAGTAATTTTTTTTTTCCAGCGCTAGCGCTGGCCCAAGTGCGAAAATCTCATCAGTCTAAGCTGTTTAAGCAGTTTAAGCAGTTCTTGCTGATGTGAAGAATATTATACGGCTTAAATTGGTTGGATTTTTGCACTTGGGCCAGCGCTATCGATGGAAATGCAATTTACTCATTTTTTGAGCTGTTCCAGTTTTGCTCAGTTTTGTGTGAATCTTACTCATTTTAGAGTAACTTTTTCTTAGCGTGTACTTGGGTGCCGACAACGACACCAGCAGAGAAATTCAGAGACGCATTGTGGAAGAAAATCGAGCTTACTTTGGATTCTGCAGAACTCTACGATCGAACAAAGTTCGCCGTCACACGAAGTTAACTATCTACAAAACGCTAGAGCGGTAGTCCTCTATAGGCACGAAGCATGGACCCTACGTTCAGAGGACCAACGCGCCCTTAGAATTTTTGAACGGGAAGCCTTACGTAGCATCTACGGCGGAGTGCAGATGGAAGACGGGACTTGGAGAAGGCGAATGAACCACGAACGAGCTGCATCAGCTGCTAAGAGAACCAACCATCATCCACACCGTGAAAATCGGGAGGCTACGGTGGGTGGGTCACGTCATCAGGATATCGGATAGCAACCCGACTAAAATGGTTCTCGAGAGTCACCCGACCGGTACAAGAAGATGTGGTGCGTAGCGAGCTATGTGGGAGGACGATTTGCGGACCCTGCGCAGAGTCAGGGACTGGAGACGCACAGCCATGGACCGAGTAGAATAGGAACGATACCTACGAACAGCAGAAGACACTCAGGCTAGGCCTTAGTCTGACCGGTAAGGTAAGGTGAGCAAATGTTTTGTCCGATACTGTAGTTAGAAAAATGATGATTAGTAAATCTGGAGTCGAGTCCATTAAAGTAGTATGTACAAGAAACAAGCTTACTTAAAACTCGTCAGCATCACGTCCTATCATCTCAGTGCCCGGATCAACTTCACCGTGCAAAACTTGTGCGTTCCCCCAAGAGAGAAGGGTTGCGCTAAGCTAAACTTTGTTCTTGTTGGGCCACACACTCTTTGAAGAATAAGTAGCAACACGCGCGCGTTCCAGCAATATGTGCTCTTCACCGTTTCTTCCAGGATTTTTTCAAGAGACACACTTCTTCATCCATGCTGCGCTGCGCTGGTGTCACACACATGTCGACCCCTGTTCTCCCCCCTTTATCAAGTGGGTTAGGTATATTGAAACGAGATTTTCCAACTTTTCACTTATATTCCGCGCGCTGAAGGAAACGGATACCCCTGGCCTGATGGCTTCAGGTATAGCAAGCACGCGTTGCCTCCGGTTCGGTAAATTGATAGAGAAACGATGGAGTCAAAAAAGAAGGAAAGTTTTGGTGAAACCTGATGTGTGGTACGACGACAACGACGACGTTAAACAAAAAGTGCTCTCCATTCTTGAACTTGGCGAAACCAATATAAATTTTCATGCGATACGATATGGTGCTTTAGCAGCACAGCAAATTGCAGAGATTGTGAATCGTGAAATTTCGAAAGAAAGGGTGAAAAGAAGTGCAGACATTGTAGGATAATCCAATTAGATTTGGATTATTTCAATATTGTTTGGTGAAAAGTTGAATTTTTTTCAACCTTTCAAGTTTTCAACTACACTTTATAAAATGTTTATTCTACGATAATTACATAATGCTTTTTATATATTTGTAAGGAACTTTGATTTTTTGTTCGTTCCACACTACTCTCTGTTCTAATTATGGTCAAATTGAAACTCACTAACTAAAGGTTGTTTTTTATGAATCTTGATTATAGCCGCTTTAGCATATTCAGCATCATAAACTTGAAATTACCTAATTGCTTGTTCAGCAAAGATCACAAAGAGTCATTGTTATACGTTAGATAGGACTCTCGGCGTTGCAGCTCCGGCAGAAACGATTGAAGGCAAATCAACTGGTAAAAAATCCCACCCGAAATAAACTGAAGCAACTTAGCATAAAATTTCAATTAAAATTGAAATGAAATAGCCTTCCGGCAAGTGAGCGGTGGCTCGTACCTGCTAACATCATGCTTCCCACAAGGCTTCGGAACAATTTACGGAATTACCTACTTTGTTGGTCACAAAGTGGAGGAAGGTCATCATCCATCGAGGCCGCAATGGTTTACGAGGGTCATGATTTTGGTTCGGCCTATTTTCCTTATGGCGGGTCGGGACTCGTTTCCGGGTTGTGATGACAAAAAAAAACAATTGGAGCCGGCCGTGTCAATGTGGAAGTATGGCTTGATTTTTTGCCATTTTATCTTGCACTCTGGAGGATGGAAAATTAATTAAAGTGCTCTTAATAAAGTGAACGGGCATGTTCAGTTGTAATCTGTTCTAGGTAGTTGCTTGTTTTATGATGATGTTGAGCACACAAAATGGAAGCATGTGTAATTACACCAAATTGCTTCGAGTTGCTATATTTAAATATTTTACTTATCAGAGAATGATTCTTGACGTAGTTGTATATTAGGGCAGGGGTTCTCAAACTTTTCATGCTCGCGACCCACTTTAGACTGATTAAGAATTTGGCGACCCACCTGGAAGTATTTTCACACCATTTGTCATTCTTAAAAATCTGAACTGATTTTGTCAATAAAAACATTTATCACTTTAATTATTATATTAGTTTCTTTCAAAAACATATAATTAAGGGTAGTGACACATTTATTCTTAGAAGTTTTCTTATATTGGAAAATTACAGTGCTCAATTCGTTTTCTGAATAAGGTCAAAACAATGTTTAAACACTTATGCAGTCAGTTTCAGTAAACTCTTTGTGCTAGGAAGTTTGAGATGGTTTTGTATGTTATATGTTCAAAACAATTCAATAATTCCAACTTATTAAATACAATACTCAAAAAAAAAAATCTCTAGAAAAATAATTAATTTAGAAATTAATTGGCACCGCATTATCTCATTTATTTCTCAAAACCAAGCATTTTTCTGCTCGTGTGTAACTGAAATTTCAATTTAACACATCGGGATGCGAGAGGGTAATCATCAAACAATATTTTCAAAATTGTAAAAAAAAATACTGGATGGTCAGATAGATCCTCACAAAATTCGTATCGTCATTGTGGGTCCACATTTTAACCCTCCTAAGATGTTAGGATATTCGCACCACGATGGCGTAAAGCACGATCAACGTGCCCATCTTGGTCATGTTGACCCCAACATCCTACTAGGGTTAATTTCAAGGTAATGGCTTCCAGTCTCTTCCAACTAAAAATGGATACTTATGTTTTAATCCAACGTTTCGGATAAACTTATTGTGTCTTCTTCTTGGGAAGTGGGTCGCGACCCATAGTTTGAGAAACGCTGCTCTAAACTATCCGCTACCATAACCACTGCCCTATTCTTTACCGTACCCTCTAGCCTACATTGTGCTTAATCGTACCGTCTACCCTACTCTCTACCCTAACATTTTTCCTACCCTCAACTCTACTCTCTACCCTACCCTCTTCCCTAGCGTCCACCCTATCCTCTACCCTAACCTTCTATTTCACTACCTCTAATCTATCCTTAACCCAAACCCTCTATCCGACCGTCTGCTCCACCGTTTATCCTTCCCGCTACCCTACCATCTACCATGAACCTTTTTCTCATAAAGCCGGATCGGTAGATACCTATATTGCATGGTATTATAGCTCAAATCACCATTCCGTGGCCGCCATCTTGGATATGGTCCGCCATCTTGGGTTTCAAACTGGCGTCGGATATTCATTTTTTAGTTCTACTCATGAAACTCGATCGATAGATACCCATATTGCATGGTATCATTGCTCAAACTCTCATTCTGTGGCCGCCATCTTGGATTGGATATGGTCCGCCATCTTGGGTTTCGAAATAGAGTCAAATATTGATTTTTGACTTCTATTCATGGAGCCCGATCGATAGATACCCATATTGCATGTTATTGTAGATCAAACTACCATTCCATGGCCACCATCTTGAATATGGTCCGCCATCTTGGATTTCAAAATTGCGTCGGATATTAATTTTTGAGTTAAACTTGTGAATCCCGATCGGTAGATACCCATATTGCATAGTATCCGAAGCAGCATTTGTCGTTAAAAAGCATATATTTTGAAGTTTTGACCGCCTTCTTGGAACCTAAGCCGCCATCTTGAATTTCAATACCCCTACTACCACCTCCACATCCTAAGGAATGTGTATACCAAATTTGATTAATATTTCTCGACGCATTCCAGAGTTATGCCTATGTGCCGGCATACATATATACTATAGATAGTAGAGTAAACATAGATCCGCGGACACCGCTGACTAAAATGTTTCAAGCGTGTAAGTAGTAATTTTCAAGAGTGCGACGGTTGAATATAACGTCATGCGCTCCATTGATGTTGTCCAAATCGTGACGTCATGCTCGTTTGGATACAGATTTTGACAGTTCGTTTGGATACAACGGATTCATCAACACGGATCTATAATATATACTACATACGTACATACTAGGCCTGTCCAGCTTTTCAAAAATGTTCTCTGATTCTCAAGTCCACCCCCATATTTTGATTGGCATCCTATAAGAAGTAACTGGTCAAAATTTCAGCCAAATCCATTGAAATTAAGAGGTGCATCAAATCAATTTTGTGTTTTTCGACTATTTTTGAACTTCAAAAAATCATAACTACACTAAAACTTGTCAAAACTTAATTCTTTTGGCAGAAATTGAAAGCTATACTTGTTTGCTACAACTTCTCCGAGCAACGTGTGCCATTAAAATTGAAGGAAACATGTGTAATTATCACATTTGTGATCAGAAAAACCTTAAAAAGTTGATTTTTTGATAGATTTCGTTCTGGAACACCCTAATATACGTAATAAGTTGGATTTTTCAAAACGGCATCATATTCTCCAATGTTTTGTGGTTATTTGCTTCCTTGACACCAAAGCTGTAGGAGTTGAGCAAAAATTACTAAAATTCGTGAAAGCCAAATGTGGCCTAAAAACTAGCTTTTTGGATGCAATCACGCTGTGGCGCGAAATTGTACTGAACGTAGTAGCTTTGCTTCCTTGTAGTTTGCCTTGGCTACCCCCTATCACGGGTGATAACAAACAAGCGTGATGACAGGTGTTGGCTATCATATCAGTGCTGACGCGATGCGATTTTTGCGCGCCAAAGCGTGATTGCACCCAAAAAGCTAGTTTTTAGGCCACATTTGGCTTTCACGAATTTTAGTAATTTTTGCTCAACTCCTACAGCTTTGGTGTCAAGGAAGCAAATAACCACGAAATATTGGAGAATATGATGCCGTTTTGAAAAATCCAACTTATTACGTATATTAGGGTGTTCCAGAACAAAATATATCAAAAAATCAACTTTTTAAGGTTTTTCTGATTACAAATGTGATAATTACACATGTTTCCTTCAATTTTATTGGCACACGTTGCTCGGAGAAGTTGTAGCAAACAAGTATAGCTTTCAATTTCTGCCAAAAGAATTAAGTTTTGACAAGTTTTAGTATAGTTATGATTTTTTGAAGTTCAAAAATAGTCGAAAAACACAAAATTGATTTGATGCACCTCTTAATTTCAATGGATTTGGCTGAAATTTTGACCAGTTACTTCTTCTAGGATGCCAATCAAAATATGGGGGTGGACTTGAGAATCAGAGAACATTTTTGAAAATCTGGACAGGCCTAGTACATACGTACATACATATAAACATAAAAATAGCCAACATTCAAACATATAAACATATTTACAAGCATATAAACATACAATCATACATACAGTATCGGACAATAAAAATGCACCAAAGCCGTTTTCCAATACAAAATAGTCAACTTTAGATGGCCATATCTCAGATATCTCCCAATCGATTGTTTTCATTTTTCTGTGACGAACTACAAAACATTTCAATTCTCAAAAACTGTTGAAAAAGTTCGGTAATAACCAGGGTGCAAAATGTTCATATTCATTGACTGAAAACATCACGAATTTGAATGATTCTGCACTGAATATTCAAAACAAACAAATTCATTTTCGCTCTCCCTCTTCACACAGTCAGTCAATTCGTACACTGCAAAAACTGCAAATATTTATTCTATGTGAAAATTCACATCGATACAATTGACCTTCCCACACATACATTTTATTACCTAAAATATAATCAACATGTTTGTTGCCCATGCTTTAGATAAGTTTTACAAATAGTTAGTATGTGTTATCACCTATAGCAAAAAAAAATATGTGTGTACACACATAATAACAATACATGGCGTCTGTGTCAGCCGTCCGCGATGTGCGAAGTGAAAAAATGGCGACTGAAACGCGTTTACAAAAAAAAAAAAAAATGCTGCAGAAGTTGCAGCTCCCAGTGGAGTTATTTTACGTAAATCATAGCGGCCATGTGCACAGGGACATGGAAAAGTTGTCCTCAATCACTTGACATCGAAAAATCATTGGAAACTCGGTAATTTTCAAGTGTTTTCACAGTTTGGAACATCACTCGGAGCTGCAAAGTTGACCGCTTGGTCGTTCTCTGGTGGTTCACATTCAACCAACTTTTCGGCGCAGTACGATGTTTGACTCATTTCAAATGAGCTTTTGGCTTTGTTTTAAAATCAATTCTACAGTTTTATGCGAGGTTTTATGGGATCTAACTTGTAACATTAATCCCCAGTAAAACTTCTAATCTCTCATATCAAAACCATTTGAGCACATCTATTGATTATATTTGCCATTCTGTATTGTTTTTATGTGTAGTCACACATAAGAACGATAAACACCGAGAAACAGCTCATTATGTGTGTCACACATAAACAGTATTTGTCTAGACACATTGCAAAAATATATGTGTACGAAACATAAAATAAATATTTGCAGTTTTTGTAGTCATTGAATATGGAGCCGATTGAGAAACATCTTCATGATTACCTACGTTTATGGCTACGATTCTTTCCAAAAACACTCCACAACAATCAAATGGGAAAAGATCTGTGTATAGCACCGTTAAATGTAATCGAAACGTTAATATTTTATCAGCAACTTTACACTTTGTAAGATGTTTACAAATATTCATTCACTTTCATTCAGTTGACAAACGAGTATCGAGCAGCTGAACATGAATATGCCGACAAGTGAATGAAAATTGCCGCACGGTGAACTTCAGTTCGTCTGCTCGAAAATTTTGCGCCCTGGTTGCACATCATCATCACCTATCAAGCTGTCATAATTTGGATACGTTTAAAATCAGTTTATTATTCCTTATTTTAAACCATAATAAAAATCTGGACCAACATTTGTGTTGCGGAACAATAACCATTGCAAACGCTTACTTACTTACTTACTTTCTCGTCCATTCTGGGCATATCTCAATATATTATGCAAACTTTTCCAATTAACAGATAGAGGAGAGTCAGCTCTATCTGTTAAACCTTGGACAGACTGGTGGTATTCGTACCATGGTACAATTATCTTGAAATGAGTTCCATACTGATAATTGTCTTCATTCAAGATAGCCTTAGAATAATTTTCTTGACAACTTGTACCATGGTATGAACACCACCAGTGTGTCCCAGGCCTTACTGGTAAAAAAATCCAGGGACATAAGAAGCAGAAATTCGCAATGGTTGTTACGCCCTTTCCACATGTTGGTCTAGGAATATCTTAACAAAGTGTTACATAAAGGATCATGGTTTTAAACTATACAAAAATATGACAGGTAAATTTTCTGGAAATATTGTTTTGTTCTTAATTTCCATCTCAAAGAGCCACCCTAATTAAAAATAAATGAGCCACCCTAATGAAATATTATATATATTCAATGACTTACAGGTATATAAGAGATTTTTTAATACATATTTTTTTAAATTTTTCTCCTTATTTTTTAAATTTTTCTACAAAAAGGACCACCCTAATGCAAAATAAGTGAACCAACCTAACGATATATGATATATAATATGCTAGCAGTTGCCAACGATGATATAAGACACTAGCTGTCCCGGCAAACTTTGTCTTGCCAAGCTGTTGGTGATTTGACAACTTTTGTGGTCATCGCAGCAACGCACTCTAGATCGATTTCATAGTATCAGTTATCACTGATAACTATTAATACACAAGTTACAGATAGGTTGAATTTTGACAATAAAAATGCACCTAGTCAAAAAGTTTTATAGCAAAAAATGGTTAGGTCGTATCATTATGGTGTCTTCGGCAAATATGATTCTTGTGTAATGACGAATACATTTGCAGAAGAGATGAACATGATATGACTTCAGTATTTTTTGCTATGTAACTTTTTGTCTTGGTGCATTTTTATTGTCAAAATTCAACCTATCTGTAACTTTTGTATCAATAGTTATCACCGAATTTTTTTAATAGTTTTTGAGAATTGAAATGTTTTGTAGTTCGTCACAGAAAAATATTCATTTTTGAGTTCTACTTATGAAACCCGATCGATAGATACCCATATTGCATGGTATTGTAGATCAAACTACCACTCCATGGCCGCCATCTTGGATTTCAAAATTGCGTCGGATATTAATTTTTGAGTTAAACTTGTGAATCCCGATCGATAGATACAGTAGACGTTCGCTCGGTGCAAACGGTTTAACTGCAATGCTTGTTAACTGCAAGTCCGCTAAGTGCAACAATTTTACAGTTATCGCACCGCTATCTGTCAAAAACAAAACGCCAACAGTGTTGCGATGTTTTTCGGATGCACTACAGCTGCATTACGATGTTTTTGAGTGCATTCTGGCTGCGTCCAACAGCTATTGACAACTGTTTGACGGCTGACAGTCGTTGCAGTTAGCGAATTTCATTCGGTAACTGAAACGTAAACATGTTGCACTTATCGAACGTCTACTGCATATCATATTATTATGCTTGCGTATCATCTCTCAGATTGCATCAGTCTGATACAATGTACACAGTCTTATCGAAATTACGAAACAGTCGGTCGTTTCAGGATCTCCTTCAAGGATTTTTTAGAATTTCCTCCACGGAATTCTCCAGAAATTCCTCCAAAGAATTCATTAGGAACTTCCTCTTCTTACGAATTTTTAAGAATCCTTCTTGGTGTAACGTCCCAACCGGAAAAAATCCTGGTGAATACCCATGCCTTTACCTACAGTTGTGACTCTAGGGGCCCTTTAGGAACTCTAGCAAGAATTTCTACAAGTTTCTTCCTGAATGTTTCTTCATAATTGCTTCAGGCAATAACTTCATGTACAGTAGACGTTCGCTCGGTGCAAACGGTTTAACTGCAATGCTTTTTAACTGCAAGTCCGCTAAGTGCAACAATTTTGCAGTTATCGCACCGCTATCTGTCAAAAACAAAACGTCAACAGAGTTGCGATGTTTTTCGGATGCACTACAGCTGCATTGCGATGTTTCTGAGTGCATTCTGGCTGCGTCCAACAGCAATTGACAACTGTTTGACGGCTGTCAGTCGTTGCAGTTAGCGAATTTCATTCGGTAACTGAAACGTAAACATGTTGCACTTATCGAACGTCTACTGTATTTCATCAGGAATTCCACCAAACTTTTCTACGGATTTTCTCTAAGCATTGCTTTATCGATCTTACTAATGAATGCTTCACTAATTCCTCGAAAAACCCCCTAAGGATTATTCCGAAGATATCTTAAATAATTTCCTTAATACTTTCTTCAAGGGTTGCAGCTGTTAAGTTATTCTTCCAAATTTCCTACAGAAACCCTCCCAAGGTTTCTATTTTAAGTTCATTAAGGGACTTGTGCAAACATCTTTCCAAAGTTCCACAAATGATATTACAGTAGACGTTCGCTCGGTGCAAATGGTTTACCTGCAATGCGTTTTAACTGAAAGTCCGCTAAGTGCAACAATTTTGCAGTTATCGCACCGCTATCTGTCAAAAACAAAACGTCAACAGAACTGCAATGTTTTCCGGTTGCACTACAGATGCATTGCGATGTTTTTGAGTGCATTCTGGCTGCGTCCAACAGCAATTGACAACTGTTTGACGGCTGTCAGTCGTTGCAGTTAGCGAATTTCATTCGGTAACTGAAACGTAAATATGTTGCACTTATCGAAGGTCTACTGTATTTATTTCACTTTTTATTTGTGAATTTCAATAGGTAATTCTTCACGATTTCACACAATTTCAGAAATTCATCCAAGGGTTCCCTTTCAATAATTCCGGGTTATCAAAAACAAACTTGATAATCATCGAGAAATGCCATCGGCTTTCGCATATTCGTTATGGATCTTCTTTGCAGATCGTTCAGCCTGTTCTAATGGTAGGTGTATGTTTCTGTGGATCGTTGACACTTCTTCACGGTACTGTTCGGACTGTACTATCTTCTACAGCACGATGTCCGAGTTCAATAATTCTTCTCTGGATGGCATAGTTCCATCAAAGGGATCGGAAGACTTTTTTCCGGCAGCGGATGATGAACCAAAAAACGTAGCCGATCGTCCGCAGTAGCCTTTGAAACTCTGAGAAGTGCTTATACAGTAGACGTTCGCTCGGTGCAAACGGTTTAACTGCAATGCTTTTTAACTGCAAGTCCGCTAAGTGCAACAATTTTGCAGTTATCGCACCGCTATCTGTCAAAAACAAAACGTCAACACGGTTGCGATGTTTTTCGGATGCACTACAGCTGCATTGCGATGTTTTTGAGTGCATTCTGGCTGCGTCCAACAGCATTTGACAACTGTTTGACGGCTGTCAGTCGTTGCAGTTAGCGAATTACATTCGGTAACTGAAACGTAAACATGTTGCACTTATCGAACGTCTACTGTAGTTGACCAACGAAACTTTGTATGCATGATGGTGAGCGTGAACTGAACGCATTTCTTCTGGAGTGCCCGCAGGAGAGAACTCTTAGTTGGGCCACCCTGATTCATCTTAATTCGTATAGCAGGGGTTCTCAAACTTTTCCTGCTCGTGACCCACCATCAATTGCAAAATAGTTTGGCAACCCACCTTTATGAATTATCATAAAAATAGTCATTCACAAAAATTCTGACTTACATACCTACATTTATTTGCTCAACATCACATTTAAGGTGTTTTACTGCATCACTAAGTTTTCAAACGAATCATTGACTTTTTACGTTTCAATGATTGTTTGCCTCGCATTTTTGAAGTGATAAAAAACTGTCAATTCTGCAGCAACGCAGCAGAAAAAGTATCATCGCAATCACTGCGAGTGAGCATATAGGATTTTACTTTTTCATACTAATATTCGCTTTGGTGGCAGAATTATCACTTTGAAATTTTGAGGCTCATATCCAACATGGCTGCCGATGCTGATGATGCGGTAATAAGCCTTAAGATAAGACATAATAAACAATAGTACGCCACAATACTCGGTTTATGGCTGCCGCTCTCCATCCTTGGTCACGCCGATGCTCGCCAAGTCACGCTCCACCTGGTCCGCCCATCGTGCTCTCTGCGCTCCACGCCTTCTTGTGTCAACCGGATCTGTCACGAACACCAACTTTGTAGGGTTGTTGTCCGGCATTCTTGAAAAATGTCCTGCCCATCGTATTCTTCCGGCTCCGCCACACAGTGTTCCTGCACACCGCCGAAGATCGTCCTTAGCATACGTCGCTCGAAAACTCCGAGTGCTTGCAGGTCCTCTTCGAGCATGGTCCATGTCTCGTGTCCGTAGAGGACCACTGGTCTTATGTAGCGTTTTGTACATGGTGCATTTGGTGCGTGGGTGAATCTTTTTAGACCACAGCTCTTCTGGAGACTGTAGTAGGTCCGACTTCCACTGATGATGCGCATTTGAATTTCACGACTCACGTTGTTGTCAGCCGTCAGTAAGGATCCGAGGTAGACGAATTCCTCCATCACCTCGAAGGTATCCGCGTCTATCGTAACATTACTACCAGGCTTGTCCGCACTGAGCGCATGAAAAGCCGCACGGGCCGTTCAAAGTGAAATTCACTGGAGTGTTTTCACCTGGGTGAAAATCTCTTTGCGCGCTCCGTGTGGTTCTGCGATGCGGTTGTTTGACAGTTCGAAATGACATTTTAGATATTTCAACATCCTTCTATCTGATAAGATGAAAAGATTTATAATTTATAATGTGCTTGATAGTGTAAAATAAAAGAGCAGGCCTTTTCATGCGCTCAGTGCGGACAAGCCTGATTACTACCCAGACGGATCTGGTCGTGTTCGGTTCCGCCTACCAGCATGTACTTTGTTTTTGAGGCATGCACCACCAGTCCGACCTTTGCTGCTTCGCGTTTCAGGCGGGTGTACAGCTCTGCCACCGTTCCAAATGTTCTGGCGATAATGTCCATGTCGTCCGCAAAGCACACAAATTGACCGGATTTTGTGAAAATAGTTCCCCGGCTGTTGATCCCGGTTCGTCGCATCACACCTTCCAGGGCGATGTTGAAGAGTAGGCATGAGAGTCCATCACCTTGTCGCAGTCCCCGGCGTGATTCGAATGAACTGGATAGTTCACCCGAAACCCTTACGCAGTTTTGCACACCGTCCATCGTTGCTTTAATCAGTCTAGTCAGCTTCCCAGGAAAGCCGTTTACGTCCATGATTCTCCATAACTCTGCGCGGTCAATACTATCGTATGCCGCTTTGAAGTCGATGAACAGGTGGTGCGTTGGGACCTGGTATTCACGGCATTTCTGGAGGATTTGCCGTACGGTAAAGATCTGGTCCGTTGCCGACCGGCCGTCGATGAAGCCGGCTTGATAACTTCCCACAAACTCATTTGTTTTAGGTGACAGACGACGGAAGATGATCTGGGATAGCACTTTGTAGGCAGCATTCAAAATAGTGATCGCCCTGTAGTTCTGACATTCCAAATGGTCGCCTTGCTTGTGAATGGGGCAGATTAGCCCTTCCTTCCACTCCTCCGGTAGCTCTTCGGTTTCCCAGATCTTGACTATCTTTATGAGTTCAGCTGCGATACCATCCTTACCAGCTGCTTTGTTAGTTTTAAGCTGATGAATGGCATCCTTAACTTCCCTCAGCGAGGGAGTTGGTTCATTTCCGTCCTGCGCTGCACTGGTGTCGTCGTTTCTTCCGTTGCCGTGGTCTCCCGTGCCTACGTTCTCCTCGCCATTCAGGTGTTGATCGAAGTGCTGCTTCCAGCTTTCGATCACCTCACGTCCGTCCGTCAAGTGCCCTCCGTCCTTATCCCTGCACATTTCGGCTCGCGGCACGAAGCCGTTGCGGGATGCGTTGAGCTTCTAGTAGAACTTCCATGTTTCTTGGGACCGGCATAGCAGTTGCATTTCGTCGCATTCCTCTTCTTTCAGGTGGCACTTTTTCTCTCGGAAGAGACGGGTCTGCTGTTTCCACTTCTGTTTGTAACGTTCCAAGTTCTGTCGGGTCCCTTGCTGCAGCATTACCGTCCGCGCTGGCGCTGCGTTCTTCTCCTCTAAAATCGTTCTGCAGTCTTCGCCGAACCATTCGTTCCGTCGATTCCGTTCCACGTACCCGATGGTGCTCTCGGCTGCGTCGTTGATGGCTGCTTTCACCGAACTCCAGCGACCAGCAATCCTCTAGAGGGGCCTCATCGAGCTCGCCCTCGTCTGGCAACGCGGCCTCGAGATTCTGCGCATATGCTGAGGCGGGCGACATCCGGTTGTATTAGTCGCTCTAGGTTGTACCGTGGCGGTCGTCGTTGTTGATGACGGAAAGTTTTGGGCGCAGTTTTACCATCACCAGATAGTGGTCGGAGTCGATGTTGGCGCCATGATAGGTCCTGACGTCGATAATGTCGGAGAAGTACCGTCCGTCAATCAGAACGTGGTCGATTTGAGATTCCGTCTGCTGTGGTGATCTCCAGGTGTAACGATAAGGGAGGCTGTGTTGGAAAAAGGTGCTACGTATGGCCATATTTTTGGAAGCGGCGAAATCAATGAGTCGTAGGCCGTTTTCGTTCGACTGCTGGTGGGCGCTGGACTTACCAATCGTCGGTCTGAATTCCTCCTCCTGGCCTACCTGAGCGTTTAAATCTCCTAAGATGATCTTAACGTCGTGGCTTGGGCAGCGATCGTACTCGCGTTCGATCTGCGCGTATTTAAAATGCGTCCTTGTCATCATCAGTGCTTCCGGAGTGTGGGCTGTACACGTTTATTATGCTGAAATTGAAGAATCGGCCCTTGATCCTCAACATGCACATTCTTTCGTCGATCGGCCACCAACCGATCACGCGCCTCTGCATATCACCCATCACGATGAAAGCTGTTCCCAGCTTGCGTGTGGTGCCGCAGCTCTGGTAGATGGTATGATTACCTCTAAACGTTTGTACCATGGATCCTGTCCAACACACCTCCTGCAGTGCTACGATGCCGAACCCGCGGTCCTTCAGTAGATCGGCGAGTATGCGGGTGCTCCCAATGATGTTGAGAGATTGGCAGTTCCACGTACCGAGTTTCCAATCGCAAGTCCTTTTTGTTCGCTGGGGTCGTTGCCATTGGTCTCGGTTTGTATTATTCTGTTGCTGATTTTCCGTTACAATGGTTTTTTACGTCTGGCTCGTAGGACCTAACACCAACCCCCTACTTTTCGGAGGACCATAGGTAGTGCACAGTTGAGCTTAGAGTCCTTCCCTGGCACTCGGACGTAGATCAGCTGCTCATAACATGGGGATCAGACGCTGTTGTGAGCCGCTCCTCCTGGAGAACAGACGCTCAGGTTTACCGAAGCAAACCCCTCCTTCCCTGTCAGCCTATGACCAAAGTTCCCGGGAGTTGCTGAGCAGAGGCTAGTAGATCACAATGGGATCTGAATTGCGCAGCATACCCAGCCTTAATCGTGTCAATAGCGTTTGTATCCCAATCAAAAAAAAAAGTTAAATCATATCAGCAACACCATTCATCATTTCAGAATGGTTGAATATTTGCATAAACTAAATGTGCATAAAGTAAATGATTATTAATTCATTCAAAATACAACAGCGCGATCACTCGAGGGTTAAAGATCACAGGTTGATCCAAGTTTAACGCAATCCCTGGTTATTTAGTTTCAAACTTTCCTGCTCTTTTGAATGGTTCTTCTTTCCAAAAACCTTCTGCATTTTACTCCGGAATGTGAATTTATTTTGTTTACATTTTATGTTTCAGAAAGGATGTAAATTTCAGTAGTGGTATATACATAAAGCAATAAATGCTAGCATTATTGTTTGCTATAAGGCTTTTAAAATGGTAATGCAATGAGCATGAGCATAGATGAGCATAGATGACCGTACTATTCGTAGTTGCTACTCCGTGATTGACCAGAACAATCGAAGTTGCACAAGGAACCAACAGACGGAGCTTGGGAGTAGCTTACCGTCCTCAATGTGCATCTTCGAGAATTCCAAACTTTATTAGGTCAATAACGGCGCCGGCCACGTCCTTACGGTCATCGAGGAAGGAAAGGAATGTTATTATGACGTGCGTTGCTTACTAAAGACCGAGATCACCTCTGCGTCTCCACGTCTGTCATGGGAAGGACTTTTTGTTAGTGGGGAGGGGAAAGGGCGCATGATATGAGTTCACTTTGGTAAGTGGAGTGATTCATGCAACCCTATTAATATCAAACCACTTATTTTCATTTGGACTAAAACAAAACACATGCCGACATCGAAGATGACGAACCATTCAGATAGTTTTCGAAGTGCGAAAATTAACGAAAGAGAAAATAAAGTGATTTGAACCAGCGTGGCTTTGGAACTTGGGCCGACACTTGACGTGACGAACATTTCAATGTCTGTTGACTAAAATCGCAAAAAATGTTGATGTTGCATTTATCGTATCATAAATCGCCCCGTACGAAGATGAGCAGTCAAATAGACGACGACGACGACGACGTGCACGCGGACGATCCGAATGAAAACGCGGCCTGTACACTTTGCCTCCAAAAACTCACTAAATCGCCCCGTACGAAGATGAGCAGTCAAATAGACGACGACGACGACCGAATGAAAACGCGGCCTGTACACTTTTCAAAGCCAGTGCGCGATGCTTTGCTGCTGCCGAACTAGAACTACCGCACACTACTGACTGCTTGGCATCCCGTCGTCGGAGCCCGCAGAGAAAAGAGAAAAAATCGCAAAAATCTAGCAAAGCCAGCGCGCGATGCTTTGCTGCTGCCGAACTAGAACTACCGCACACTACTGACTGCTTGGCATCCCGTCGTCGGAGCTCACAGAGAAAAGAGAAAAAATCGCAAAAATCTAACAAAGCCAGCGCGCGATGCTTTGCTGCTGCCGAACTAGAAATACCGCACACTACTGACTGCTTGGCATCCCGTCGTCGGAGCTCACAGAGAAAAGAGAAAAAATCGCAAAAATCTAACAAAGCCAGCGCGCGATGCTTTGCTGCTGCCGAACTAGAACTACCGCACACTACTGACTGCTTCGCTTTTAAAATGGTAATGCAATGAAGCATTAAACAAGGGCACTTTAGAACTACATGAATCTGTCAAAAATTCTTCATGCTTCAATGCATTCATAATGTAGATTTAATGCTTCATCACTTGACAGAAGTTGAAAGAAAGTGATCTTGCATTAGCTGTACTTAAATATGGGCCAGCCTTTACCGTGCCACCAAAAAGCCAATACAAGTTGATTATGCCTTTAATATCCATATTTGTTATTATATCTTAAATTTACATACTTGTGAATTGTGATCAATTCTACACTTTTATGTGACGCCATATTTTACCTCTTCCAGTATGTTAGGTAAATGTATTATAGAGTAGCTGATAATATGTACGAAGAATCTTTTGAGCTTATATCATCCTTTACTTCAAATGCTGAGGAGATGTTTTTATTGATTAAGGCGTCAAGCCACGTTTCTGTCCCAGGTTGGTAGCCTCACTGGGTTTTTCATATACTATGTGGCACGGTAAAGGTTGGCACAGCGATTCATACTTGCTGTAAGGTCCTTCAACTTCCTACCATGCAACTCCGATCCCTACCTCCTAGTTGACACCGGCCGGGATACGAGTAACCTTAGGGATGATCGGGTAACCACCTTCGATGGGAACTTTGGTCGTATGCAGACAGGAACGAGGGGTTTGCTTAGGCAAACTTAATGGATCCCTCCGGTAAACTGGGACGTTGGTAAATTATTTATCATTTATTATTATTAATCAACAAGAAAAAACGAACCGATATAATTGGCGACGACCCCTGCGACCAAGGCACGACGTCAAGATCATCATAGGAGACCTAAATGTTCATCGCCTCTAAGAACTTGACCATACGTAGCAACTACTTCCAGCAAAGTCACCCTTATCGTTACACCTGGAGATCACCATAGAAGACGGAACACCCAATCGACCACGTCCTGATCGACGGATGGCACAATATCGACGTCAGGCTGGATTCCCGGATAAACTGATACGGTTGATCAAGGCAACGATGGATCGAGTGATGTGCGTAGTTCGAGTATCAGGGACACTCTCGAGTCCCTTCGAATCTCGCAGAGAGTTACGGCAAGGTGATGGTCTTTCGTGCTTGCTGTTCAACATTGCTTTGGAGGGTGTAATAAGAAGAGCGGGGATAAACACGAGTGGGACGATTTTCACGAAGTCCGTTCAGCTGCTTGGTTTCGCCGATGATATTGATATTATTGCTCGTAAATTTGAGACGAAGGCGGAAACGTACATCCGACTAAAGAGTGAAGCCAGGCGAATCGGATTAGTCATTAATGTGTAGAAGACAAAGTACATGATGGCAAAGGGCTCCAGGGAGGAATCACCGCGCCCGCCACCCCGAATTCATATCGACGGTGATGAAATCGAGGCGGTTGAAGATTTCGTGTACTTGGGCTCACTGGTGACCGCCGACAACGACACCAGCAGAGACATTCAGAGGCGCATTGTGACAGGAAATCGTGCCTACTTTGGACTCCGCAGAACTCTACGATCGAATAAAGTTCGCCGTAACACGAAGTTAACCATCTACAAAACGTTGATTAGACCGGTCGTCCTCTATGGGCACGAAGCATGGACCCTACGTGCAGAGGACCAACGCGCCCTTGGAGTTTTTGAACGGAAGGTGCTGCGTACCATCTACGGCGGAGTGCAGATGGAAGACGGGACTTGGAGAAGGCGAATGAACCACGAGCTGCATCAGCTGCTGGGAGAACCAACCATCGTCCATACCGCGAAAATCGGGAGGCTACGGTGGGCGGGTCACGTCATCAGGATGTCGGATAGCAACCCGACTAAAATGGTTCTCGAGAGTCATCCGACCGGTACAAGAAGACGTGGAGCGCAGCGAGCTAGGTGGGTCGACCAAGTGGAGGACGATCTGCGGACCCTACACAGAGTGCGGAACTGGAGACAAACAGCCATGGACCGAGTGGAATGGAGGCGGCTACTATGTACAGCAGAGGCCACCCCGGCTTTAGCCTGACCGGTAAGGTAAGTAAGCCTTATTATGGCGCTAACAACGACTCTGACAACTGCCTGCGTCAAAAACTTGATTGACGCCTCGGTATTTATGAACTGGGGAGATTGAAACAACCGCATACCCACAGAATCTCGAGGCAGCGTTTCCGAACGAGGGCGAGCTCAATGTAGCTCCTCTCGAGGAGTGCTAGAGTACGGTACGATAAAAGCAGCCATCAAGAACGCAGCTGAGACCAACGTTGAGTATGTGGAACGGAGCCAGGCAGGGATGAGAACACTCACTTGCTACGAGTTACATTCACTTACTATTTTCTCAGCTCAGAAGCGTGCAATCAAGAAGTGATGTATGGGCGACTTTTGCCTTGTGATTTCGTCTAAAACTTTGCCGAACAGAGTAGGGGTCGCACACGAATCCCAAGGTCGTTACAGAGGTGTGAAAGCGACTCTCCACGAGGTGAGTGCAATTTACATTCACCTCGTGGAGAGTTGCCTTCGCAGCTCCCCCACGACTTCGGTATGCGTGTGCGACCCCTACTCCATTCGGCAAAGTTTTAGAAGAAATCACAAGGTAAAAGTCGTCCATACATCGTTTCTCAATTGCACGCTTCTGAGTTGAGAAAACTGCAACTGAGTGTAATTCCTTCCAAGTGAGTGTTCCCATGCTTGGAGCCAGGGAAGTGTAGAGAGAATTTGGAAGAGAATGACACAGTGAGGACGGTCATTCTGAAGCACGGGAAAACATGGAACATCTCGAAAAGGCTTCGTGTTACGAGTCGAAATGTGCACGGATAAGGACGGGAGCATCTTGACGGACGGACGTGAGGTGATCGAAAGATGGAAGTAGAACTACGAGGAACACCTGAATGGTGCGAGGAGCGCAGACATGGAGGAAAAAATGACTACGTCAGCACAGCAGGGAGCAACAACGAGTTAACTCCCACGTTGAGGGAAGTTAGGAACAATGATCTTAACCGTACGGCAAATCCACCCAAAGTTCCACGAATAGCTGGTCCCAACGCACCATATATTTATCGATTTCAAGGGGGATACGACAATATCGACCGCACAGAGCTATAGTACCTAAATCATGGACGAGAACGGCTTCTTCGCGAAGCTCACTAGACTGATCAAAACGACGATGGACGGTGTAGAAAAATGTGTAAGGGTTGAGTGTAAGATAGAGTGATCTGTCTACCTTGTTGGGATCTCACCGGGGACTGCGTACTTCCTAAATAGAATACGCCAAGTCTTGAGTGCCTTATCCAAACGCTCATACACCATCACCATTGCTTGGTTCCAGTCAAATTGCTCGATTCCTGACAATGAGAAAGCGGACTCTCTGGCTAAGGTGGGCGCTAGCGAAGGCGATATTTACGAGCGTCAAATCGCCTTCGCCCGTCAGGAGACCTTGATCAGCTGGCAACACAAATGGATGCACTCTATCATCCCACAGGTGTCGAAGGAGCCAGGGTTGGATCTAGGCCGCGATTTCATTCGTGTAATGTATCCAACCACTATTTGTTAAACGCACATACCTTCCGTATTCGGCTCTCAGAAAGCAATCTCTGTGTCTGTAGCGTGGCTTACCAGGATATTGAACATGTCATGTGGGGATGCGATGAGTATCGGTGAGGTCAGATCTAAACTGTATGAAATTCTCCGGGTCCGAGGAAAACAACAGAAACCCGTTAGAGAAGTGTTGGCAGACCTTGATTTGGAATACACGAATCTCATTTATCAATCTTTGAAACGTATTGATGTCAGAGTTTGATGTAGAATATCCCTTGTTTTCGTTGTCTGCCATTTGGTTTTGTTGTCCCCCTGTCTGTCGTCGTCCCCCTTCCGTTTGTCCTCTTCTTGTCGTTGTCTACCGATAGAGTCCTTTTGTTCCGTTACAGATCTGGACAATTTGTCCCATCAATGTTTTTAGTATAAGTTAGCAAATAATTTAGTTTTAAACCCATAAATCCCTCCTTCCCATTTTCCCTTTTTTCCAATCCTTAGCCTCGAAACAGCTGCGAGTACTTCGGCTTCCCAAACTAACATAGTTTTAAGGCAGTAATAAATAGTAAAATGTAAAATCACTGTAAAAAACAAAAGATTTTGGCTCAGTTATGCCCATGTGGCGCTCGAGCCTTCCAAATAAACGAATAAGTAAAAAATAAATAGTAATTTGGGATTGCTGTTTTAGGTTGATGCAAATTTCACAATTATGATTCGTGCTAAATAATGCTTCATAATTGTAGGGTAGTGCTTTACAACACCTCAATTACGTACCACAGCTCACGTCCAGTACGTATACCGTTTTATGCTCGGCCATGCTCTATGAGACATTTATGCAAATGATTGTATAATTTAATTTGTCAGGTAGATGTACCGGGTGCTGCACCCTGACATGCAATACATATGACATCAACGTGCATCCGGACACGTGACAGCCTCCACACAGGTGCGTCTAATTGAAAACATTCACAAACGAGAGATGAATGCTGAGCGGCGGCGCGGCAGTCGAAACAAATGAGCATCCATGCTTGAGCTTATCTTAATTTCGATGCTTATTCAAATTATTTCAATTTGCTGCGCTCTTGCCGGGCCACTGAATCGCAAATTTCGTTCAACACCCAAAAGCCGATAATCCCACTGCACACTGGGCCACGAGCGGGATCTAGCAAGTAAAAACCTCTAGCGTTTTGGGAGTGCATTTTTTTGAGTTGGTGTCTTCGGAGACTTGTATTTATTTTACTTGTACTTTTATGTGGTGAAGAAAATTAGTTGGTTATTTTGCCGCATAGGTGGCGCTGCGATACTAACTTTTTTGTTCTACGTCCTAGAGGTTTCCCGTCTTCTGCAAAGTTGTAGAGCGTGTAAAAATAAGTAAAGTCGCCGAAGACACCAAAGTTGTGTGACTTCAAATAACAAAGTTATACTAAAAATAGTAAAATTTACGTGAACATCACGTTTTCATGACTATTTTGAATGTTTATTGCAACTTTATCAATTGTAACACTTCACACGTGTTAATCAAAGTAGCCTGCGTCGGATGATACCAACTTTACAATTTTTCGGGACAATTAAAATGGTTTTTTGAGCAAAATAGTAAAAATTACTATGATTTTTACTAGCAGTTTTTTCAAAAAGTTGCAAACTTCGGCAAAATTTGTTGCTTGCTTGAAAATATACCACTCAAGATCTATTATATCTGAAAGTTTGCCGGAGGTGTAATTTGGTGTTTTTGAGATATCTTGTTTTTAAAATATTGAAAGAGAAGCAATTCTTTATTCTGAAGTTGTCTTGCGAAGATCCTCACGGATCACTTTTGCATTAAAAGTTTTATGTTTACCCAACGCCTTAATTACTTAAAATTGACGTTTTGTGTTCAATTGTCTTGCGCATCATCAATGTATTGCGCATCATTAATTGTAATCGACAGTGTACATATATTTATTGGTCTATTGAAAGAATAAAAATATAATGCTTTTTGATCCTGTGTGAGCGACTTACGTTAGTGCAAAGTTCCGGTAACCAACCCGTGGAATCAATAATGATTTTCAGTTAACTCAACGTTCATATGTTTAGATGGATATTCATGAAATTATGAAAATAAAACTTAGCTCATCAATGCCGTGTCATTATTTGGCACAGTGACTTAGTTAGTAAAGCACTATAAGAGTCGTGAATTCAAATCGCATCTTGAGCTGAGGATTTTTTTTATAATTTAATCAATAATTTATTCATTTTGACGTATGTACGTTGAGTTATCTGAAAATCATAATTGACCACACGGATTGGTATAACGAAACTTTGCACTTGCGTGAGTCGCTCACACAGAGCCAAAAACCATTATAATTTCTTTCTTTCGATAGACCAATAAATATATGAGCACTGTTGATTCAATAAATTGATGCACAAACCAATTGGACACAAAACGTCAATTTTAAGTAATCAGGGCGTAGGATAAACATACAACTCTTAATTTAAAAGTGATCCGTGAGTATCTACAGGCAGGACAATTCCGGTATAAAGAATTGCTTCTCTTTCAAAATAATTTAGGTATAAAAATATCAATATTTAAAAACAAGATATCTCAAAAACACCAAATTATACCTTCGGCAAACTTTCAGATTTAATAGATCTTGAGTATGAGTGATATATTTTCACGCAAGCATCAAATTTTACCGAAATAGGTAACTTTTTGAAAAAAAAACTGCTAGTAAAAATCATAGTAATTTTTACTATTTTGCCCTAGATTTTGCTCAAAAAACCATTTTAAATGTCCCGAAAAATTGTAAAGTTGGTATCATCCGACGCAGGCTACTTTGATTAACACGTGTGAAGTGTTAAAATTGGTAAATTTGCAATTAACTTCCAAAATAGTAATGAAAATGTGATTTTCACGTAAATTTTACTATTTTTAGTATAACTTTGTTATTTGAAGTCACACAACTTTGGTGTCTTCGGCGACTTTACTTATTTTTACACGCTCTACAACTTTGCAGAAGACGGGAAACCGCTAGGACGTAGAACAAAAAAGTTAGTATCGCAGCGCCACCTATGCGGCAAAATAACCAACTAATTTTCTTCACCACATAAAAGTACAGGTAAAATAAATACAAGTCTCCGAAGACACCAACCCAAAAAAATGCACTCCCAAAACGCTAGAGGTTTTTACTTGCTAGATCCTGCTCGTGGCCCAGTGTGCACTGAAGGTACGGTGCAAACCGTTGACTCGAAAGCACTCCAGGACTCCAGCCAAATGCTAATGTGATTCGATTTAATCTCGACCCCACTCTCCGTCTCCTCCCCGCTTGAACTCATCATCGTCCTCCAGTTCTACCGGCAGCAGTTAGATTTTCCGTTTTCCATCGAGAGTATATTGATTAGATCATTAAATTCCTGACTGCGCTGTCGATTCCCTATAAATCACCCCGAGATAATAAAGGCTCCTCGTTGTCGTCGTCGGGTTGGCGCCCAACACTCTCCTGATCTGCTATACTGGGCTGACTTCCGGCTCATTGGTTCATCCATCAGCTTAGCAGTGTACTAGGCTTATCGCAGTGCGATTGATTGATTATTAGTTACGGCAAGTTTCACAAACAAACTTTACGGCCTGGAGCTGGAGCAAGTTTTCTTCTGGCAACCGAGGCAGAGTTTTCGATGGAATTGTTAATTACTAATAAATCATTATCGAGTATTGGGAAGTCAGCGGGCTTTGTCGACATTGTGTGATTAAGTATGAGATCTAGTGAGGTGGAAGCCAATAAGTCGACTATGCAGATTGAAAGCTTTTTATGTTATATACTTGGTAAATGGTTTTATAGCTGTTGAAAGATAGAAGAAAGATATACGTTAATGAACGAAAGTAAACCTTTATTTTCTGAATGAAGTATGAAAAAAAATCAAATTAATTTATTGTGTACTCATGGTTCTAGTCCTGAAACCAAGAATCCCACTTGTTGTTTCATTAACATGACATGTTGCGGTGCATTCAAATCCAGCCAAACTTGCTCGTCTTGTCAACACAGCGCTAGTTATTAAGACTTATTGTCATGATCTCATGGCGGACAAATTAATTCGAATGCATAAAACAAAAGTTGCTGCCAAGTTTCCGTATGAAATCCACGTCTCATCGAAGCTCATTCAACTTAGAGCCTCAGCTTCTGGTTGCTCGCCGCTAGGAACAAAGTTCTTCCCATCATAAGCCTCCACGGAAGCGTAAAACTTCTGCCAACCCAATCGCAAGCACTCATTCGGGACCAATTTCCACGTCGTTAAGGCAGCCTGCAGCACCAAACGGCAGGTGCTAAAAGTTGAAAGCTTCCTTTGAAAAATCACGGCACGGCGGAGGACTTTGGCACAAATCGCGAACGCCTCAGCCAACGACTGGGTGAGGTAATTTGAATGTTTAATAATAAATGAAAATGGCCAACGCCGAATAAACCGGTTTCTGAAGTCCGACGGTGAGCCTCAGCAACCGGAGCTGGCCATGTGGCAGTCAGTTTTGATCGTAGAATAGATATGGGAAAACGGTATATAATGCCCCTTATTCACTCAAAATGTTCTTTAGATAGTAGGTGTTACCTTATCTTACCGCCGGTCAGACTAAGGCCTGAGTGTCCTCTGCTGTACGTAAGAATCGTCTCCATTCGAGCATAGCTGTGCGGTGCTGTGCGTCTCTCGTTTCGCACTCTGCGTAGGGTCCGCAGATCGTCCTCCACTTGGTCGACCTACCTAGCGCGCTGCGCACCACGTCTTCTTGTACCGGTCGAATGACTCTCGAGAATCATTTTAGTCGGGTTGCTATCGGACAACCTTATGACGTGACCCGCCCACTGTAGCCTTCCGATTTTCGCGGTGTGGACGATGGTTGGTTCTTTCAGCAGCTGATGCAGCTCGTGGTTCATTCGCATTCTCCAAGTCCCGTCTTTCATCGGCACTCCGCCGTAGATGGTACGCAACACCTTCCGTTCGAAAATTCCAAGGGCGCGTTGATCCTCTGCACGTAGTGTCCATGTTTCGTGCCCATAGAGGACTACCGGTCTAATCAGCGTTCTGTAGATAGTTACCTTCGTGTTACGGAGGACTTTATTCGATCGTAGAGTTCTGCGGAGTCCAAAGTAAGCACGATTTCCTGCCACAATGCGCCTCTGAATTTCCTGCTAGTTTCGTTGTCGGCGGTCATAAGTGAGCCCAAGTACACGAATTCTTCAACCGCCTTGATTTACTTTGTCTTCGACACATTAATGACAAATCCGATTCGCCTGGCTCCACTCTTTATTCGGATGTACGTTTCCGCTACCGTCTCAAAATTTACGAGCAATAATATCAATATCATCAGCGAAACCAAGCAGCTGAACGGACTTCGTGAAAATCGTTTCACTCGTGTTTATCCCCGCTCTCCTAATTACACCCTCTAAAGCAATGTTGAACAGCAAGCACGAAAGACCATCACCTTGCCGTAACCCTCTGCGAGATCCGAAGGGACACGAGTGTCCCTGATACTCGAACTAACCCCAGCACTCGATCCATCGTCGCCTTGATTAATCGTATCAGTTTATCCGGGAATCCGTATTCGTGCATAATCTGCCATAGCTGTTCTCGATCGATTGTATCATACGCCGATTTGAAATCGATGAACAAGTGATGTGTGGGCACGTTGTATTCGCGGAATTTCTGCAACTCCTGGCGGATGGCGAACATCTGGTCCGTTGTAGCGCGTTCACCCATAAATCCAGCCTGATATTGCCCCACGAACTCTCTTGCAATCGGTGATAGTCGGCGGCATAAAATTTGAGAGAGTACCTTGTAGGCAGCGCTCAGTAGCGTGATCGCGCGATAGTTCCCGCAATCCAGCTTGTCGCCCTTTTTGTAGATGGGACACACGATACCTTCCATCCATTCCTCCGGTAATACTTCCTCCTCCCAAATCTTGGTAATGACCTAGTGTAGTGCTCTCGCCAATGCATCCCCATCGTATTTTAATAACTCGCTTGGTAGTTGATCTGCTCCAGCGGTTTAATAATTTTTCAACCGGCTAACCTCCTCCTCAATCTATTACAGATCAAGGGCTGGAATCTTTCGTCCTGCGCACGTACTCCTAAATCTGTTACCACGCCACCTTCGGTGCTTGCTATAAAAGGGTAAGTCAATGGTGTATTCCTCTGAGAGGGTAAGTCACAATGAAAAGCGAATTTCCTCGAGAGAGTAAGCTAACGGTGAATTCCCCCGAGAGGGTAAGACATAGAAAAAAAATCCCCCGAATGGATAAGCTAACAGTGAATTCCCGTCGAGAGGGTAAGCCAATGCTGAATTCCTCTGAGAGGCAAGCCATAGTAAAAAGCGTATTTCCCCGAGAGGATATGCTGATGATGATAATGGCCATGATGATGATGTTGATGTTGATGATGATGAAGATGATGATGATGATGAGGATGGTGAAAATGATGATTATGAGAGATGAGATGATGAGGAGTAATGAGAGATGATAAAATAGAGATGAGAGATGAGATTATAGATGAGAGATGACAGATGAGTAATGAGTGATGAGAGGTGAAAAATGAGAGGTGAAAGATGATGTTGAGCGTGGAATCAGAAGCGCGCGATAATTTTCGTGGAAAGGTCGGTTTTCACGGTAAAGTAAACGATCAATGCGGTGACGCGTTTAATATTGAACGATCATTGACGTATGTGTGGTCATCGCGATGTGGGGTGGTCAAAACTGCAGATAACTTTTGATAAGAAAAAAAGACATCTCTAATTTTTTTAAAAGTTATGTATAAATGTCTAAGCTTACAATTGATGCAAAAATTTTGAAAATCGGTCGTTGCCAGCATGGCGAAAAAAATGTTTTGGTACAACAATCCAAGATGGCAGCCAAAATCAATATGGCCGACCCAACTTTTTATTGTTGTAAATAGTAGCTCTATCTATCCTCATTACAACAATAATTCGTTTTGAGGTGGTTTATGAAGAAATTTTCGAGTTATAACGGTTAGCCACCATTTGACCAAAATCGAGGGGTCTGCAAAAATTGTTCTGGCTCTAACTTACGGGAGGTCCATCAATTTAAGTAACCAAATGCATTTTCCTTACTTTCTTAGCGAGGACTTTCAGAAAATTGACAACTTAATCATTTTTGAAGACAAGGTTTAAATAGTGGGCCGGCCTCAGCGAGAGTTACCCATTATAAAATGTTGCAAAACAATAAAATGATCCGTTTGTAGTTTGGAGTATAAGTTGGGATGATTTATTTGTCTAAATAAATTTAGTATCAACAATTGAGATTGTGCATCGAACCGTCTCTGGAGGAATTCCTGGATGAACCTGTGAAGGAATTCCTAAAGAAATTCCCTGAAAGTATTCCTGGACAAAATTCTTGGATGAATGCCTGGAACATATTCTGGAAGAAATCTTGAAGGAATCCCTGGAGAAGAAACATCTTGAGAAATACAAATACAAAGAAATTAAAAAAAAAAAAAATCTTGAGAAATCCTTAGAGAAATTTCAGGAGAAATTCTTGGAAGAACTCCTGGAGGACTTTTCTGAAAAATCGCTGGAGGAATCCCTGAAGCAATTTCTAGAGGAACCTCAGGAGGAATTTCTTGAAGGATTTTCAAGACAAATTCCTGGCGAAATCCCATGAGTTTCTGGAGAAATCCCTAGAGGTATTCTTGAAGAAATCCCTGAATGTATCCCTGGAAGAATCTCTGGAGGGATTCTGGGAGGGATTCCTGGAGAAATTTCTAAAGAAATGCCTAGAGGAATTCTCCGAGAATAATTTCTGAAGGAATTTTCGAACGAATCGTCGGAGAAATTTCTGGAAGAATCCTAAGATGATTCCCTGGAGAAATTTCTGAAGAAATTCCTAGAGCAGTTGCCAGAGAAATTTCTGGAGCAAACCCTGGAAGAAATCCCTAAGGAATCCTTGAAAAAAATCCTAGAGGAACTCCTGAATAAATTCCTGAAATAATCCATACAGGATTTCCTGGAGAAATTCCTGGAGGGATTCTTGGTGAAATTCCTGGAGAAGTCCCTGGAGAAATGGAGATTACCAGGAATAATTCCTGGATGAATTCCGGGAGGAATTCCTGGAGGTATTTCTGAAGGAATCCCTGGAGAATTCCTGAAGAAATCCTTGAAGGAAATTCTAGAAGAATCTCAGAAGGAATTGATACAGGAATCGCCGGAGAAATTCTTAGAATAATTCGTGGATTACCTCCGGGAAGAATTCCTGAGGGAATTTCTTAAGGAATCTCTAGAAAGTTTGTTTGGAGAAATTGCCGTAGGTATCGTGGAGGTATTCCAAAAGGAATTCATGGAGGCTTAGGGCAATCCCAAGAGGAATTCGTGATAGAATGCCTTGATGAACCCCTGGAAAAATTCCTGGAGACATGCCTGTAGGGATTCCAGAAGGAATATCTAGAGATATTCCTTGGAAAACCTCTAGAGGAATTCCTGGAGGAATGCCTGTATGCATTCCGTGGGGAATCCCCGGAGGAATCCTTAGAAAAGTTCTTGGAGGAACTTCTGGAGGATTTCTTTGAAGAACTACTGGAACGTTTTCAGCAAAAAATCTTGGAGGAAACATGACTACCTATAAGAATCTCTGGGGAATATCCTAGAGGGATCTCTAGAGAAATTGCAAGAGGAATTCCCGGAAGAATCCCTGTAAGATTTTTTAGAGGAAACCATGTAGGAATTCCCAGAGGAATCCTGGGGGAATTTCTGGAGGAATCCTAGGAAGAATTTCTGAAAAAAATCCAGGGATCAATTTTTTAGGGAATTCAAGGAGGATTTTCTGAAGAAATTCCAGGAGGGAGTACTGAAGAAATTGCGGAAAATCCAGAGGAAATCCTGAAGGAATTAAAAAAAAAGTACGCAGATGAACTTTTGGAGAAATCCCTGAAGCAGTTCCTGAAGGAATCCCAGGAGGAGTTCTTGAAAAAATCCCAGGAAGAAACTTCAAATCATTCCCACGAGGAATTCCTAAGGGAATCTCTAAACAGTTCGTGGAGGAAGGCTTAGATTAATTCTTGGAGAAGTTCCTGGAATAATTCCAGGAAGAATTCCTGAAGGAATCCCAAGAAGAGTTCTCGGAGGCATTTTCAAAATAATCCTGGAAGCTGTTCCCGAAAGAATCACAGAAGGAATTTCAAGAGTAATCCCTGGATGAATCTTGAAGAAATTGATGAAGAAATGATGAATCCCGGAAGCAATCCCATGCGGAATTCCTTAGAGAATCACACGAAAGCTTTCTTGGCGAATTCCTGGAAGAATTTATGTAGGAAACCCCGGGATAAAAATTTGAAGAAATTCATGTTTGTAGTAATTTTTGGACGTACTATTGAAGCAATACTTGGACGGACTCCTTATGGTTTTTAAAAAAAATCCTGGATTAATTTTGGAATAACCTCTAGTAAAATTTTCTGAAAGAATTTCTGGAGACATTACTGCAGAAATACTCCGAATAATTCCAAATGGAATTATTTGAGCAATTTCCGGCAGAATTCTGGAAGAATATCTGCAGAAATACCACAAAAAACCTCTGAAGAAATTCCTGAAGGAAACCTCAAAAAGAGCACCGGAACAATTACTGGAAGAACCTTTAAAGATGTCCCAGGACAGATTCCGGAAGAAATGGCTGGTGGAACCCTTAGATGAGTTCCCAAAGAAATCTCTGGAAGAATTCAAGATGGAATCATTGCAGCGAGCTATGGAAAAAATCTTGGAGGAATTACTCATACTCATATAGTTTACGAAAATTAGAGAGAAATCTAAAACAGAATCACAGACAAACAGACGTATCACTTGGAATAAATTGTGATTAAAATTATCGTCACAAAAGCATAATTGCCCATTGCTAATTACGCTGTGTTTCGCAAACCCACTGCGTAGATGTCGGTAGTGAGCAAATGTCAAACAGGAGCAAAAACGATGCGAGCACCATGAGCGAGAGGTTTGCGAACTACAGTATATTTGAATAGTTAAAAAGGAAAACGATGGGAAGTGGGTGTAGAGTTGGACATCTGTTTGTCTGTGCAGTAATTTTGATTCCTCAAAACTGCAATGCCTGTTTTCATTTTCACATATCGGGCGCCCGATAACGTTGAGACAATGCATTCTGAAAAAAAAAAATAAAAATTTTATATTTTTGAATCGAAAAAAAAAATCGAATGTAAAAAAATCGATTTGGTTAATTTTGTGGGGCTTCAACATCGATTCAAAAAAAAATCGATTAATCGAAACAAAAATATCGATGTTGCGAACATCGATTTAAAATTGCCCAACGCTAGAGCATACACAGTGATAAGTTTTTGTTACATAATGTGAAGTAGAATCTTAGATTACCATCTTAGTAGCAACAGAGCAATGGCGGATATTTCGTCTACCGTCCCGTTCGTCCTTAAGTAGGGTAATTTTCCAATTGTTGCATGGCTAAAAACTCGCCTATTGTTGTACACTCCATGTTATTCTATGTAAAAGCGACACTCAGTTGGTTCAGTCGATTAAGAGGCCGTACTAGGTCGGTGGTATCGTGCAGGATAATGATCCAGAGTTATGGGCACATCGTATAGCTAACACCAGGTAGTGGTTTGAGCCGATGTAACGTGCCGTCTATCAATGTGGTGGATTTGCGATTCCATCTACTGTGGTGTTCTCAATGTGTAACGATAAACGGAGGCTGTGTTGAAAGAGGGTGCATGTTCTTCAAGGCAACGAAATCTATGAGTCGTATGCCGTTTTGGTTTATAACTTGGTGGTCGCTAAAAGTGTCTAGTGTCGGTTTCAATTCCTTCCACAGGTCTACCTGAAAACAAACAAATAGGGTAAGAAATCAAGCTTTGAACTAGTCAAATTGAAATCTTAATTTGAATCATTTCGAAATTCATTAAAACGACATACTTTTTAGGCAAATATTGTTCCGAAAAAGATGTTAAACAGCTTTCCGTAATATAACCTGATAACATGGACTTTAAAAGCATTGATAAAAGCGTTTTTGTCATGGAAAACAAGCAATTGAAAAATCACTGTGATTTCACCCATTTCCCCCCAGAGAAAGCACATTTTCGGTGCACTCGTACAGCTCATGCATTGTATCACACACAATATGTGAACACGTCAAATGAAAGCTTATTTATCGTAGAATCGACCAACCGAATAATATTCCGCATTATTTGTCATAAAATTATCAAATTTAAGTAATTCTTACTAGGAGAATGTTATCTTAAGTTGAACCATTTGTAATCTAAATTTGAACTAGTAAACGGGGGCGAGCTTCCAGTGTTGGCCAACAGACTGCGCTAGTGGTTGTTTTGTTTACTCTTGGGGGATGAAAAATTCCAAATTTAGTTTCTAATGTTGAATTCGTTTTTGAACCTGGGTTGGAACTGGATTGGCGGAAAATGTGTAAACAAACAAACGTCAAACAAACTTTAGTACAAGCGAAACCGAAGTCGGGTTGGGGTTGAAACTGTGATCTCATCCAGTTCCAACCCAGGTTGGAACTGAATCAAAAACGAATTCGACATAAGTTCCTGAAGAGTTTAAAGCATTCTTAGTTGAAATTCCACTGCCTACTGAAAAATAGTTATGCGAATTAGCAGATCCATGTGTTTTCCTTTTGTTCAGCACGAAATTGGCTGTTGTGGGAGGTGCTTGAGCTGCTGCCGCCAGTAGTTCAAATTAAGATTAAAATTGGTTCAAATTATGATTACGATGGTTCAAATTAAGATTAAAATCATTGTTGACGAATAATTGAATTTTCAATGAAATTCGGTGCAAATACAAACTTTTTACCACTTAACAGAAAGCTTATACCCGTGGCTTTCATGTACATAAAATTTTGCCGTAGTAAATTATTTCCATGTGGGAGAAAAAATCACTCAAAATTTGCGCTACTTCGGAAAGCTGCAATTTGGTTCAAATTTTGATTACCTACCCTAAGACCGTTCGCAATGCTGTTTTATTTTGTATGGCGAGTTTTAAAATTTTTAAAACTCGCCATACAAAATAAAACAGCATTGCGAACGGCCTAAGTATATAAGTAATCTAAAGCTTCAACCAATACTTTCGGTTGGAAGCGCATTCAACCTCGCTCCCCCTCCAAACCCAGGATTTTTTTTCGCGCTGTGCAAACTACGGAAAAATCAGAATTAGAAATTGCAATTGTCGGCTGCCTATAGGAGCGCAAACAGCGCACACGGACGAATGCAGGGCTGTTACAAAAGTATCGATTTGAAAACCGCAAAATCCGCGCCAAGCCATTTGAAATCCGCGCCGAGGTCATCAAATCCGCGCCAGTACAAAACATATGGCTTTGATGACTCAAACTTATTAAAAGCCAAAATTTTTAAGAGAAAATGAATTGATCAATTAATAAGTTGATCTTTAATTACTAATCCATGACTTTGTATAAACACTTCTACTTCAAACAAAAATTTAAACATGTTGCAAACAGGCTTGTTGTTTTAATTGCAATAAAAAATTTTGGATCAATAATTGTTCGATTGTTCAATCAGTGCAACTATTTTACGAGAAAAGGCAGCAGTTCGGCGAAATTTTTGCAATAATTTATAATCAACCTTATGGGTGAAATGCATTGGCGAAACTACGGACTTTTACCAGGGGGTGCACTACAAACAAATATTCATTAGTTCATCCATTCATCATTCATCGCCCCATTTCTCACAGCAGTGCAGTAAAATTCTAGGGGGTGCCTGGCCACCCCCGGCACCCCCAGTAGTTTCGCCTATGGTGAAATGCTGAAATCCCAAAAGATCATTTGAGAATTTCCAAAAACTTTTTGAGAAATTCAAGGATTACTTTTTGCAGAAACAAATGGAGTAATACTAGTGAAATTTTTGATTGAATCACCACTAAATTTTATTCCTTAGGGCAATATTTATAAAATGTTCTGAACATTAAGCAAGAGATACTTGAAAAAGTATAATTTCATTGGATCATTCATGATAAGAGTTTCTGGTCACACCACACTCTTGGAAATTAGGATTGGAAGGATATTTCAGCAAAATGTTCTTATTCTAAGGATTTCGAAAGCTTCAACATTTTTCTCACTTATTTTGCAAAAAAAAATACCAAGAAACCCTTTAATAACTGTACCCCTCACAACGGGTGCTCCGATTGGAAATAGTTTTAGCAAAACAAATTGTTTCGCAAGTAGTAATAACTGAATCAGGAATTTCGTCAACTTCGTCATTCTGAAACTCATCCATAATGAATCAAAGCATTCTTGCATGTTTAAAAATCGCTAGAAATTTCTAATGAATAATATTCTATCCAGAGATTTTAAAGTCTTTTCAATGGAATTATCTAAAAATGAAATCATCAAAAGCTCCAGGACGTCTTACCTGTATCTTTTTTATTTTGATTTCTTACGACACGCACAGTCTACCAAACGGGAGCGGGACATTTGGCATAAAGTCATTTGGCATAAGGTCGTTTGGCATAAGGTCACTTGGCATAAAGACATTTGGCATAATGGTCATTTGGCATAATGGACATTTGGCATAATCGAAATGCACCCTTCTTTATTATGCCAAGTGTCCATTATGCCAAATGACCGTTATGCCAAATGTCTTTATGCCAAGTGACCTTATGCCAAACGGCCTTATGCCAAATGACTTTATGCCAAATGACACAGACCCCTACCAAACCAATGATTTTCTTTACAAGATTCTGTTAAATTTAACTACAAAATTCAGGGACTATTAACATTGATTTTAATTAAGCACAACATTCTATAACACTAATTTAAAAACGTTCTTTTTCTGGTTTCGTTGAGCTACTTGTCTAAATGTTTGATGTAAGTGCATTTGAAAACCATTTCCGCAAAATCCGCGCCGAATTCAGCAAAAACGCGCGAAATCCGCACGAAACGCAAAAATCGCGAAAAACGCAAAATCCGCGCCATCTGTAACAGCCCTGCGAATGCGGACATTCTATAGAATTTCCACCATGAACAGCAGCAGCACCAGCGGCGTTGCAGTACCCAACTGCTGCTTGCTTGCATCACATCACACGGCATTGAAATTGTGAGCAAATAGAACTTGGTCGGCCGTGATGGTGGCGTTGGTGGCGCGAAATGATTTCTTTCTCGCGCGCGCGGTATGAACTGAAGCGCGAAACAATCAAGCCTCATACAGCAACGCGGAGCACGTTTTTCGCTATGCATTAAGATTTTAATAATTGATACATCAATCAGGTGCCGGAGAAAATATTATTTTTTTATTCCGCGGGCTTCATTTGGAAAGCTTTATTAACCGATCGTTCGGTTATATGAAAAGAAACGATTGCGAGGAAAATTAATGGAGTGGAAATTATGAGTTCCATCATTGTTTTTTTTGGTCGTGTATCAAGGAATTCTAAAAACGTTTTCAGAAAAGTTTACTTGATCTGAATATACTTGAGATTAAGGTTGATCTTGATCGACCGCCCCCTCCAGTATGGCCAGATAATGGAATCACATGACTGATGAAGATATACATATCTATTGAACTACAAGTATTCGCAAGAATCGTTAGAATAGAGATCGTGACGTTGCAGTCGTGAATTCATTAGATTTTGAAAGAATGGCTACATCTTATACCGAACATCTTCAAGAGAGTATAGGCCATCCTCATTCATTTGGATCCTGTCCATAAATTGGATACTTTTATCACTGGGATTGCCTACGAAATCAATCAGGATGAGCCACCCACAGAAAGATAAACGATGCGGTTTGGTTTGCCCCATTTTTCAACACGAGCGATAACCATCATAAAATAGTTCCACACAAGTCCGAACCGCACAACGTTAGCCGGAAATGCCACACTAATCCCCTTTTGTTTGGCACCACCACCACACCACCGCGTAAGCGGAAAAGCGAGAAAAAAACGAGTCAATTCCCGAGCAGATCGAAACCAATTTGTGTTCAACGAGGTAAAAATTTTAATCACGAAATAATTCCCATTCATTTGGCGCCGAGGTGGGCTCCAAAGCGGAGAAAAAACGATAATTCATTTAAAAATACAAAAATAATATGGCAGGATCATAGCTGCGAAATGAGTACACGGAGTAAGTCTCGTGCATAGACAAAAAGACGCAGCACACTGTCATGAGGAACTCTCAAGACTCGCATTTCACCCATTTCAGGGGGGGGGGGGGGGTTCATATTGTGGCGTTAGCACTAAATTGGTTTCCGAAAAAACTTCATTGACTTCCGCTGCCTTTCCTATGCGTTAAACATTACGTCGGAAGTAGCGCGCTGTACAGAAAACCAGATTTACTGTACAGCGCACTACTTCCGACGTTATGTTTAACGCATAGGAAAGGTAGCGGAAGTCAATGAAGTTTTTTCGGAAATCAATTTAGTGCTATACCCACAATATATGATCCCGGGGATAGAATCGAACATAACAAACGTGTTCGAGGTTACTGAGGATGCAGCAGCAGCTGCGAAACAGTTGTGCTGTAAAACTTAAAGTTGAAAACTTTTATATTGAAAGATTTTTTTTCTCAGTACATATTTTTAAATTTAAGTCAGTAGAGCCACCAAGACGATTCCTGCATTTGTGATGAAAATAAATGTTATGTACATCACGACCTCTAGCTTTATGTTGGTAATCAAGCTATGGCTGTGCTACCACGATACTGCGACTTGTAATGCGATTTGAAATGACAATTACACACTTTTGGAATTGGACTTCAATGTCCGTTAGTCTGTGATCCAAGGGTCGCTGCTGCATTGCTGCCGCCATCACCATCATCATCATCATCATCATCATCAGCGCAGCATAAGCTGGAGTGAATCGAGGCGTGGAATAAATTGTGCCACGTGCATAATTTATTGCCGTGTGTTTTGTGTGCGTCTCCTCTGTGACTCGAGCCGTGAGCCGAGCTGAGACCGTTTGAGGCTGTGAAACCACGTGGAAATTATACTTTTCATAAGCCGCTAGTTTCATATACCACCGGGATATGGCAGCTAAGTTTCCGCAGATGAAATTCAGCGAGAAAAATGAAATGCATACATGCAGCTTGTCATTATAATTTTAAACACAGGCGAGTAGTTCATTTTTAATTCACGGTAAATATGAATTAACTGGGCGGGGAGAACTGAAATGTAGAACACCAAACGAGTGGATAAACAGGCACATAATTCCCACGAAGAAGAAAGGATTAACACCAAAACACAACACAAAACCACCAGCAAATAGAAGCATACTCGTATTTCACTCCTTAGGGAAGATTCAAATATTACGTCCATAAATTTTTGGGATTTCTAGACCCCCCTCCCCCCTCTGTCACGCATTTTCCCTATACCGAATACAAGTAGTGTCACACTTTTGTAGACCTCCCTCCCCCAAATGTTGGACGTTATTTTTGAACGTTCCCTTAGTAGTTTGACTGTACAATTTAACTGAAAATGTCTGAAATATGTGAAAATTTTACAATTACCAATTGAGGGGGTTAGAAGCAAATGGGGGTAAGTGACAAAACCCACTTTCGAGTAAATGAGGTTTAAAGTTTTTGACCAATTTTTCATTCCAAACAAAATGTATGGAATTTCAAAATGAACCCAATTTTCTCTGATTAATTGTAATTTTTCCAATCATCGTAGAAACAATTTTTAAAAAGTTCCTGAAAGCTTGAAATCTGTAGAATTTCATGATATGCACAACTCAAAATCGACAAAATGGTCACTTACACCCCTTCGATTCTGGGCCCCTCAATTGCATTGACTTACTTTTAAACTCATAAATCTCACTCCAAGGCTAAACTGTTCTTGTTTGGACTCTCCAAACCAAGCTAACCTCAACTGGGTTGAGGTCTCCAGTTCCGCACTCTGTGAAGGGTTCCCACCATTGCACAGTGGGCAAAATCGAGCCAAAAAACGGAACTTATTTTTGCCGCTGGTTTGAAGCAATAAAAAGTATGTATCCCAAAGGAAAAAACCATGCTAAATCGATTGGTGATGGTCTCGTGACCGGCAGGTGACCTGGTTTTCCGGGTTCCGCACCAGGCTATTTTCAATCAAATCAGCTAAATATAGAGTGCGGCACATCATTTCATGTCTATTATTGGTAAGGATGTTAGTGGTGACTATTTAAGACCTCACCAAGGTCATATGGCCACTTCCGGATCCTGGTCCAGTTCCTCCGGTTCCGGATTCCGGCCATTTCAAGTGAAGTCACCTAAATATACAGTGCGACATATCAATTCATATCTATTTTCAACAGGCATGTGAGTAGTAACTGTTTGAGACCTCACCAAGGTCATATGGCCACTTCCAGATCCTGGTCCAGTTCCTCCGGATCCAGATTCCGGCCATTTCAAGTGAAGTCAGCTAAATATACGGTGCGACATATCAATTCATATCTATTTTTAATAAGCATGTGAGTGGTGACTATTTTATACCTCATCGAGGTCATATGGCCACTTCCGGATCCTGGTCCAGTTCCTCCGGATCCGGATTCCGGCCATTTCAAGTGAAGTCAGCTATATATAAAGTGAACCATATCAATTCATATCTATTTTCAACAGGCATGTGAGATGTGACTATTTGAGACCTTACCGGGCCACTTCCGGATCCTGGTCCAGTTCTTCTGGATCCGGATTCCGGCCATGTCAAATGTAGTCAGCTATATATACGGTGTGACATATCAATTCATATCTATTTTCAACAGGCATGTGAATGGTAACTGTTTGAGACCTCACCGAGGTCATATGGCCACTTCCGGATCCTGGTCCAGTTCCTCCGGATCCAGATTCCGGCCATTTCAAGTGAAGTCAGCTATATATACGGTGCGACATATCAATTCATATCTATTTTCAATAAGCATGTGAGTGGTGGCTATTTTATACCTCATCGAGGTCATATGCCCACTTCCAGATCCGAAATATTTATTCAGTGTAAATATAACATCTTCTATTTGATTTCTTGTGTTTTTGTAGGCAAGTTTTTTTTTATTTCCGTGTATAAAATTACAGTTAAGCAAATGAACGTATCGATTTTACTACCGGACTAACATTTTTGCTGAGCTTTCTTCCGATAGCATTTGCATGATAAGCTCTTATGCGGCTAATTTTGTTAGTAGGGTAAAAAACCCAACTTCTGTGGAAATTGCTCCGTGTATTTTATCTGAAGGATGTCCATAAAATATTTCTGTAGGGTTTTCATTCAATAATTTCATCACGAGTTCTTCTAAGAAATTCGTCCCCAGAGGATTAATAATCAAATTATATCTATAATATTACCTACAATATCTTGTCGAATTACTTTAGTGAAAAAATCTTGGAAGAATTACAGCCGAAATAATTTCTGATGAAATTCCGGAAATCATTGCCTAAAAATATTCAAAGGCATTGAAGAGGGAATTCACAATAAAATTGACTATGGATTTCCCAAAGAAGGAAAAATTTCCGACAGAGTTATAGAAGGTATTCCCAAAAAAATAGCAAAATGGTTTTCATAAGAAATTGCAGGGGAAAAGCTGGAAGGGTTTGTTCAGTGAATTTCCGAAAAAAAATGCGTGAAAGAATTAACAAAATATATTTTAGAAAGAACATCAACCAGCACATGATGTTTCATATAAACTCCTGAAAGAATTTCCACGGGTTTATTTTAATGGAAATATTGTAAGGTAACTTCCGAACTTATCAGGCTTTTTAATAGTATCCAGACTATTTCATATAAATAACCTCCATGGGAAAAGGGATCAAAATCCAAAGTTTCATTTCGGAACTACTAAACGCACTAAAACGCAGATAAAAAATTAATTTGATTTTTTTTTTTCAGGGCGAGCTATCACTTTATCGATTATCAATAAATTATCAAAGTGAATTACATATGTTTTGTTAATTTGACTACCTAAACGAAAATATTGAAAATCAAATAAATGATGTTATACTCCAAAAATGTCTAACTTTGTTTAGAGTACGAAAAATAAAAATATTTTGTTTTCTAAAACACCATTTGCCGATGAAACTTCAGAAAGAAATATTCCTAAAGGAGTATTCGAAAGAATAATAAAATGAATTGTTGATGAAATTCCTTAATTAGTTCTCGTGAAATGTCAAAGAAATTCGCCTGTTATTCTGCTTGGATTTTTTCTTCAAAGAAATTCGACAAAAAATCGTAGGTAATATTTCAGATATAATTTTGTTATTATTCCTCTGGAGACGAATTTCTGCGAAGAACTCCTGAGGGGGCGTCCATAAATGACGTAGCTTTTTTAAAGCGATTTTCAGTACCCCCCTCCCCCCTCGTAGCATTTCGTCACAAATTCAGATACCCCTCTCTATAAATGACGTAGCTTGTAAAACACCCCCCCCCCCCTTTCAACAAAATTTTCATGTAAAAAAAGCTCGAACTTAGCTCTAATTTTAATTTTAACTTGTATGTTAATAGAATATTATGAAAAAAAACAACAATAGCAAGACTGTCAGGTTCAAATCACCGACATCAAGACCATAGGTGATACCAGTGGAGATTATCACCAAAGCTAATGACTCAATAAACCACCCATCGTTCTGCTTGATGCCGAAGAACCAGAAATGTATGCTCCCAATACCATATTAGCCTAGAAGCTCTTCAGAAGATATTAGTTTGCTCATTTATTAATCCGTTAAGAATATCAAATTGGTTTCATTTGAATAAAATTCACCACGACATTCGAAGGAACCTGTAGGAGTTTCTTCTAAAATTCTTTCAGCAGTTCATTTTGGAATTCCTCAAGAAGTTTTTTTTTGGATTCCCATTTTTGAGACTGTCTCCCTTTTTAGTTCCTCCAGCACTTCCATCTGAGATTTCTCCATGAATTTTCTTTGGGATTCCATTAGAGAGTTCCTCCTTATTGTATTCCTTCAGGTGTTCAAAGATCCCTCCAATAATTCATTCCGGAGTTCCTCCAAAAGCTTCTTCTGAGATTTCTCCAGGAGTTTTTTTTTCTAAGGTTGTAATTGTAATTTATTAGCAATACGATAATATGTTAGCATTAGCTTTATATCGAGTCAAGATAAAATAGAAAAGCTAAAAATACTAAAAAAAATAAAATAAAATAGTTTTTTTTTAAGTTCATCCATGGTTTCCTTCAGGAGTTCTTTCAAGGTTCCCTTCTCCTCTCTTCCGCCAGCAGTTTCTTTGGACATCTCAACAGGGATTTTAACCGGACTTTCATGTGAGATTCCATCAGAACTTCTTTCTGTGTTTCCTAAAGAAGGATTCGGGATTTCCTCCAGATTCTTGGTTTTCTTCAGGAATTCACTCAGATATTCATTCCAAGATCTCGGCAGGCAACCCCTCCGGCATTCTTTCAAAATCCTCCTACGAGTTGCTTCTGGGATTCCTCCAGGTGTTCTTTTTTGGATTCCTTCAGTAATTCCTTTCTGGATTCTTCTGGGATTCCTCGAGGACTTCCTTCTAGGATTTAACCAGGATTTTTTTCCCCGGGACTCCTTCAGTAACTTTTTCCGGCATCCCTCCATTCACCTCATTCAGGATTCCTCCAGGATATCTTAGAATTCTACGAGGAATCCCTTTAGGGATTCCTCCCATAGTTGCTTCTGGAATTCCTCCAGGATTTTCTTTCTTAGATTTCACCAGAAGTTATATGCAGATAATCTTCCGTGATTCCCCAAAAGTTATTTTAGGGATTCCTTCAGAATTCCTTACGGGATTATTTCAATTATTTCTTATGTGCTTTTTTCAGAAATTAATCCAGGAGTTCCTTCTGACAATCTACAAATATCTCCATCTAAGATTCTTCCAGAAGTTTATTCAAGATTTCTCCGAAAGCTTCATCTAGAATTGCTCCAGGTACTCCTCACGGAGTTTCTTTTGAAATTTCTCTATTTCCTTTCAAGATTGTTCCAGGAGTTCCTTCTGAAATTCTTCTGGAAGTTCCTTCAGGGTTTCCTTATGAGATTCCTCTAGATCCTTTTGGAATGATTTCAGAAGTTTTTTCTGGGATTCCCAGTAGGAATTCCTGTGGAAATGTTATTCTTCTCCTGTTGGGGAAACCTATAAAGAACACAAAGAGAAATTCCTTACAAAGTTACTAGAGGAGCTCCATAAGAGATTATTGGATGAATTCTTCGAGGAACTCATGCAGAAACTATATGAGAAACTCATGGAATAATGCCGTAATGCCAAAAACTAAGAAAACAATTTCTTTTGCAACCTTAGCGGCATGCAGTGCCCTATAGCAAGCAGCAAACTATTGGTCTTGAGAAGCATTTGAGCGAAATTGATGTTTATCTGCAAACACAATACATTATTCTTTACGCAGGATTTCAAAACCACTTTCTCAGATACAGATGTTGCGTCCAATAGCTGCATGTCTTATGAAATGAAGCCGGCATTTTTTTTTTCATTATTTGTTATTTACATTAATGTGAATGGAAAAAAAGTCATGCAATAATTTTGTTTAGTTTACTGGATAATAATACTTGTTGCAAGTAAAATTTTTATTAATTATGATTTTTTTTCAATAGGCCTAGTAGAAAGCTACGTAGCATATCATGAACCCCTACCCCCCTATCGTCACACTTCGTCACAAAATCACAAACATCCCCCTCCCCCCTAAAAAACTACGTCATTTATGGACGACCCCTGACGGAATTAATGAATGAAAACAGTACAGTTGTATTTTCTGGAGATTCCTTCGATCATTATTCAGATAAAATTCACGATTACCAACCAAATATTCTTCAGAAACTAATAGAACAAGTTTCGTAGGAAGTTATTGTTGAATTTTATGGCTATTTTGAACTTAATTCCTAAAAAAATATATTATAGACAAATAAAAAAATATGGGTTGTTTAGTGAATAAAATATTGCTATTTTTATAGCCTAATCAAAAGAGCTCATTTTTCTGAGTATTACGTGATTTTATTGGATTCCAATAGCTGTTTTTTTATGGTTAAATTAATAGAACAGTTTTAATTTTCGTGGATAGAATGACAATTCAATCGATAAAGTGACAGTTCGACCCGAACAAAAAATTTTCCCCATACAAACTTTAAATGCGTTTTAAAAATAGGGGCTGTCCATAAACCACGTGGTCATTTTTTTGGGAATTTTCAAATTAACAATGGATTTCCGAAAGAAATTGCTGAAGAAGTTCTTAAAAAAATTACTGAAGTTACTTTCAAACAAATTGCCGAAGGATTCCCAAAAAGAGTTACAGAGCAAAGTCTAGCAAAGTGGTTAGGGACTTTTTTAATCATCTAGCCAAGGGATTTCTATAAAAACTCAAGGAAGTATTTACAAAAAAAAAAATATTTCCTTCAACAATAATTCTCGAAGGATTTTTTGTAGCGGTTTCCACAAGAATCGGTCTCTTTAGTAATATCTAGATTTCATGACAGTTCACTTGAACTGTTATTTTATCCACGGAAATTAAAACTGGTTATTTGACAACAAAAACATTAGAAAGCAAATAAATGGTGTAACATTTACTCTGAAAATGTGTTTCGTTCTTCGCACTGTATATTCAGCTTACTTCGCTTGAAATGGACGGACTCTGGATCCGGAGGAACTGGACCAGGATCCGGAAGTGGCCATATGACCCCGGTAAGGTCTCAAATAGTCACCACTCAAAAGCTTATTGAAAATAGATATGAATTTATATGTCACACCGTATATATAGCTGACTTCATTTGACATGACCGGAATCTGGATCCGGAGGAACTGGACCAGGATCCGGAAGTGGCCATATGACCTCGATGAGGTCTAAAATAGTCACCACTCACATGCTTATTGAAAATAGAAATGAATTGATATGTCGCACCGTATATTTAGCTGACTTCACTTGAAATGGCCGGAATCTGGATCCGGAGGAACTGGACCAGGATCCGGAAGTGGCCATATGACCTTAGTGAGTTCTCAAACAGTTACTACTCACATGCCTGTTGAAAATAGATATGAATTGATATGTCGCACTGTATATTTAGGTGACTTCACTTTAAATGGCCGGAATCCGGAACCGGAGGAACTGGACCAATATCCGGAAGTGGCCATATGACCTTGGTGAGGTCTTAAATAGTCACCACTAACATCCTTACCAAAAATAGACATGAAATGATGTGCCGCACTCTATATTTAGCTGATTTGATTGAAAATAGCCTGGTGCGGAACCCGGAAAACCAGGTTTGGGACCTAAAAGTGGCCAAAGAGGCCATTTCCCGTCACCTGCCGGTCACGAGACCATCACCAATCGTTTTAGCATGGTTTTTTCCTTTGGGGTACATACTTTTTATTGCTTCAAACCAGCGGCAAAAATAAGTTCCGTTTTTTGGCTCGATTTTGCCCACTGTGCATTGGCGTATCTAGGATTTTTTCCTAGGGGTGCCTAGGAGGTTCCAGTTTTAGTGGCTTACAGTATGCTTTGTGTGTAAGGAAAAACCGAACGATCCTCAATTTCTTAGCGAAACCATATTGGAAAGAACAGTTTTTCGGAAATTTCGAAACGTTGTACTGATTTAACCGATTTAACACTTTCCACTGCCATGGTATAAAACACTTATACCAGCTGCCATGGTTAGACGAAACAGGATTTTTTAACTTTAAAAGACAATTAAACCGTATTCAGCCAAAGATGTACAGAATAAACTTTATCAACACTAGATATTGGATAACACATATAAGACCCAGTAGCTCAATAGTAAATATATGATTTTTAGTTCGACGGAAATTTCCCCCCGACTGGAATGAGAATGGAACCCACGACCCGAGACTCAAGAAATGTCCAGACGACGACACTGCTAGCCACTCAGTCACGAGGTCGGTTCATCCCAGAAGGTTGGGACACAGAGAAACAGACGTTACTCTTAGAACAAATTTCATTGAAAAACATCGTCATCAAAACATAACCGCCCAATGCTAAACGTATTGTAGTTGGCCGGGCAATCACTAGGCAGTAGTGAGCAAACAGGAGGAAAAACGAGGTCAGCACAGCGAGTGGTCAATCGACCTATTACCGAGAATTTGAATCAACCGTTAAAAAGGTGATCAATGGGAAGCGAGCGGAGTGTGACGTAAAATATTTAAAATGACGAATAGCCTTAAGTTGTATTTTTGAGAACTGAAAATTCAGAGCAGGTTCTTATATAAACGCAGTTTTTGTTTGTCTTTGTCTATGAAAAATACTTTTCCAGAACAAATGTAAGACTTATAAATACTTTAAACTACAAAATCCGGATACATACCTGTTTTCATTTTTGATTTGAACACAACATTGTCCTTATGAATGTCTTTTTTGTTTTATTAGTTGAACATCCCAAGTAACAATGACAGCTGAATAACAGCTTATTCAGCCAAAACTTTCAAAATTAGGCCTAAAAAAGTGGCTTATTTATCTGTCATTCAGCAATAATGTTTGTTGGGACTACTATGTAAACATGGAATTACTTTTACAGAGCAATTGTGACTAATATTCTCAAAAACTACAAAATTTTTACAAAGCATAATACAAAAATTTGTATTATGGGAAAAAACATTCTTTCGGCAATTCTTCAGGAAATTTTTCCGGTAATTTATTTGGAAATTGTTTTGCAATTTATAGGGCAATTGAGGCTCCTTTCTTTGACAGTTTATTTGGATTCACTTCGGCAAGTCATTTGATAATTTCTTCGGTAATTGGTTCGAAATTTCTAACAAAAACTTTTCGGAACAAATATTTGATAATTTCATCGGTAAACCTCTTTAGCAACTAATTTGTGAGTTTGTTTTCTCTATTTTTTATTTCATCGAAAAATCTTCTGGGAACTATTTTTGGGAGTTTCTTTGCCAATGGTTTTAAGAGTTCTTTTTTTATTTCGTTTTAAATATGCCAGTATTTCGATATTTCCCTCAACTTATCCGGAAATTCCTTTAGGATTTTTTTCCACAATACCTTTGGTAATCATTTCGGCAATGACTCCAGAGTCCTCTTTGAAAACTTCTTTGAAAATTTCTTTGGAAATGTCTTCGGCAAGTGCTTCCGCATTTTCGCGAGATTTTATTCAGCCAATCGCCAATAGAAATTTCTTAGACAATTTCTTTGAGAAATCTTTCGACAATTTGTTTGAAAACTCCTTCGGAAATTAATTTAAGAACTCATTCTACAATTTCTATGAGGTTTCTTTTGACTGTTTCTTCAAGATTTCTTCAATAATGATTCAAGGAATTCCTTTGGCTGTTTCTTTCAGAATGCCTTCAGTAATGCCAATGTATCATGCTTCGAAAATTCATCAACAATTTATTTGAAAGTTTCACAGCAGATATTTTGGAGACTTCTTCAGTTATTACCTTGGGTACTTCTTCGTTAATGCTTTAACCCTCTAATTCCCAAATTTTTAATTTTGATCTAAATATCATTTTTCGTCATCTAAAATCGATTTAAACATGTTTTGGAAGATGATTCTTTTTAATTCTCAATTTCGTGAATTTCAATTTTTAATTTTTCTAATTTTCATTTTTGAACATCCCCACACTATTATATTTTTCCTGGAAGCCTATTTGGGATACGGATTTTTTGAGATGAAAACACTATGAGATTTTATAATTATAGTTGAAATATTTTAATTTTAAATTTTTTCATACAAAATTTTATTTTCCGTGTAATTTTAAGGATAATAATTTTAGAGTGTATTCGATTCCCTTAAACTATTAAACTAGGGTAGAATGATTTGGGAAAAATTTAAAATATGTTGAAAGGTGACAAAACATCAATTTTTCAATGATTTTTTAAAAATGTAAATAAGCTTTCATATACGCCAAAAACTATTTTGAGATATACAAAACAGTCCTAAATATCAGCCAAAATTATAAAAATTTTGATTTTTCACGAAACAAAAATTACAAAAATGCTCAAACTATATCCCGTCTAAAGGCGGGGTTGGGTATTAGAGGGTTAAAGAATTCCTTTAGCAAATTTCCTGTATTAATTTATTTGAAATAAAATCTACGGTAATTCATTAAGATTTCTTTCAGGCATTCCTTCAAAATTTGCTTGGATATTCCTTCTGCATTTTTTCTTGAATACTTTCTGAAATTCCTTCGGATTTTTTTCAGTAAGTAATTCCCTTTGGTGAATTCTGCAACAATGCACTTGGAAATTTCTCTGGTATGATTTTTGGAAAATCGTTTGATAACTCCTTAGAAACCTCATAAAGCAATTCTTTTGAGAATTCCTTCCAAAACTCCTTCGAATATGTCGAGAGTTTGAGAATTCGTTCGATAATTTGTTTCTGAATACTTGCGAAGTTTTCTAAGGAAATTTCTTCAGCAATCCTTTCGAAATATTTTTCAACAAATTTTGCGATTTAATCTGGTCAATTGCATTGAAAAGCTTAGATATTTTTTCAGAAATTCCTTTGGTAACACTGAAATTGAAATCCTTTGGAAATATCCCAGGCAACTTTTTATGAAAATTTATCCAATGCCTTTGGAAATTTCTCTGGCAGTTTTTGGGATTTTCATCTGGGATTTCTTTGATTTTTGTGTGCAAGTTGATTTGGCAATTCCATTTCATATTCCTTTAGCAAATCCAATTGAAAAATTTCGAAATGTCAAAAGAAATAATTAAAGGAATGGCCAAAGAAAACCAAAACGAAATTGCCGAAATAATTCCCAAATAATACGCCGAAATGAATTAATGGCGTAAGGAATTTCCAGAGGGGTTGCTAAAAAAAACTTACTTTTAAAATTTCGAAGAATATTTAAAATGAATTGCTCAAGAATTTTTCAAACAAATTGTCGAAGAAATTCCTAAAGGAAGTTCTTTACACCGAAGTAATTCTCAAAGGGACCTCCGAGGAATTTTCCAATGAAACAGCCAGAGGAATTCACAAAAAAATATTGCCGAATTTTGGAGGAATAAATATAATGAAATCATAAATAATTACAGAAGAAATCAGAATGAAATGGCCGAAGAAATTTGCAAAGAGATTGCCGAAAGAATTTCAGAGGAAATGCCGTTAAAATTTCAAAACAAATTACCGAAGAAATATCTGATAAAAGAAAGAAAAAATAAAATAATTTTAAAGAAACATTCCGAGAGAATTAAAAAAATGCCTAAGCAATTTCCAAACAAATTATCACCGAAATTCCCAAAGAAACTGACGAAGAAGTTTCAAAAGAATTTCCGAAAGTATATCTACGTGTATATTTTAAAGAAGTGTGTTTGAGAAGTTGTTTAAGAAATTCACAAAGCAGTTATCAAAGAACTTTTCTATTAAAAAAAATTTCAAATGGGACTCGAAAGTGTCCCTGATACTCGAACTAAGTACGCACATCACTCAACTACGATACATAATCGCCTTGATCATTTGTATCAATTTATCCGGGATTCCGTATTCGCGCATAATCTGTCATAGCTAATCGCGATCGATTGTGTCATACGCCGATTAAAAATCGATGAACAAGTGATGTGTAGGCACGTTGCATTCACGGCATTTCTGCAACACCTGGCGGATGGTGACCATCTGGTCCGTTGTAGAGCGTTCATCCATGAATCCAACCTGATACTGCCCCACAAACTCTCTTGCAATCAGTGATAGACGGCGGCATAGAATTTGAGAGAGTATCTTGTAGGAAACGCACAGAAGTGTGATCGGGCTATAGTTCCCGCAAACCAACAGTTGTAGAAAACGTTGAAAACATATGAAATAGTGGAATATAAAAAATCTGACAAAATTTCGAATTAAACGGTCCATCATTTGTAAGTCCTACACAGCAACTTTGCGCTGAAGCCACCGATGATCTTCTAGCAAGTCAGAATCAAGAGATATAGAAGATTTAAATTGGGGTCTAAATGGAACCAAGGTATTCCATATGGACCACTCACAATGCACAATGGGTCCAGAGCCGCGTTTACAAAGACAAAAATGTTTGTGCCTAAACCTTAAGTTTTAGATACATGATGTCTTTGGGAAAGTTTCTTCAAATTTTTCGACCTTTTTTCTCATCATTGTGAAAATAAGGTGGTTCCTCTAGTTTAGCTGATTCCAACATCTGCTTTTTAATAGTTTTATGTACGCTTACAAAATGTTCTACAAAGTTGTAAAAGAACTTATTTAAGGCAAGTTTGCCGAAGAAACCATTATTCTATCTCTTATGGTTCCTAAATTATATTTAAAAAAAAATCATGTTAGGGTGATCCATGAAATTTAGTTTTCGTACAATAAGTTTTAATCCATTTGTTTCTCGTAAAAACCTTGTTTCGAGCACTTTTGGAACTACCAATGACGCATATTTTTTCCAAAGAGCTCAATGTTCTATCTCTCATTGTTAAAAAGATATTGGCTTTTTTCTTCAAAAAACACCTTTTTTCAAAAAGTCATATCTTAAAAAGGAGCAAATGGATTCTCAATCGCCGAATTGCATTGAAAAGATCGTACTCTGTTCTATTGATGGCGAAAAAAATGTGAGTACCTTTTTTGTTTGAAGCTTTTTATTGAATTTAAAAAATACGGTTTTTTACATAGAAAATATGTTGTAACTATTAAAATCGATGAGATACAAGGTTGGCGTCCAAAAACTCACAATATTGTCGAAGACGCAAACTTTGCATCTCATCGATTTTAAGAGTTACCACTGATTTTCTATGTAAAAAAACGTAAACAAAAAAGGTACTCACAATTTTTTCACCATCAATAGAACAGAGTACGATCTTTTCAATGCAATTCGGCGATTGAAAATCCATTAGCTCCTTTTTGAGATATGACTTTTTGAAAAAAGTGATTTTTTGAAGAAAAAAGTAAATATCTTTTTAACAATGACAGATAGAACATTGAGCTCTTTGGAAAAAATATGCGTCATTGATAGTACTAAAAGTGCTCGGAACAAAATTTTTACGAGAAACAAATGGATTGAAAGTTATTGCACGAAAACTGAATTTCATGAATCACCCTAACATGTTTCTTTTAAAAAATATAAGTTAGGAACCATAAGAGATAGAATAATGGTTTCTTCGGCAAACTTGCTCCAAATAAGTTCTTCTACAACTTTGTAGAATATTTTGTAAGCGTACATAAAACTGTTAAAAAGCAGATGTTTGGATCAGCTAAACTAGAGGGACCACCCTAATTTCACAATAATGAGAAAAAAGGTCGCAAAATATGAAGAAACTTTCCCAAAGACATCATGTATCTAAAACTTATGGTTTAGGCACAAACATTTTTGTCTTCGTGAATACGGTTCTGGACCCATTGTGCAATGGTCCACGAACCAGATTTATGAGGAAAGATGCATTCAACGACTTCAAATGAGTTTTTAGGCAAATATGGTCTTCTACAAAGTTATCCCTAATAATAAGGCCCTCTTTAAAATGTGCATGAAAATTAGGGTGGTCGATATTTTCAAGGAATTTGGGAACCATACTTTTTTATTTGAAAGAATAATTGTATGCATTCTTCGGAATAGTTGTAGATCTATCAATTTTGAGCAAGTTTGCTGAAGACACTTTTTATGTAGCTATAAAATTGGCCGATCTAGAAGTATTTTTCTGAATAAGCTTAGGGTGGTTCAAGAAAAACCGGTTTTCTGGCGTTAACCTTTTCAGTTTCGATTTCTCATCGAAGTCGCCCAAGAAGCACTTGTAGAGCATTTGAAGACGCGTCGTTTCATGCGCTGAGATGGTCGTTATCTCTTTTGGTTCAAAAGTTACAGGCGTTTTTCTAAAAAAATCATAGTTTTTTAAAATGGTGTTATGATGGGTTGGGGCAACCATAAAAAATATCTTTTGCCTGCATTCAAAAGAAGAAATGTTGTTATAAAACATATCAAAAAATTAGAGGTGTGTTATTTTTGTAACTCAAGTGAAAAATACTTGAAAAGTGCTTATTTTTTTCTAGAAAATCATCAATATCTTTTGAACGGAATGACGTAGCAACATTCCCTGCGCACGAAAATGTGTTTATTAGGGACAACTTTGTAGAAGACCATATTTGCCTAAAAACTCATTTGAAGTCGTTGAATGCATCTTTCCTCATAAATCTGGTTCGTGGACCTCTGTGCACTGTTTAAGGTTGCCTATAGAGGGTTAAAGTTTATATGCCTTATGCTTTAATACAGTGAAAGGCAGACAAGTTTAATTTAATTTTTCACGAATTAATACACAAATTAATTGAGTCACAGTGCAATGTTTCAAAATAAAGTACACTGTGGTGCATAATTGATCGGACAAACGCCGATTTTCATACAAAATGGCCAAGTTTGAGATGCTGTAACTATGGTTTGCTTTGGTGGATTGAGCTCAATTTTTGACACGGAACTACGAATATGCTGAATTTTGTGTATACAAAGTACAAAATGTTTTCGTTCACAGGTCTGGGCGTGGCAAGGCGTTGAAAATATTGCAAAAGTGATCGGACAGCGGTACCCCTTTGATTTACACGCGTGCCGCTGTCCGATCACTTTTGCAATTTTTTCAACGCCTTGCCACGCCCAGACCTGTGAACGAAAACATTTTATACTTTGTATACACAAAATTCAGCATATTTGTAGTTCCGTGTCAAAAATTGAGCTCAATCCATCAAAGCAAACCATAGTTACAGCATCTCAAACTTGGCCATTTTGTATGAAAATCGGCGTTTGTCCGATCAATTATGCACCACAGTGTACATACAGTGTATCAAACAATTGTCCGTACAGCAATTTTTTGGTCAAAATAATTTTTCATTCATATGTTTATAACTTTTTTATACGTCAATCAAAAACGCTGAATGACCAATCATAGACCATATACTGTAGCTCCATTGGTAAAATTTTGAGCGAGATCGAATAAGTTTTCTGAAAGTTATAGAACTTTTAGTAAAACTTATAAGATTTTTGAACACATTTTTAAAACATTATATCTCAATATGTACTTGTAGAAACTTTTTCAATCTTTTTTGTGTTACAGCTCATACCTAAGGCTTTCATATGCAGCTTTGTTTGAGGTTTAATATTCACTACAAAAAATATGAAAAATCTGTATATGTTCGGAGAATTATTTGGAAATTTATCATATTTTGATCAATAAAAGTGCCAAGTGTTTTCAACTTTTTTAAACTCTCCTAATGTAATATTTTTATACAGGACCTACTGAACTACATATGAAGCGTAGGTCCTATGCATTTTTCGTTCAGTTAATGCACTTTTATTGGAGGAAAACGTTTGGCAGATTATAAGTGCAAAATATGATAATTTTTTAAATATCGTCAACTACATAAGCAATTTTTTCATATTTTTTGTAGTGAATATGAAACCTCATACGAAGCTGCATATGAAAGCCTTAGGTATAAGCTGTAACACAAAAAAGATTGAGAAAGTTTCATCGAGTACATATTGAGATATAATGTTTTAAAAATGTGTTCAAAAATCTTATAAGTTTTACTAAAAGTTCTATAACTTTCAGAAAACGTATTCAATCTCGCTCAAAATTTTACCAATAAAGCTTCAATATATGGTTCATGATTGTTCAAAATTTCAGCGTTTTTGATTGACGTATAAAAAAGTTATAAACATTTGAATCAAAAATTGTTTTGACAAAAAATTTGCTGTACGGACAATTGTTTGATACACTGTATATACTAAATTGAATTATTCGCATTTGATGGTTTCGTCTGATTTCTTATCTTGACCTACAATCTAACAACACTTATTTTGATCTTTCTTAGGACTTTATCTACCTTGTATTCCTTCTCTCCAAGCAGAAAACTTCCTAACGAAACTTTAATTGAAATTTATATCTCCGCTGCGGGGGATGCACTTTTCCGTTTGACCACCAGCATCATCATCGTTCTCGCCGCACAAACACACACAGTAGGTATCGTAGTCGTCAGCACGTCGTCCACTCTTCTTCTTTGTTCTGGATTCCGTCTTCCGGAAAACAGCACCCTCACCCCTTCAGCCAGCCAGCACATTATTTCCGTTCGACACTTCAACAAATTGCTTTCCCCTCTCAGTTTGCTCACAACACCGCATACCCAAACCAAACCAACACACAACAGCAAACAACTACTATCAACAGATGCAACTAATGGAAGCTATTGGTGGGTGGATGCTGCTGTGTGGTAGTTTTTCGTCGGTGTTTGAGGAGAAAAAAAAACACATAGAAATCTGAAATGAAATCACAGAACCAAGGGGATGTTCGAAATCCGCCCGTAAGTCATAGTCTCTTTTCGGAAAGTGTGGAAAGGTGGAAGGTTCGCTGACAGCTAGAAAGAGCTTTGGTAATAAATAGCCCCCAACGATTGTGCAAGTGCAACAGACAGATAATTTGTGGGAAAATCGGTGCAATTTGGAACACAAGTAATGCCGGGAAGGTATAGCCAAGGTCCTCTCCTCTTCTTGGCGTAACGTCCTCACTGGGACAAAGCCTGCTTCTCAGCTTAGTCTTCTATGAGCACTTCCACAGTTATTAACTGAGAGCTTCCTCTGCCAATGACCATTTTGCATGTGTACATCGTGTGGCAGGCACGAGGATACTCTATGCCCAAGGAAGTCAAGGAAATTTCCTTTACGAAAAGATCCTGGACCGACCGGGAATCGAACCCGTCACCCTCAGCATGGTCATGCTGAATACCCGTGCGTTTACCGCCTCGGCTATATGAGCCCCAAGGCCCAAGCCAAGGTATCTCATGTATTAGGGGAAAACGCGGAAGACGAAGTTTTTGGCTTATTTATGGCAACGAACGCAGGTTATTGGGAATGGTGCAGATGGCTTCGTGTAGATAGAACCCGCATAAGCAATCTCTCGTTCTAAGATGCTTCGATCTATATATTCGGTTTCAATCAAAGTTGGTTTCATAAGTTTTGATAAATGAGGTTTCATATATAACCTATATAACATATATAACATTTCTTGACAGTTTCCGATCAATGCAATTCTCATCAGAAATGCTGAAAGGAGTTCCTCTACAATTATAAGAGTTTTCTTCAGAATGCTATTAATTATTACACCTAGAATCCTGAGCGACATTATTCAGAAAAGAAAGCAAGACTCTTCCGGTATCTTGGTAGGATTTCAGGAGACCGATTGTCTCAGAGTCCCAAAAGGAATCCTCCCAGAATCATGTAATAGATTGTCTCAGAATCCTTCCCCCTTGGGATTCCTTCAAAATGTTCCAGAATCCTAAAATGAATTCTCCCAGAATCCTGAGAGGAATTCCAAGAGCGGCCCCAGAATCATGAAAAGGGGAGTTTAGACCCCTAAGAAGGATTACTCCAGAATCGTGAGAAAAGTTCCCTCAAAATACTGGGCGGGATTGCCAAAAAAACCTGAAATATACTCTCACAGAATTCTAGGAGATAGGATTCCTCCAGAATCCTTTTAAGTATTCTCCCAGAATTCCCCTAAAATCCTGGGTAGAATTCTGAAAGAAAGTGCTCTAGAATCTTGAAAAATATAGCCCCAGAATCCCAAGGACTTTGTTTAGGCGCAGTTGAGTTAGCAAGTGTCTTGTTTTTTTAAAAACAAACTACCGAACCCCCAGTTCATAAGTGGCCACTTATGAACTGGAGGTTCGGTAGTTTGTTTTTAAAAAACAAGACACTTGTTAACTCGACTGCGCCTAAAACTGAAGTCATGCCAGAACCATGAGACAAATTCCTCAGAATTTTGAGAGAAATTTCCCCAGAATCCTGATGGGGATTACCCCAGAATGCCGAATTTTCAGAGAATCTTTCTAGTACCCACAGAATATTTACTCTTACTAAGTGATATTCCCCCAGAATTCTAAAAGGATCTTATGCAGAATCCTGAGAAGGATACCACTAGAATCCTGTGTGGAATTCCCCCAGAATCCTAAGAAATATTTAACCAGAATTCTGAGAGGAATTTTGCCACATTTCTGAGAATGCTGAGTATGATTCTCCAAGAAGTCTGAGAAGAATTTCTGAGAATGCTGAGAAAAATTTCCCCAGAATTCTGAGTGGGATCCTAAGTGAGAGTCTTCCAGAACCCTTAGAGGAATAAACCCAGATCATCCAGAAATTTCTTAGAATCCTGAAAGGGATTTCACCCTTGGTAGGAAAAACCCCAAAATCCAGAAATGAATTCTCTTAGAATCCAGAGATTCCCTAGAACTGTGATAGGAAATATAATACTGCTGAGAAAAAATCTTCCAGAATGTTTGAAGAAACTCTTCTAAAACTGTGAGGATTCCTCTAAAATTCTGTTAAAGATTCCTTCAAAATGCTGAAAATTATCACACCAGCATCCTGAGAGACCTTACTCAAGAAAAGAGAGAAAGACTCTTCCAATAGGAAATCTCCCTGAATTATATTAAGGATTTCCCTAAAATCCTGGAAGAGATTACTTCTGTTTTCTGAGATGGATTCTCTCAGAATCTTTAATAGGAATTCTTCTAGAATCCTGAGGGATTTTCTCAGGTTCCCGAGATGGATTCTCTCTGAGTCCTGTGACGGGTTGCCTCAGAATTCTGAGGGATGTTTTTCCTCGGGATTCTTCCAGAATGCTTAGACGGATATCCCCGGAACTCCCTGGTGGATTCTTCCAGAATCCTGAGAGGGATTCTCCTAAAATCCTGAGAGAAATTCTCATGCAGTATTGAAAGACATCCCGTTATAATCCTGAAAGAGATTACCCCAGAACCCTGAGAGGGATTAACCACATTTTTAAGAAAAAATCATCTGAAATCTTGAGAGGAATTCTCAAAAAAAATGTTCGGAATCCAGAGATGGACTGACCTAGAATCTTGAGAAGGGTGCGCTAGAACCCTGAAAGGGACTCTCTAGACTATAAGTAGGATTCCTTTAAAATCCTGAGAAAGATTCACTTAGACTCCTGGGAGGGATTGCCCAAGAAACCTGAGGTATACAGGTATGCCTCGATTTAGTGGACCCTAGATTATATAGACCCTCGATTTTATGTTCTTCGATTTTATGAACATTTTACCTCGATTTTTTATAAATTTTTTTAATGGTTAAATTCTACATTGCATTCTAAAAAAAAAGTGATTCAATATTTTTGAATCGAAAGAAAATCGAATGTAAAAAATCGATTCGGTCGATTTCTTGGGGCTTCAACATCGATTCAAAAAACCGATTAATCGGAACAAAAACATCGATTTTACGAACATCGATTCAAAATTGCCCATCGCTTTAATTACAAATCCATATAGTTAGTTATCCATCCGTCCTTCGCGGATCGAAATATAAAAAAAAAAAAACAGTTTAGCTGCGACAGTTGTATGGAATTCCAACTGTTGAGGGTTAGTTCATCAGAACCCAACTGATACAACAGGTACAGAAGAGTCGTCGAGCGAATCTCTTCGCGGAGATACAAAACGATAAGGGTAACTCTCGCTGCCGCAGGTAGTAAAATCAATCTAAAATTTTGATTGAATCAACATCAGATCCCAGTTTAATCAATTCAAACATTGTGTTTGGGCAATTCTCGCTGAGACATGCCCACTATTTACAATTTACACATTGTCTTCAAAAATGTTTAAGTTGCCGATTCTCTGAAACTTCTCGCTAAGAAAGTAAGGAAAATGCATTTGGTTGCTGAAATTGATGGACCCCCCGTTAGTTAGAGCCACACCAATATTTGCAGACCTCTCGATTTTGGTCAAATGGTGGCTCATTTAAACCGTTATAACTCAAATATTTCTCCAAAAACCACCTTAAAATGAATTGTTGTTGTAACGAGGAAAGATATAGCTACTATTTACAATAATAAAAAGTTGGGTCAGCCATATTGATTTTGGCCGCCATCTTGGATTTTTGTACCAATACATTTTTTTCGCGATGATGGCAACCCCCGATTTTCAAAATTTTTGCATCAATTGAGAGCTGAGACATTTTTACATAACATATCAAAAAATTAGAGATGTCTTTTCGCGATTAATCGCTGAATGAACGATTCAAACCTACAAACTTCCGTATGAAATTGTTTCATTAGGAAACGTTCGTGGTTAGTTTCAAACATTTTTTCGGTTTGAAACAAACCACACGATTTGTTAATACTGCCACGAGTATCCTGGCCTCATTCTTTATTTACTAAGTTAAGTTTGAAGATATTTGTAAATGACTTATTAAAAATGATACACGGCTCTGTAAAACTTTAAAAGCGATTGAGCCTCAAATAAATAAACTAGATAACAAAAGGGGGAAAATTGCATGACTGTAACGTAGATGACAAACATGGCAGTTGGTGAAAACTACATGCTATTTTTTTCCTCCGTGGTGGTCAGTGGACTAATTGTGGCGTGACCTTTCAATGAAATAAGCAATATTTGGGTTGCCGTACTACACGTTACCATCTGATAAATCAAGAACACTACTTATCTCGCAAAATCGCGCAGACAGTCGTTGTTTGAATGACAAAGTTTTCCTTCTCAGTTTGCTCATCGCATTCAAAATGGGAACCCGGTGTGCATTCCAGATCCAAATCAATTCGATTGGATTCCTGGAGTTAAACTATCACGACCGAATAAAGTGGATATGGCTGAAGTAAAAGTTATGATTGGAAGCTTTTCTGATATTCCTTCCATCGTTTTCCGGTTGAATTCAATGCAAACGGTTGAATATTTATGTCGGTTTAGAAAATGGTTCACGAAAAACAGAGGTAAATGAAAACTTGATGCAACTCGTTTGATGCAAAGAACATAACTGTGGATAAATCGAGCCAATCTGAGCTGGGATGTATTTTTTAAATTTCTTATGGTATTTGCTAGGAAAATGAAAAAGGGTACAAGACCCCATAATCAAAATTACTTAATGTTTCAAGATAACTGATTTTTAAACTTTGAAGTTTTACTGAATCTCAATCATTGGAAGATTTCTTAATGTAGACTTTTGCCCTAGTCTCTATTCGGTGGAATGTAAGTTATTTCGCGAGGAAATTCCTTAATCATACTTCCGTAGACTTGTTCTTCTATTTGCGTTTCAGTGTCAAGCAATTCCTTCCCTTTCCGAGGAAGCTGTACATCTCGACCGTGAGTTGGATAATGCTATGCTCCTGTAGGAGCTGTTTAAATACAGAATACCAAGAACAGCGCGTATAATGAGTGGATTTCAACTTCAGTCAAACATCTCGAAGTTCCTCTGAGTAGAGTTTTTTTAGTAAGCTTCTTCGGTAATGCAGTTGTTTTATTTTAACTTACTAGCGAAAAACGATGTCGTCGTCGTCGGTTTTGTCATTGCTGACACTAATTCAGATGAGAGTTTCCATCAACGTTTTGCTGGCTTCGCTTCCGCCGTTGTCGTTGATTTACTATGGTGGGGTGGGGTGCAGTATTCGACAAACGATGACGACGGTAGTGGCCACAGCACGTTGGCTGTGGGGGGTAAGAAGTGGAAAAACGCGCGCGCCTAAGGAGAATCTTAAATATTTGCACGAAGTTGAATTGAAATTTCTCGTGCAAGATTGCGTGCAGTCGACAATCGTTATAAGCTAACCAAACGATGCCATGTTAAATAAAGGGAAGACCTTTTTTTAGCTGATTCCTGGCTGATTCGTAGGACGATTAATGTAACAACTGGTAGCATTTTTAATTTTGTGTATGTCTATGTGTTTCAAGCAATAGTCCATTTGACGAAACGACAACAGTTTTGATATTATGACATTACCACCCACATATTACAGCGCGACCTCCTGTCAAGTTTTCATTCATGAAATGAGCGATCAGCTGATCCGAAACGTCTTGTAAAGCTTCCGGATCTCTTACCAACACCAATTTTGCTGGGTTGTTCGCAGACATTCTCACAACATACCCTGCCCATCGTATCCTTCCAGCATTTACCACCTTCCAGATGCTAGGTTCATAGTAGAATGCAGCGAGCTCGTAGATCTTTCTTTCCCGCCACACACCATTGTTCTGCAGAACGTCAAAGATGGTCCTAAGCACCCGATGCTCGAACATTTCGAGTGATTGTATATCCTCCTCGAGCCCATAAAGGATCATCATCGGTCTTATCAGCGTTTCGTACATGGTACATTTGGTGCGATGGTAATCTTTTTCGACCGTAGACTCTTGTGGATCTCATGGTAGGCTCGACCTTCACTGATGATGCGCCTTTGTATTTCGCGGCTGACGTTGTTGTCTGCCGTTCATAAGGACCCGAGGTAGACGTAATCTTCCACCACCTCGAAAGTGTCGCCGTCTATCGTAACACTGGTGCCTAGGCTTGTCACTTCGTACGTGGTTTCGTCTGCCAACATGTATTTCGTTTTCTACGCGTTCACCATCAGTCAGAACTTTGCTGCTTCATGTTTCAGGCAGATGTGCAGTTCTGCCACACTTCCAATTGTTCTAGCAATAATATCAATGTCATCCGCAAAGCAGACAAATTGGCCGGATTTCATGAAAATCGTGCATCAGCTGTTATGCCCGGTCGCATAACATCTTCCAGGGCGATAATAAATAGCAGGCAGGATAGGTTATGGCCTTGTCGTAGTTCCCGGCGAGATTTGAATAAACTAGGCAGATCAACCGAAACCCTCACGCAGTTAGGGTCCGTTTAACGTCGCTTTGATCAATCTGATGAGTTTCCCGGATAAGCCGTTCTCGTCCATGATTTTCCATAGCTCTCTGCTGTCGATACTGTCGTACGCCGCCTTATAGCTGTGCCTTAAGGTGGTGTCTTGGGACCTGGTGATGATTTGATCCGTAGTCGAGCGGCCGTCAACGAAGCCGGTTTGGTAACTTCTCACAAACCTATTATCTTTGGATGAAAGATGGCGGAAGCTGATCTGGGATAGCACTTTGATGTGGCTCGTGATAGCTCGGAAGTTCTCGCACTCCAACTTGTCACTTTTCTTGTGGATGGAGCAAATGACCCCTTCCTTCTACTCCTCCGGTAGCTGTTCGGTCTCCCAGATGCGGACTATTAGCCGGTGCTGCCAGGTGGCTAACTTTTCCGGGCCCATCTTGATGAGTTCAGCTCCGAGCTGCTGGATAGCTTCCTTAACTTCCCTCAAAGTGAGTCTTGGCTCATTGTTACTCCCTGCTGTACTGATGTAGTGCTGTTTCCGCTTTTTGTTTATATCTGCCCCGTGCTGCAGCATGATCACCTTCGTTGCGTTCTTCTATTTAAAAATATCTCTACACTCATCGTCAAACCAATCGTTCCTTCGGCTCCGTTCCTCATACCCAACATTGGTCTTAGTTGCGTTGTTTATGGCTGCTTTTACCATACACCAGTAGTCCTCGAGAGGGGTTTTATTGAGCTCGCCCTCGTCCGGCAACGCTGCCTCGAGATTCTTCGTGTATGCTGTGGCGACATCCGGTTGCTTCAGTCGGCCCAGATTATACCGAGGCAGCCGTCGGTACCGTACATTGTTGATCAAGGAGAGTTTTTGGTGCATGTTTACCGTCAATGTTAGGTCGACGATCGGTCCCGATGTCGATAATGTCGGAGAAGTGCCGTCCGTCAATCAGGACGTGGTCGATTTGGGATCTCGTCTGCTGTAGTGATCTGCAGGTGTACCGATAAGGGAGAATGAGCGATTATTCCATAAGCTCCATCGTGGATTCCTTCAGGATTTCCTTCAATGATTTTCCATGAATTCTTCGGGGATTCTTCTCCGAATTTCTTCCTATATTCTTTAAACGTTGCTTTATGGGGTTTCCTGCAAATGTTTGAGGAAATTGCTGGGGAGATTTATCCAGGAACTCCTTCAGGAATATCTTCTCAACCTCCTTCAGGGAATACTCCAGCAGCTCCTTCATTGATTTCTGGAGAAACTCCTTCACGGACTCACCCAGGAACTTTTTCAGAGACTACTCCAGGGAATTTTCTAGAAGCTCTTTTTGGGGTTTTTGCTGAAATTCCTTGTGAGATTTCTTCATAAACTCTCTAACCTCCAGGAATTCCTTGAGTTTTTTTTTTCAAAAATTGATTGAGGGGTTCTTCCAGGTATTTCTCCGGGAAGTGCTACAGGAATTTATTGTTGAAATCTTTCGGAGATTTTTCCAGAAATTCTTTAGGCGATTTCTCTTGAAATAGTTAAAAAAAAATGTCTTGAAATTGCTGGATTTTTTTAGGAACTCCTCCAGGGATTCTTTTACAAACTCCTTCAGAGATTTCATCAGGAACTCCTTCTGGGAACTCTCCACAAACTCCTTCAGGGATTTTTGCAAAGGTTCCTACAGGATTTTCAGGAATTATTAAAAGATTTCTTCAGAGTTTCATTAAGTTAGTTCTTCCGGGGCATCTTCGTGTTCTTCTAGGGATTTTTTTCATAACTCCGCCAGAGATTTCTGCCGTAGTTCATTCAGAAAATCCTCCAGAATATTTTTGGGAATTTCATTAACGATTCATTTAGGAAGTTTTCCAGGGATTCCACGAGGAATTTGTAGAGAAATTCCACCAGGAATTCATTCAAGGATTCATTCATAAATTCCTTCTGACATTCCTCTAAAAGTTCCGTCACGGACTTCTCCTGAAGCTTACTCAAGGATTATTATCTGAAATTCATTGATAGATTTTTAACGGAATTTCTTCGGAAATTTCCCTGGGGTCCCTGGGGATATTTGCTGGAATTTCTTGAGGAATTCCTCCAAGAACTCCTTCGGGATTTTGTTCAGTAATTCTTCCAGGAGTTCCTCTAGGGGTCCCTCATGAAGATTTGGATGAACTGGATGATCTTTCTTCTGTTGTTTCTATAGGAGCTCTATCAGGGTTCCTTCAGGAGTTTCTTATGTGGATTCTCCTGAAATTCCTTCAGTGATTCATCAAGGAGCTTTTCCAGGGAGTCCCTCAGCAACTCCTTCAGGGGTTCTCTCATAAATTCCTCCTGGAGCATTTTTCAGTGATTCTTGCATGAGAACCTTATGGCACGAATGTCCCTAATGGAGGATAACGTGCCTCTGGAGCCGGCCTTCTGATAGGAGTCTTTATTTTTGCAAGGTAAAAGTAAAATTGAATGCTTCAGATCTCCATGACGAATGTTGCAGAAGACCGTAACTCGTTTAAACTCACGACACAGAATATATTAATCAATTTTCATTCTTGCATGCTCAAATAGAAGACTACAACAGATCGACCGACATGCTTGACATGCCATCATAGTAGGTATGCGTGTTTCCTTCTTAGACAGAGATTTGAAGAATATCTGCAAGAGGTGTTTCAGAATATATTGTATACAAGAGAAATCATGTGAGGGGGATAAAGATCGATTTAAACCAAAATTGAATGTTTTGGACATAAGATGTATGGATTTCATCTTACTTCAACTTACTTCTTAGATTTAAAAACAACTGGAAAATATGCAAAATGTTTGTACAACAGATCTCATAGTTTGTCAACATTCATCATATGTTATCGGACGATATTTTACATCTAAAGTAACACTACAAGAGTTCATTGTGACGGATTTCAATACCAGAACATTTCAATCCATTTGTTGTTATGAGTGTCCATCCCTGAACGACCCTCGAGAAATCATATTGGTGTGTAAAAACAATTCCCATGGTAAAGATTCACATTCCAACGCTCAATAAAGAGGGCCAAAGTGGCATGCAATATTGGTTGGCTGTAGCAAATCTGCATCCCCAAACATTACAGCTGGACTGAACATCCACTTCCAGCAGCAATTTCGGTGAAGCCCATCTGGATGGTACTATCGCTAACATGTCGGCACATACACTACATCGCCGCACCGCAGAATGACACTCGTGAAACCGCCAAAAATCCACTTTCAACTGTGCAATAACCGATGGCCTTGGGATTCTGCCATGTGTCGCCATTCGGTGTTGTGTCATTGCCGCACATTTGGGCAGATCTGCGTTTTTTGGTGGACAGAAGCTGTTAAAATTAATAAAACAGAATAAAATAAAGTGAAATTAAGTAAAAGAGAAGAACGTCTCACAGCTTCATTTGTAATCCTGGTCCATTCGCCACCAGCCGAAACTTATGCAATCATATCAACTACTAAATACCTAGCTTCAGATATCAGCACATTTGGGACAGACCAAAACCTGTGCAATGAGATCAATTTCACCCGAAATTACGGAATTTTCTCCACACTGGGTGGTGCCATGGCACCGTGTGTTGTTAAGGGCACACCACGCGGCAATATTGCTGATTTATCACCGTACGCGCGATTGTTGCCGGGCAACAAACCACACGGTGACCACATTCGTCATGAAATGGGGGAAGCCAGTTCTATGAATGAGGACAATTTCGCTATCGTCATCAACATCATCATCGTCATGCAAATATGTAGGAAGGTAGGCATGCAAGGGTATAGGTGTCGCTGCGTACAATTGGTATCCCCAGGAAGTGATGAAAGGCTCGGTTGCACGAAACAAGCCCTGACCTGACCGGACCTGACCTATCCAAATCTATTCCCGTCCTCTCGAGTGCCGTGACTGTTGTTGAGTTAGGTTAGGTTAGGAATCGGGTCACATATATGGCTTGACCGTTAAAGGATACTCATGTTGAACAGGAATAGCCGTCCTTTCGCACTGTCGCCGCCGCATCGGATTGGTTCAATTGCTAGAACGAGGTGCGATGTTGGGATTTGCTTTTTTGCCCAAGGCAATTTGCCATCGACACCACTTTTGAGCACACAGGAAGCGCTTATGGTAGGCATTGTTGCATACCTACCAATTGGCGCAAGATTTTTGGCGCGAAATGGAACGACAGAACTTTGTGGGACTGAGCGCCGAACATGGTTGCGAGTGCAGAGGTTTCTCATACAGAACTTCCCAATTTTCATGACCAAAGATTTTGCGTATAAAAAATACTTCTTCTTAATAAAATATTACTAGAGTACGATATTTGAAGAACTTTCAGAAAAAAAATACACTGAGCGCCCAACATACATTATTGATGTACAATACGTGAATAAGCCGTTCTTCAGCTTGATTTTGAAAATTTTGGCTAAATAAGCTGTTATTCAGCTATCTTGTTACTTGAAAGATTTTCCGAAAACCTTGCCCTTCGATTTTATTTTATTATTTTTTTCTGAAGAAAGCCAGCTTTTCTGTCTCAAAATTTGCCAAGTAGCCCAGGATGGCAAAATGCTTCTAACTATTTTTTCTCGAATTTTTATTCTTCATAGATATTTGAAACGAGTAAATGAAAACCATTTTTGGGACATTTTATCAAAAATAGATTGTACGTACAAGTTCCAATGAAAAAATTGTTTAAATTTTTCAATATTTTTTTCCCACATTCAACCATGCTTAAGGTACAGCGGACTCAACAATTCCAAAATAAGAAAAAAAATTGGACATTGATTAATGTTGATAAATATTTTCAAATATCTTAAGAAACATCATATCAATACAATAAACATTTTTTGAACTATAATATTTTGTAGAAGAAATTAGGTATTTCTCATACAATGATACATATTGCCCATTTACTGGCATTTTACCAGGTTTGCTGGTATGTCTTAAACATACTGGAAAAACTTGTAATTAGAAGGCACGAAATGTTGCTAATTGACAAATTGAGAGATGAAATTTGTGAAAAAAATCGCGTTCTGGTGGGATTCGAACCCACGACTCCGTATTCGCTAGACCGGCGCTTTAACCAACTAAGCCACAGAACAGGTAATGGTTCTGCGGAATAGAAAGCCAAACTGACTCCGAAGCCGCACCGTGAACACTCCTATTTCACAAACTCATCTCTCTTTTCGGCTTAGATGCCAATCCACAACACACTCCTGTTTGTGCCCACTAACGACAAGTGCGAGCGAGTTATTTATATGAAGCCGAGACTTACTCTCGCACTCCGCATACCTAGCCACCAGGCAGTTTGTTTTGCTGGTGTCTAATTAGTATGCGTCGAGAGCGCGGCACGGTCGGACGCTCGGACGACCGAACTGCGCCAAGTGACGCAAGCAAGGGTACAATGATACATATTGCCCATTTTCCTGGCATTTTACCAGGTTAGCTGGTATGTCTGAAACATACTGGAAAAACTTGTAATTAGAAGGCACGAAATGTTGCTAATTGGCAAATTGAGAGATGAAATTTGTGAAAAAAATCGCGTTCTGGTGGGATTCGAACCGAGCTCTCGACGCATACTAATTAGACACCAGCAAAACAAACTGCCTGGTGGCTAGGTATGCGGAGTGCGAGAGTAAGTCTCGGCTTCATATAAATAACTCGCTCGCACTTGTCGTTAGTGGGCACAAACAGGAGTGTGTTGTGGATTGGCATCTAAGCCGAAAAGAGAGATGAGTTTGTGAAATAGGGCCCATATAGCCGAGGCGGTAAACGCACGGGTATTCAGCATGACCATGCTGAGGGTGACGGGTTCGATTCCCGGTCGGTCCAGGATCTTTTCGTAAAGGAAATTTCCTTGACTTCCTTGGGCATAGAGTATCTCTATGCCTGCCACAAGATATACACATGCAAAATGGTCATTGGCAGAGGAAGCTCTCAGTTAAAAACTGTGGAAGTGCTCATTGAACACTAAGCTGAGAAGCAGGCTTTGTCCCAGTGAGGACGTTACGCCAAGAAGAGGAGAGGAGGAAGTAACAAGAGTTACATTTTATAATATATCTATTATAGTTTCCCCTGTAGTAGACACCATCCAAAGGATGGAAACGTCGGGTTGGTTAACAACTCGTTTTGATTCCTTTAGACCTCGTAGCCGTCAAGTCCGAGTTGCACAGAATACAGTTGGGGATATCACAGTAATTTCTAAAAAAAAAACCATGGAACAATTTTTGAACAGATCATTGCTAAAATTTCTTGGATTCGGAAGAAATCTTTAAAGATAGTTCCAAAAGATCTTCCAGCAGAAATTACACTCATAAATTTGTAGTAATAAAATAAAAATACAAATAAATCTCTGAAGAGTTGTCTATATGAAATACTGAAAAAATCCTGTAAATATCTCTGAAAGCATTCTTTGAAAGATTTTTGGAGGAATACAAGGACAACTCTTGAAGAAATCTAGGGATAGTTTTTTGGGAAAGAGGAATACCGGCAGAAGCCCCCAGGAAACCCCCCAGGAAACCTAATAGAATCTCTTGAGATATTCTTGAAAAAAAAATGGAGAAATTTCTGTGTCTTCTGTGTAGAAATTTAAAAAGTTAATTTGGAGGAAGTGTCAAGAAGTCAAGCAGTGGAACCACCAACACTGGATGAGGTTAAAAAGGCCCTTAAGGAGCTGAACAACAGCAAGGCTGCTGGGAAGGACGAGATCCCGGTCGAACTTCTTAAGCACGGAAGCGAGCAGCTACATCAATCAATCCATCAGATTATTATAAAGATTTGGGAGGATGAAGAATTGCCCACTAGTTGGTTGGATGGCCTCATATGCCCAATCTACAAGAAAGGGCACAGACTGGAGTGTTCCAATTACAGAGGGATTACCCTTTTAAATTCGGCGTATAAGATACTGTCGCGTGTCCTGTTCAACAGACTGCGACCTCTTGAGGAGTCCTTCGTCGGCGAATACCAAGCTGGTTTTCGTGAGGGCCGATCAACGACGGATCAATCCTAGATAAATTTCGGGAATATAACTTGCAGACTCACCATCTGTTCATTGATTTTAAAGCAGCGTACGATTCAGTGAAAAGAAATGAGCTTTGGCAGATAATGTCAGAACATGGTTTTCCGGCGAAACTAATTAGGCTGATACGCGCAACGCTGGATGGATCAAAATCAAGTGTTCGGATCGCGGACGAAGTGTCTACGTCGTTTGTGACCTTGGATGGATTGAAGCAGGGGGATGCTCTTTCAAATTTATTGTTCAACATTGCACTCGAAGGAGCGATTAGGAGGTCAGGCGTGCAGAGGAATGGCTCTATCATCACACGGTCGCACATGCTCCTCGGTTTTGCGGACGATATTGATCTCATCGGCATCGATCGTAGGGCAGTGGAGGAAGCTTATGCTCCTCTGAAGAGAGAGACAGCGAGGATAGGCTTGACGATTAACTCTACCAAGACGAAGTACATGATAGCGGGTAGAGACAGAAGCAGGCCTAGTGGTGTTAGTGCTGAGGTAGTGATTGATGGGGAAGTGTTTGAAGTTGTTGAAGAATTTGTTTATCTTGGAATACTTGTGACATGTGACAATGACGTTTCCCGTGAAGTGAAAAGGCGTATTGCAGCTGCGAATAGGGCCTTTTACGGATTGCGTAGCCAGCTTAGGTCCCGTAACTTGCAAACGCAAACAAAATTCGCTCTGTATAAGACGCTGATTCTTCCGGTTGCCCTCTACGGTCACGAAGCGTGGACGTTAAAGGAGGTAGACCGAAAAGCTTTTGGAGTTTTTGAGCGCAAAGTGCTGCGAACAATTCTCGGTGGGAAACAAGAAAATGGAGTGTGGCGCAGACGCATGAATCACGAATTGTACCAAGTGTACGAAGATGCGAATATTGTGAAACGTATAAAATACGGCAGACTTCAGTGGGCTGGACACGTAGTGCGAATGTCGGAAGAAAGAATAGCGAAAACAATATTCAGCAGAGAACTCGGTTGAGGTAGGCGACTTCGTGGGCGGCCGCGAACTCGCTGGCTGCACGTGGTTGAAGAAGATCTACGATCCCTACACGTTCGGGGAAACTGGAGGAACATCGCCCAAGACCGACGAAGATGGTGCTCTACTATACGCTCGGCATTGAAGTAAAGTTACTTTGTAGCCAACAAGGTATCAAGGTAGGTAATTTGGAGGAATTCGTTGAAGAATCTCTGCATTAAGGACAAACATCTCGAAATCCCGCTTCAAAAGTGCATGAGAACTTAAAACGCACAACTCATAAAGCAAGCTTCAAACAACAGTGCATTTCATTATTCTGTTCTTGCTCACTTGTAATAAGCTTAAAATGAGAAGATCAAATGCGCTGGTTTTGTTTACGAAGAGATTTGTGCCCTCGAAATCGTGAGTAGGTGCCAAAGTCGGCCATTGTGGCGGCCATCTTGGGATTCTAACAAGTCTGTCCTTAAAAAAAACGATGAAGAAATTTCCGAAACAACCTTTGAAATAATCTCTGAAAGAATCACTGAAAAAATTTTCCGACTTCCTGGAGGAATCCTTGACGTTAATTCTGAAGAAGGAAGATTTTTAAGGAATATCTGAAGAAGGATCCATGGAGATTTTTTTTTTCAAAGAATCAATGGAAGAACTACGGAAGGAACCACTGAAGTATTTCCTGAATTTCGAAAGATTTTATTAAGGAAATCCTCCAGTTATTACTGAAAAAACAGTGAAAATATTTAAAAACAAATCCCTGAAAGATTTTGTAAACGATTCCACGAATTTATTTTAAAAGTCATTCATGAATATTTCCCGAAGAATTCGGATATTTTTTTGTAAGAATGGGTTTTCTTGAAGAAGTCTTAAAGAATCTCATAAAAATTCATGAAGGAAATTTTGAAGAAATTTTTAAAGGTATTCTGGGGGTCTCCAGCTAGCCTAGTGATTAAGGCTATGGATCGTCAATCCGGAGAAGGCGGGTTCGATTCCCGTTTCGGTCGGGGAAGTTTTCTCGACTCCCTGGGTATAGTGTATCATTGTCCTTGCCTCACAATATACAAATTCATGCAATGGCAGGCAAAGAAAGCCCTTCAATTAATAACTGTGGAAGTGCTCAAAGAACACTAAGTTGAAGCGAGGCAGGCCAAGTTCCAGTGAGAACATCGAGCCATAAAGAAGAAGAAGAAGAAGAAGAAGAAGAAGAAGAAGAGTTTCCAAAGCAATCTCCGGATGTATTTCCGAAAGAATATCCATGGAGAAGTTTTTAAGGAAGTTCATGGAAGGTTTTCTAAAGGAATCGTTGGAAAGATCGCAGGAGGATAGAAAATTGTAGAAACTCATGGAGGAATTTCTGGAGAAACATCCATGGATGAGAATTGCTTGAAGAATCTGCGGAGAATTTTTTGAAGGACACCGTGGAAGATTTTCTGCAATGATTTTTCGAAGGATTTTTTAAACAGTATATGCAACAATTATGGAAGCAGTCCAGTAAAACTTTCTATGGGAATTCTAGAAGAAATGCTAAATGAAATTTTAGAGGCGGTAGGCTTTCCTTGAAGAACTTCAATTAGAATTCCTAAAAGATTTGGTGAAAAAATCTCTGGAAGAGTTTATTAAGTATTTCTTGTTGTGCTTTTAGATGAAATATCTGAGAAAATATCTGAAGGTATTCTAAGAGATGCAACCCATCCATGAGAGATTTTTCAAAAGAATACCTGGAAAACAATATTTGTAGGAGCTCTGAAGCAAGTACTGGGAAAAAAAATGAACCAATGCTTGGAGATAAATTTCCGATATTTAGAAATAATTTACTGAGGAATTTCTGTAGAATCCTAGAAGATTTTCTAATGTAATCTCTAAATTAGTTTCTGAAGAATTTCTACAAAAATTTAAGGTTGAATTTTTGAATCACCTCTTACATATTTTTAAAAATAGGATTCTTTTAAAATGTTTGAAGCGAATTCTATGAAAGCTATTGAGGTATTTCTAAAAAAGTCTCTAAAAAATCCGAAGGTATCTCTAGTGAATATTTTAAGCATCCGTGGAGGTGTTGCCGAAAAATTTCTAAAAATAAAATTTGAAAGATTTCCCAGAAAAAAAAGACGGGAGTTTTTTTTTAAGGAATCTCTTGAGGATTTCAAAACGAAATTCTTGTAGAATTTCCTGAATAAATATCTAGAGGAATTTCTAATGTAATCCCTGCATGGATTTCTCGATGAATCTCAGAATGAAATTGTTAAGAAATTCATGGAGAAAATGCTGGACTTCCTTAAAAAAATTCTCTGTGTAACTTTTAGAGAAAACCAAAATGAAAATCCATTACGTAGCCCAAATAAGATTTTTCGAATTACTTGAGAAATTTCCAAATGAATCTCAAAATGATTTTTTTTAATATTTCCTGGAAAAATTTCTGTAGTTTTCTAAGAAAATTCATCGAGAAATATCCGGAGAAATCTTTTGATGAAAACCTGTAGAAACTCCTAAGGGAGCTTCTGAAGCAATTGTTGGAGGAAATTTTGAAGCAAACCATTTCCGAATAAACCTTGGATTTTTTTAACACAATTTGTAGTAAAAATAATATTTTAAACAATTTTTGAATGAGTTTTCAAGGAACTTCTGGAAAGCTACCGAAAGAATAAAAAAAAAAATCAGAATAATACCTGAATAAATTTTAAGCAAACAATGCAAGATTTTCTTTAAAATCTTTGTAAAATTTCTGGGGAAATCTCTAATGAAATTTCTGAATAAATCTTGAAGAATATTTCCTAATGAATCATTGAAAGGGTTTTTGAAAGATCCACAGGAATTTCTGAAAGATTTTTTTTTAAATCCCCAGCAATTTTCTAAAGATTTTTCAAAGAAATCCTTGGAGAAGTTTTTGAAATTATATCAAGAGGAATTTCTGAATCCCTTGAAAAAAAAAATCTACTTACAAGAATTCTTTTCGACAAAAAAAGAAATAATAAAACATCCCAAAGAGGTTTTTTTATATGCATGACTGCGCTTTTTTTTTTCTCCGCAAGAATCACATGTGCGTTTTTTAATTATATTTTTAAGGAGAAATGTCTGATATAGTATTAGAGCATATTATACAGAAAATCTAATATTCACAAGAGTTTTTTTTTTGTTTTTAGAGTGCAGAACAAGTTAAAAAATCATACAGGAATTTTAATTTATTCAAGAGGGCGTAATTAACATTTCCTTGTATCAAAACAATATTGATGAGCAAACAAATTTTGAAATATGACAGAGTCATTTCCCAGTCAACACACGATCGCAAATGATGTTGAATAGGATGATAAAGTGGAGGCGATATGCGTACTCTTTACATGTGGTTAAATGGTTAAATGGCAAGTACGCATATGGCCTCCACTATAGAATTCTATTCAACATCATATAAGACTTCGTGTTAGCTGGGTTTAATGAGGGATGGAGGATGTAAACAAGAAAAACAAGAAATAATGACCCAACTAACATTTATTGTGAATGTAAACGTCAACAAAGCGTCCTCAATACGGCTTGATGCTGAGTTACTGTGTTGTACATATAGATGGAAGCTTCTATGCAAGCCCTATACCAATGAATCTGGCGAACTTAATCAGCATGTATATGCTGTGCGAGAAGCTTCTATGCCACCAAGTCATAGCTCTTTTCTCGGCTCCTATGTAACCACTAACTGAATAACATCTTGAGAAGGCGCTTTTTCAGCCTTTTTGCAGTTGTTAAATAATAGTTATACGGCATCCCCAAATTAAACGATTAATTATAATTAGGTTATGGATACCGTGACGCAATACATTATTTATTTTATTTATTTAGTTAACATCAAATTCATGATAATACTGAATCAACAATTTGCCGCCATAATACTCGATTTGCAGCTGCAGCTCTCCAACGTCGGTCACGCCCAACACTCGCCAGATCACGCTCCACCTGGTCCGCCCATCGTGCTCTCTGCGCTCCACGCCTTCTTGTACCAACCGGATGGTTAGCAAACACCAACTTTGCAGGGTTGTTGTCCGGCATTCTTGCAACATGCCCTGCCCACCGTATCCTTCCGGCTTTGGCCACCTTCTGGATGCTGGGTTCGCCATAAAGTGCAGCGAGCTCGTGGTTCATCCTTCTCCGCCACACACCGTTCTCCTGCACGCCGCCGAAGATCGTCCTTAGCACCCGTCGCTCGAAAACTCCGAGTGCTTGCATGTCCTCCTCGAGCATCGTCCACGTCTCGTGCCCGTAGAGAACCACCGGTCTTATTAACGTCTTGTACATGGTACATTTGGTGCGGGGGTGAATCTTTTTTGACCGCAGTTTCTTCTGGAGCCCATAGTAGGCACGACTTCCACTGATGATGCGCCTTCGTATTTCACGGCTCACGTTATTGTCAGCCGTTAGCAAGGAACCGAGGTAGACGAATTCTTCTACCACCTCGAAAGTATCCCCATCTATCGTAACATTGCTGCCAAGGTTTGTCCTGTCTCGCTCAGTCCCACCTACCAGCATGTACTTTGTCTTTGCCGCATTCACCACCAGTCCGACCTTTGCTGCTTCACGTTTCAGGCGGGTGTACTGTTCTGCCACCGTTCCAAATGTTCTGGCAATAATATCCATGTCATCCGCAAAACAGACAAATTGGCTGGATTTCGTGAAGATCGTACCCCGGCTGTTGAGCCCGGCTCGTCGCATAACACCTTCCAGGGCGATGTTGAAGAGTAGGCAGGAAAGTCCATCACCTTGTCGTAGTCCCCGTCGAGATTCAAATGAACTGGATAGCTCACCCGAAATCCTTACGCTGTTCTGCACACCGTCCATCGTTGCTCTTATCAGTCTAGTCAGCTTCCCGGGAAAGCTGTTCTCGTCCATAATTTTCCATAGCTCTGTGCGGTCGATACTGTTGTATGCCGCTTTGAAGTCGATGAACAGGTGATGCGTTGGGACCTGGTATTCACGGCATTTCTGGAGGATTTGCCGTACGGTGAAGATCTGGTCCGTTGTCGACCGGCCGTCGATGAAACCGGCTTGGTAACTTCCCACGAACTCATTTACTTTAGGTGAAAGACGACGGAAGATGATCTGGGATAGCACTTTGTAGGCGGCATTCAAAATGGTGATCGCTCGAAAGTTCTCACACATTAACTTGTCGCCTTTCTTATGGATGGGACAGATTATCCCTTCCTTCCACTCCTCCGGTAGCTGTTCGGTTTCCCAGATCTTGACTACTAACTGGTGCAGACAGGTGGCCAACTTTTCCGGGCCCATCTTGATGAGTTCTGCTGCGATACCGTCCTTACCAGCCGCTTTGTTGTTTTTGAGCTGGTGGATGGCATCCTTAACTTCCCTCAGCGTGGGGGTTGGTTCGTTCCCGTCCTCTGCTGCACCAACATAGTCATTTCCTCCGCTGCCTTGGTCCTCCGTGCCTACATTCTCTTCGCCATTCAGGTGCTCGTCGAAGTGCTGCTTCCACCTTTCGATCACCTCACGTTTGTCCGTCAGGAGGCTCCCGTCCTTATCCCTGCAGATTTCGGCTTGCGGCACGTAGCCTTTGCGGGATGCGTTGAGCTTCTGGTAGAACTTGCGTGTTTCCTGTGAACGGCACAACAGTTCCATTTCCTCGCACTCCGTCTCTTCCAGGCGGCGCTTTTTCTTCCGGAAGAGACGGGTCTGCTGCTTCCGCTTCTGTCTGTATCGCTCCACATTCTGTCGGGTTCCGTGCTGCAGCATGAAGAAATCCGTAGAAGATAATTTTGAAAAAAAAATCTCTGAATGATTTTGTAGACGAATCCACGAATTTATTTTAAAAGTCACTCATGAAAATTTACCGAAGAAATTCTTCGGATATTTTTTTGTAAGAATGGATTTTCTTGAAGAAGTCTTAAAGAATCTCTTAAAAATTCAAGAAGGAAATTGGGAAGAAAATTTTCAAGGTATTTTGAGATTTTTGATTTTATTTGAAGGCATCTGTAGAAGATTTTCCAAAGCAATCTCTGGATGTATTTCCGGAAAAAAAAATCCATGGAAAAGTTTTTAAGAAAGTTTATGGAAGGTTTTCTAAAGGAATCATTGGAACAATCACAGAAGGATATTCTAGATGATTGTCATGAAAAAATTTCATTCATTCATATATGCAAGATTTAATTGAAGAATCTGTGGAGAAATTTTTGATGGACTCCATGAAAGATTTTCTGCAATGAGGTTTCGAAGGATTTTTTTAAATAATAGATGCAACAATTTTAGAAGCAATCCAGTAATACTTTCTAAAGGAATTCTAGAAGAGATTCTAAAAAAAATCTAGAGTCGGAAGGAATCCCTTGAGGAACTTCTAAAGGAATTCCTAGGAGATTTGGCGAAAGCATCTCTGGAAGAGTTTATTAAGTATTCCTTGTTGTGCTTTTAGACGAAATCTCTGAGAAAATGTCCGAAGGAATTCTAAGAGAAGCAACCCATCCATGAGAGATTTTCCAAAAGAATTCCTCGAAAATTTTTATAGGAGCTCTCAAGCAAGTACTGGGAAAAAATATAAACCAATCCTTGGAGAGAAATTTCCGAATGATTCATAGAAAGGTATTTAGAAATAATTTACTGAAAAATTTCTGTGGGGTCCTAGAAGATTTTCTAATGAACTCTCTAAATTTGTTTCTGAGGAATTTCTTCAGAAATTTAAGACTGAATTTCTGAATCACTTCATTCATTTTTTTCATAAAGAATTATTTTAAGCAAACAATGCAAGATTTTCCTAAAAAATTTCGTTAAATTTCTGGGGAAATCCTTAGTGAAATTTCTGAATAAATCTTGAAGAATATTTCCTAATGAATCATTGAAAAAGTTTTTGTACTAATCTGTGAAGAAATTTCTAGAAAACTTAAATGATCCACAGGAATTTCGGAAAGATTTTTTTTTAAATCCCCAGAAATTTTCTAAAGATTTTCCGAAGAAATCCTTGGAGAAATTTCTGAAAATAAATCAAGAGGAATTTCTGAATCCCTTGAAAAAAAAATCAACTTACAAGGATTCTTTTCGACAAAAAAATAAAACATCACAGAGTTTTTTTATATGCATGACTGCGCTTATTTTTGCAAAAATTACATATGCGTTTTTTTATTATATTTTTATGGAGAAATGTCTAATATCGGAATAGAGAATATTCTACAGAAAATTTAATATTCACAAGAGTTTTTTTTTGTTTTTAGAGTGCAGAAAATGTTAAAAAATCATACAGGAGATTTTATTTATTCAAGAGGGCGTAATTAACATTTGTAGGTAAAAATAGCGAGTGAGCGAAAAGTTTTAAAATCAAACGGGTGTTTTTTTATATTTTACAGTGCATGAAAAATATAAAAACTCACAAAGAACTTACACGTGTAAGAAAACAAAATAGTTGGAAAGATTTTATTATTTAATTTATACGATGCAGTTTTCTTATTCAAATAGGAAATAATTCCACATTTTGAAATAAATATTTTGTGTTTACATGGGCGGTGTCAACCAATTGAAACCCCCTTTAAAGTTTCTTTCCATGTTTGTGAGAGCATTCCAAATTCATAGCACTTGAGTAAAATTATGTTTTTTGAAAAATGATGTAGCCTCGTACTGGGATTATTTTTTTTATTGGGAGAGCTACCCGAGCAAAGTTCAACAACAAAATTACAGCAAATCGAAAACATGATTTGTATTCAGCAACGAATTGATATCTCATTTTGATATCAGTTAATCTTTACTTAATTTGATTTCAAATTTTGTTGTCAGTGTGCTGTCAATTTAAATTAATGTGAATATTTAGTGTTAGAATGGGTTTAAATCTTTAGGAAAACTATATAAAGTAATTCTAGGGATATATCATTAGTGCAATTATATTATTATATTGATTTTATATCAACCGAAAAATTCAACATATAACGATTTTTCATTTTTCTTGCGCTGATAACAAAAAAAGATATCTATTTGCTATCATCGATAGCAGGAATTGTTTTCGATTTGCTATCACAGGAACATTTTTCTGCTCTCATTTTTGATATTTTAACCGTTAAAACGACCAAAACGACAACAACTTGGGTTATCAAAATTTACAATATCACAACATCAAAATTTGTTTTCAATTTGCTATCAGACTTTGCTCGGGTAGTTACTCAGCGAGTAACTTGGCGTAACCTCGACGACACCACTTACTTGTGAATTCGTTTCATGCTATTGTTTAATCGTCAATCGTCTAAATTAACTCATACAAACTAACACTCCTTCCCTTCATTAATGGCCGTAAGGGTGTGTCCACTATTAATTGATTGGACTTTAAAGATACTCATAGGGGATGGTGTACTCCACGAGCTGTCTCTGTTGGCTCTATGTATTTTTGCAACTGGTTTTCACTCGGGAACTGGGAACTGGTAATTCGGGAAAGCCACTGGTAATTATTTTAGCGAAACTGCAAACTTTGTGGCCATAAGTTGAGGCTATTGCGCCCGAGCCTCCCAAATAAACGAATAAGTAAAAAAAAAAAAGTTGAGGCTACTATCTCAGGTTTATCCCAACCTGAAATAAGGTACGGCCATAAATAAGAGACTTTTCCCGGGATGGATGACACAATCCTACACTTTATGGGTCCGACGATAAATGGCGAATGGAGTTCTAAAATGAGACACACTTATTTTACCATCCATTTTCCGACCTTGTGCGATTTTTCTGATCAAAAGATACTGTTATTCGCTCCACGAAAAAAGGAACTTGAGACCGATAACTTCGGACGTTTCATTAAACCGAATAATTTATATTGCCAAACAAAATGTCCAGTTTCTGCTATGAAAATTTCATAACCAAATCAAACGGACGGCCGAATCCGAGAGAAAGTTAAATAAATCAAACAAAAAACTTTTTCTGGTTCCTCCTGGTCCACTCGATGGAAAAAAAAGGAAGACCCAAGTCGCAGTTGATAGGCAATCCAAGATTGATGATGGCCAATCGAACAGAGGAGGCTTCACTTGCTCGCTCTGTACAGTTGGTGAGGAGCATTGTTCAACAAATGGGAAGCCAAAAGAAGAAAAGTTGACCCAACATGCCGAGATCTGACTTCGGATCGGAGTCTTCTTTTCATCCCAATAGTGGAAAGAAAAGAAGCTAGAGACGTACTGACAAAAGTTTTCGAGTCGAGCAAAACTGGGTGGCTGTAAGAAGTTGTTTTTCTTTTCTTCTATGAAAGTTGGAAAAGTTAGGTATGCGGGAAGCGTAAACGGTTTGATTGACCCCCGGTTCCGGGACCATAACCTTTTCCTGTGTGCGGAAGTGTGGAACGGAGCGCGGTGGACGAAAGTTCATTTGCAAATACCTTTGTTATATTATTGTTTGGTTGGACTGTTGACTAAGTAATCGTGCAAAGTTCAACAACGAAATGATAGTAAATCGAAAACATGATTAGTAGTCAGTAGCAAAATGATATCAGACGACGCCACAGGGTTCTTTCAGGGAGTTTCAGGGGACAACATACGAGTGTTTTAGGTGGCTTCAGGGCAGTTCCAAAAGCGTTTCAGAGGCGTAGCAGGAACATTCCGGCGGGTTCATGAGCGTTTTACGGAGAATTTCACATGTGTTCCTGAAACGTGTCAGTGGTATTCCAGAAGTTCTCAGAAGATTTAAACGGGTCTCAGCGATGTTCTAGCGATGTTCCAGAGGCTTTCAGGGCGTTCAAGGAAATTTCATAGGCGTTCCAATGAGTCTCTGGCGTTTAAGAGACGTTTTAGGACGTTTCAGGAGGCTTTATAGGCGTTCCAAGGAGTCTCATAAGGTTTAACCCTTTGGAGCCGGAGGGGTCATATATGTATGACCTTAACATAAAAACGGCTGTTTAAATTCACCCATTCGATGAAACAGAATACTGTCTTCGACAAAGTTATTGCAAATTGAGTCCTCTATTAGGGAAAAATGGGAATGTTTGTATTTGGGACTTCATTAATAACCTAGAACATCCTGAACACCGTGAAATTTGGAAAAACGAAATAATGACATACCAGTTGTTCTTAAAGCTGAACTTGGATGTGGGTTACGATTATATGTTAAATGAATACTTCGTCAAGAATATCAAAAGGTGTTTTATATTCTGAGATGTTCTAGGTGTTCCAAATTGTCCTAGAGTGAAGTCCTTCAAATCTACAAGAATAATTTTATGTATTTTTGCCACGAATAATAGCATTGCATAACCTACTGGGATCCGTGAAGCTCTTGATATCTACAATGTCATTTATAGACACTACAGGGATATTCCAGGTCAGCCGAACTATCTTGGAGTTCAGAACTTCAGGTCTACACTCGTAACAGTAGCCATATCTGTTATAATGAGTAACGTTGCATAATCAACCACGGTTACTGGAGCAATCTGAAGTCTACTAGCTTATTATAAACCTTTGGTTCATTCAGGGTCGTCCAAACTGTTCTATAATGAAGTCCTTCAAATCTACAAGAATATCTTTATGTGTTTTCATCATAAATAATAGTATTGCATAATCTGCTGGTATCCGTGAAGCTCTTGAAATCTCAAATGCCATTTAAAGACACTACAGGGATATTCCAGATCAAACTACCTTAGAGTTCAGGTCTTCAGGTCTACACTCGTAACAGTATCCATATCTGTTATACTGAGTACAGCTGAATAATCAACCACAGTAACTGGAGCAATCTGAAGTCTACTTTTTTATTACAAACCTTTGGGACATTCAGAGTCGTCCAAACTGTTCTATAATGAAGTCCTTCAAATCGACAAGAATAACTTTATGTGTTTTCGCCCCAAATAATAGTGTTGGATAATCTGCTGGGATCCGCGAAGCTCTTAAAATCTACAATGTCATTTAAAGACACTACAGGGATATTCCAGGTTAGCCAAACTACCTTGGAGTTCAGGACTTCGGGTCTACATTCGTAACAACAGCCATACCTGCTATGCTGAGTAACGTTGTATATTTATCCGTGGTAACTGGATCAATCTGAAGTCTACTTTTTATTGTAAACCTTTGTAAACCTTTTGGACATTCAGAGTCGTCCAAACTGTTCTATTATGAAGTCCTTCAAATCTACAAGAAAAACTTTATGTGTTTTCGCCATAAATAATAGTATTGCATAATCTGCTGGGATCCGCGAAGCGCTTGAAATCTCAAATGTCATTGAAAGACACTACAGAGATATTCCAGGTTAGCCAAACTACCTTGGGGTTCTGGATTTCAGGTGTACACACGTAACAACAGCTATACCTGCTATACTGAGTAACGTTGCATATTTATTCGTGGTTACTGGACCAATCTGACGTCTACTTTTTATTATTAACCTTTGGGACATTCAGGGTCGCCCCGAGTTTTCTATAATAAAGTCCTTCAAATCTACACGAAAAACTTTTTGTGCTTTCACCATAAATAATAGCATAGCATAATCTGCCGAGATTCGTGAAGCTCTTGAAATCTCAAATGTCATTTAGAGACACTATGGGAATGTTTCAGGTCAGCCAAACTATCTGTGAGCTCAGAACTTCAGGTCTACACTCGTAACATCGGTTATATCTGACATACTGAGTAAAGTTTCATAATCAATCGCGATGACTAGATCAATCTGAAGTCTAATATATATTATTATGAGCCTTGGGACATTGACGGTCGTCCAAACTATCCTGAAGTTTAGCTCTTGATAGTAACAGTAGTTATTCTCACAATAAACTTTAATCTGTAATGCCCTTGGTATATCATGAGTTAATTCAAGATAGTTTTGAGATATGTATTCCAGATCAACAACACTGCTCCGGAGACCATAGCTTCAGGTTTACAGTTGTGATAATAGCTTTTGTCACTACGTTAAATAGTGTTTCATAATCCACTGTACTCACCAAAGCAATAGAGGAACAATAAGCGTTGTAATATATTTTTGGGATATTATGGGCTTCTTTACTGTTATGAAGCTTAGTTGATAAAAACAAGTACACCTAAACCTCATTTTACGTCCACTTTTGGCTTAGCGAAATAAAATTCTACTGCCAAAATAATAATTAAAATAGACATTTTTATATTTTTGTACACTTCTCCTAATCACGGAGATGTTTTAAAAAAAAATAAAAATGTTGAGTTTGCTCATTTTCTTGGCGGCAGAATTTTTTGTCGCTAAGTCATGCATGGACGTAAAAAAAGGACAAGGTGTACTGTAACTTTTAGAAGACTTACTGGACATGATAGATTACAAATCGTAGCTCTTAATGAAAATAGTAGACTTTAGGATCTAAACTCAAGAACAGTTTGGATGACCTAAGATGTCCCGACTAATCTGATATTGTCTAGTAACCTTTCAGACGACTTTGTATAATGCAAGAAGTTACCGTTACTCCCGCAGACTTCAGGATCTAAACTCAAGATCAGTTTGGATGACCTAGGATATCCCAACTGATCTGATATTGTCTATTAACCTTTCAGAAGACTTACTGGACATGACAGATTTCAAATCGGAGCTTTGTATAATGAAAGAAGTTACCGTTTTACCCGTAGACTTTAGGATCTAAAGTCAAGAACAGTTTGAATGACCTTGGATACCCCGACTGATCTGATACTGTTTGTTGAACTTTCAGAAGACTTACTTGACATAAGAGATTACAAATCGGAGCTTTGTATAATGAAAGAAGTTACCGTTACACCCGCAGCCTCAAAGATCAAAACTCAAGAACAGTTTTGATGACCTAGGATATCCCGACTGATGTGATGTTGTATATTAACATTCCAGAAGACTTACTGGACATGATAGAATACAAATCATAGCTTTGTATAATGAAATCATGAACATGTTAGATTACAAATCGTAGCTATGCATAATGAAAGAAGTTACCGTTACACCCGCAGACTTAAAGATCTAAACTCAAGAATAGTTTGGATGACCTAGGATATCCCGACTGATGGGATATAGTCTTTTAACCTTCAGAAGACTTACTGGATATGATAGATTACAAATCATAGCTTTGTATAATGAAATAAGTTACCGTTACACCAGTGGACTTTAGGATCTAAATTGAAGAACAGTTTGGATGATCTAGGATATCCCGACTGATCTGATACTGTCTGTTGGACATTCAGAAGACTTGACATGATAAATTACAATTCGGAGCTTTGTATAATGAAAAAAGACACCGTTACACCCGTAGACTTAAGGATCCAAACTCAAGAATATGTTGGATGGCCTAGGATATCCAGGAAAAATATTCTTCATAATATTCTGCATCATATTCTACCCCATTTTGAGCACCAAAACTACAGAACTACAGCGTTTCAGGAGCGTTTAAGGAGCGTCTCATGGAGTTTTAGAGGGTGTTATGGGCGTTCAAAGGCTGTTCAGAAAGGTTTCTGGGTATCAGGTATCAGTAGGTCGGCTCAAGAGGCACGTTCTCCTCCATTTGGGAAATTTGTGCCATCGCCATGAATACGAGCCTATTCATCATTTGATGGGATGGGATAGGGAAAGGGAAGGTAAGGGAATAGGGTCGACATAATCGCATAAGCGTGCCACAACGGGTTCAAACAGCGCCCTAAAAAGGGCACTGTAAAAAACGCATAAAGCGTAAAGTAAGCCTATAGCTACTTGCCACAACGGGTTCAAAACAACAGAACAACCTGAAGATTCACTGCCGTTCTATGCCCAATTGTCCCATGTTATATGGGAATCCCATATAACATGGGACAATTATGCGTATAACGGCAGTTCAGGCTTCTTAGGTCAGTTTCACTTAATCAAGTGTTTACCGAGTATTCGGAAACGCAGTTGCGTAAAAACTGGGTAGTTACATATCAAATGATTCAAAGTTCCACAGTCGGATTCTCAGCTAAGATATACAAATGAAGCAGCCTGTTGAGGCTTGTGATGGACAAAATCATAAGTAGGAAAACCACATTGAGTTATCTCAATTGCGTTTCTGCTACGAGATTCCTCAAAAATCATCGGAAGTCTGCATGGGGGCATCCGCAAACACCCACTTTCCTAATCGCTGCTTGACGTAATGCCGAGAAGAGATGTTGGTTTTTGAGCATTTGGTAAATCCAATTGGAAATCATTGAAAGATAAATAGGACAATTCATGCGGCTTCCAATATGGAATCGAAAGGTACGTGTTCAAAAGTATCCTGGAAATCCGAGAAAACACCCAAACAAAATTATTTTTGAATGAATGCGTTTCCGATATCGTATACAACATTGTGTAAATAAATCACAGTGGACTTTCCATTTTGGTAAGCATGTTGGTGCCCATGGAGAGGCATGTTTGCTAGAAAAACATTACGGGTGTGATGCTCGACAAAGCGTGCTAATCATTTCAAAAGAAAGAGGTCAAATTGATAGGTTTGATCTTCATACAAAAACATTATCCACTTACGGAATAAAGCTGACAGTATAATCCCACCAAGATTTGGGAATGGCAAGGCTGCAAACAAGTAGTTTTATCAAAACATTTTGGGGCTCGAGGCATGACACGCAAGATTGTCATTTCAATTTTACTAGAAGTAGCAAACATCGGGTCAAATGCAAAATGCGGAACCATATTGGGTTAATTAAAACATTACATCTACATAGAAATCCTCCCTACGAAAGTAAGGTTCTTGGACCAAAGCTGTTCTTTTATGCTGAAGATTGATCTGAGCTGTCTTAACCATAGCCACTACCCAAACTAGGCACGATCAAACTCTTACAATCACAACACAAGAAAAAAGAGCAGCGATAAAGACCAATTCGGTATCGATTGAAGAGCGCCAGAGACGAACATACACAGAGGACACTGTGAAGAAAGCATAATGCGAAGAGCCATATAGGTTATAAATAAACCTAATAAAGAACATACTAATAACCCCACCCTTATTGAGCCTCGCAGTTGAGGCTTAAGAAGGATAGCAGATTATCTCGGAGAAACACAAGGTCAACTGCACCACTGCTCCGGTTAGCGCAGTAAGGGCAGAATACTGTGGAGGGCGCCCTAATACTCCACAGGCTTCGTTTGTAGTTAGGTTTTTATTAGACCCCCCTAACCATTCATTATTTGGCACGGTAAGCATAAAGCCGCATAACACCATGAATTAGGGGCCACCTGTTTAGTGGACTCTTACCACTGGATCAGGCAATCCGTAGTGTTATTCTTAGCCAATTGAGACAACCGCTACCGCCACTACACAGCTATCTAGGCTGATCGGGAAAAGAAGTTAACATTGATGGTCAACTTCCAAACGAGCCCGAACAGCCTTTTCGGAGCTTTGTATAATGAAAAAAGACACCGTTACACCCGTAGATTTAAGGATCCAAACTCAAGAATATGTTGGATGGCCTAGGATATCCAGGAAAAATATTCTTCATAATATTCTGCATCATATTCTACCCCATTTTGAGCACCAAAACTACAGAACTAAAGCGTTTCAGGAGCGTTTAAGGAGCGTCTCATGGAGTTTTAGAGGGAGTTATGGGCGTTCAAAGGCTGTTCAGAAAGGTTTCTGGGTGATCCAAGGGCGTTCCAGGCAGGGTTGTAGAATGTCACGAAAATGTCATGGAAAATATGTCATGTTGTGTTCGAATTTAGCGAATTCATTGCGTTCAATCTTACTCTTGTCAGTTATGTGACACATGAAGCGTGACGACAACATTAGTCTTTGAAATCGAGCCTGGTATTCATATTGACATTTTCGTTGCCGTAGAAACAGATATGATTGCGATGCTCGATACCATGCCTACTGAGATGTTTGCTATGGTTGATTCAAATACGACTTAAATTCAAAAACTAATAAAAACGCCCACTACTGGAGTGAAGGATTTCTCAACTAAACTATTTCATAGAACAAAAAGGCAGTTCCATTCCGGTCATGCAGTTCCATCTTCTAATATCCACCCAGGATTTTTTTTATTGTTGCATCATAGTTTAAATATTTGGTTGGTTTTGTTGTTACATTGTCGCCACATGCATTATTATTGTTCTAATAATATGGATTAGCTTTTTGTTTCACACATCCAAATCATTGCTTTTGATCAATTTTTCAGTTACCATATTTCACACCATTTCATATGGCTATGTTCTTGTACAAAAACGTTGTTTCCCTATTTCACTTATACATACTTGATGATATTGTGATTACATTTCTATATCATTTTGATTACAATGTTTGAAATAAGTATCGTTTAAATAAACCAGTAATAACTTGATTATGTAGCAAATATACTTAGAAATTGTGAGTATTCAGTTAAACAAACAGTCTAAAAGGTGCTTTAACTACAATCTGTAAAACGAGTATTTCAGAGTAAAACAATAAACAATTCTCACCTTTCATCGCTCTACTCGCCCTCCAGCAGCTCCCCGTCTCAGTTCCCCAGCAAACAGGGCATGATATCACATTTTCGTTCCTCGAGCCGATGCGGACAATGCCGGGCGTGTTCCGAGTTCAGCACGTAACGTGTTCGCTGCTGGACGGCGTAGTCGCCGCACGTCTTGCTACAGGGAGACCACGCCGACCAGGCGGAGTAGTCGCAATCGATCGGTTCCGGCGTGTACCGGGTGCTGGGTCCCCACGAGGGGTTCGTATCGTGCCGTGAGGAATCACAGTGCACGAAGCAACGCTCCACCTTACGGAGCTTCCGGGGACACCGATGGCCACCGTTCGTTGGATGAACCTGGTTGGAAATGGAATAAAAGCAACACTTATGAACCCTGAGAAAGATTTGACCGAAGTGAACCGAAACGTTCACGTGGAGGGAAACTTACCAGAATGGTTCGGCTCTTCACGCGGAAACCTTCTCCACAGGTGGCATTGCAGGGACCTCGCTTCCAGTGCGAAGTTTTGCAGTCCTGCTTGAAGTCCGGCGAGTAGTCGGAGTTGATGATCGTCTGGTCTCTGATCGGAATGTTCGTGAATTTGCGATCTGTTAAACACACACGGGTTATCTCAATGTTTCGATTCTAAAAGAGGTTGCTCATACCTTTGCTGCAAGTGTCCAAGCAGTCTTCCCTGGACATGAAGTTATTGTTGTTACCACCACATCCCGTAAAGAAGAGAATCGAACAGTCGTTCTTGTCACTGTCGAAGTACCACCGGGTCTGCGAATCCCGACAGTTGCCAGGTTTCGGTTCCAGGAAGCACAGTTCTACCGAAAGAAACTAGATCTTAGTCCTCATACATCCCCCAAGTCCATACCCTGCAAACAACTTACCGGGCACTCCATAAAGTCCATCGCACGCCGGAAGATCGTGTCCACAGGTGACCTCCTCGACGGTTTCAACCCCGTAGCACGGATCATCCCGATCGAGCGTCATCAGCCCATTGTCGTAGTCGCCTCCAACGGATTCGTCGTCATCCTCGTCATCGTCGTCATCGTGCATGGTTGGGCGCCTTCTGGCCAAGTAGTAGTTGACGAAGCGCTTGTGGTGCATCTTGGTGTTCAGGGCAGCGTTCAGTGGCATACGGGTTCGCATCTTGCGTCCGAGGCCACATGTCACACTGCATGGGCCCCATTCGGACCATTGGGACATCTTGCATTCGGGGTTGATCTGTGGGCGTTGAAGATAGAATTTTCTTAATAAGAACATGATTGACAATCCGCGGTTGCTCCTCTGTAACTGCAAGGACAGCTGCATTTACACAGGGAGCCAACAGATGATCCTACTCTGTACTGCTACGAGAATTCACTCAAGTTCTGGCTACACAGAGACCTCTTTTTGTGCCATAATTTAAAATTATCCATACATTAGATAGGGTATTTAATGAGGGAATTTTGGACATAAGTTAAGTCAAGACTTAAATTAGCAATCTTAGTTCGCGAGAACAGGTCTCCCTGGGCGTTTGAGTTGAGACTATGGACGGTACCAGGAACTTCCCATAGAGACCTAAGGGGGCTTTAGGGGCGTTTTAGAGAGTTTCAGGAGCCTCTAATGGCGTTCAAAGAGACACCCTCTGAAACACCCCTGAGAACCCTTGAAGCGTCCGAGGGACTCTGGAATCAACCAGACTCCCAAGATCCCCTGAAACACCCCTGCAACTTCCTGGTACCTCCTGAGACCCTCTAAAAACACCTTTGAGACTTCCAGGTTCCCCTGAAATTCATTGACACCACTTGAAACGCCTCTGAGATCCCCTGAAGCGCTCCTGAGGCTCCCTGACACACTCCTGACACCTTCATGATCCCTCCTGACACCTTCATGTTCTCCTTATTACCTGTGGACCCCCTGAAATGCCCCTGATACCACCTAAAACCCCCCTGAGACTTCCCTAAATGCCCCTACGAACTCTTGGTAGCTCCTGAGATCCCTTAGAACGCCCCTGAGACCTTCAGGTACCTTTGGGCCCATATAGCCACTAAGGTAAAGGCGTGGGTACATGACCATGCTAGAGGTGACGAGTTCGATTCCCGGTCGGACTAGGAACTTTTCGTAAATAAAATTTCCTTTACTTTCTTGGGCATAGAGTATCTCGTGCCTGCCACACGATATATGTAGAGAGGCAAAATGATCATTGGCAGAGGAAGCTCTCAGTCGAAAACTGTGGAAGTGCTCATAGAACACTAAACTGAGAAGCAGGCTATGTTCCAGTGAGGGCGTGATGCCAAGAAGAAGAACCTCCAGGTACCTCTTTGAAATCTCTGCAACGCCCCTGAGAACCCTAAGTACCCCCTCAGAGCCCCTGAAACCTCCTAAAACACCCTTGATAACTCTTGGTACCCCCTGAAACACATTTAAGACCTTCAGATACCCACATAAGCCGCCTGGGATCTGCAAAACGCCCTTGAGAAGCCTCTAAACGCCCATGAGAGCCTCTAAACGCCTCTGAGACATCTTGGCATCCTCTGAGGCCCCCTAAATGCCCCTTAAACACCCAGATACCTCCCCCTGAATAACCCTTTAGACCCCCTAAATTCGCTATGTGACTCCCTAAATTCCCTAACGTAATTGAGACCTGCTGGTACCCCCTGAAACCTCCTGAGACGGCCCTTAGACCTTCATGTGCCCCCTGAAACTTCTTGGGGCCCCCTGTAGCGCCTCTGAGACCCCATGAAACCAAATTTATACTCACATTGGCGCTAATCACCGGCTGCGAAATGTCCCCGGCGCACTCCTCGCTGCACGGCACTGTCTGCTGCAACCTCGGCGGATTCGGCATCCGTTCGCACTTCTTCCGGGCTCCCTTCTTCTTGTATTTCCGGGATCGTGTCTTGTTTCCCTTACCGCATGGTGTGCTGCACTCACTCCACGGACCCCACTCGGTTACTTCACACTCCGGATCACTCTGGTAGATCACATCCAGCTCCTGACTCGTCTGATAGTCGCAGTCCCGTTCCGGTCCCACGCACGGTCTCCGTTCGAACAGCTTCTTCTTGCAATCCGCTTGCTTGGCTTTTACGGGGTATTTGAACACCCGACGGCGCGTTTGGCGACCCTTTCCGCAGCGGGAACTGCACTCGGTCCACTCGTCCCACGGTTCGGTTTCACACGCCTGTTTGTATTCGTTATCTTCGTCATCGGTTTCGCAGTTCTTCTCGTACAGTCGCTGACGAGACAAGTAGATCCGGGCTAGGGGCTTCATCTCCGCTCCACTCGGATCGTAGAACGGCGACCGTGGGTCGTTCGGGTAGTTGGACTTTATTCTTCGGATAGCATCCGGAGGGTTTGTCGGTTGATCCGGCGAGATGTAGGTGGGACCGCTGTCGGTTCCGGCATCCCATGGATACAAGTTGAGGATTTTGTTCTCAATCCAAGAACAGTTCGTCAGACACAACTCCAGTCCGGAAACTCCGACGATCCAATCCGGCGAGGGATCCAGCATCGAAACAATCGATACCAAGTGATGATTGGAATCCACCCGGAATACGGCAAACGTTTTTCCCGTCACATTCGGATATGATATGCCTCTGGCCTTGATTATTGTCCGGATCTTGTCACTCTGGTTCTTCAATTCACTTTCCAACATCCGCGTTGAACCATGTTCCGCCACTTGCTTCAACCCTTCGCTAGCCACCTGACCGTATTCCCAGAAGCGGTAGTCCACCGTATGCGATGCTCCAATGACATCGCTGAACCTGGTCAACCATCCGTTCGACGGGAAGTCCTTCGGATGAGTATGCCTGGACCAAAGTCCCTCAAAGGTCAGTTCGTACTTGGCCTCGTCGCATGCGCAGCACTCCTTCAAAACCGGAGGTTGCGTGTCCACGGAGTCTGCCTCGTCTTCGCAGAAAATCTTACTCAACGGACCATCGTCCATGTACCACACATCGCGATGTTCCACTACGGTGGCTCGGATCGCTATGCAGCCACTTCCGGCCGGAGGCGCCACCCAGTTTACCTGGATCTCGCTCTTCGGTATCGAGCTGGTTTGCGTCACCGCGTTGGGGCAACGTTCGCTGAACTTGGTCAAGGCATCTCCCAGCAGGTTGAAGGTGCCCACGTGGTGTAGGGCGCCGTTGTTCTGCGGTTCCGGTCGACTGAGGGTCATTTCCTTTTCGGCGGCCAGGAAAAATCCGGAAAACTTGTGCGGCACCTGCATGGACCGGATGCCGACCAGACTGACTGTGAAAGAGAATAAGGGAAAACAAATCAATAAACAAGAAGTCATGTGAATAGTATAAACAAAGCTGGATTTGATCCAAATCCAATCCACATCCAATCCAAATCCAATCCAAATCCAATCCAAATCCAATCCAAATCCAATCCAAATCCAATCCAAATCCAATCCAAATCCAATCCAAATCCAATCCAAATCCAATCCAAATCCAATCCAAATCCAATCCAAATCCAATCCAAATCCAATCCAAATCCAATCCAAATCCAATCCAAATCCAATCCAAATCCAATCCAAATCCAATCCAAATCCAATCCAAATCCAATCCAAATCCAATCCAAATCCAATCCAAATCCAATCCAAATCCAATCCAAATCCAATCCAAATCCAATCCAAATCCAATCCAAATCCAATCCAAATCCAATCCAAATCCAATCCAAATCCAATCCAAATCCAATCCAAATCCAATCCAAATCCAATCCAAATCCAATCCAAATCCAATCCAAATCCAATCCAAATCCAATCCAAATCCAATCCAAATCCAATCCAAATCCAATCCAAATCCAATCCAAATCCAATCCAAATCCAATCCAAATCCAATCCAAATCCAATCCAAATCCAATCCAAATCCAATCCAAATCCAATCCAAATCCAATCCAAATCCAATCCAAATCCAATCCAAATCCAATCCAAATCCAATCCAAATCCAATCCAAATCCAATCCAAATCCAATCCAAATCCAATCCAAATCCAATCCAAATCCAATCCAAATCCAATCCAAATCCAATCCAAATCCAATCCAAATCCAATCCAAATCCAATCCAAATCCAATCCAAATCCAATCCAAATCCAATCCAAATCCAATCCAAATCCAATCCAAATCCAATCCAAATCCAATCCAAATCCAATCCAAATCCAATCCAAATCCAATCCAAATCCAATCCAAATCCAATCCAAATCCAATCCAAATCCAATCCAAATCCAATCCAAATCCAATCCAAATCCAATCCAAATCCAATCCAAATCCAATCCAAATCCAATCCAAATCCAATCCAAATCCAATCCAAATCCAATCCAAATCCAATCCAAATCCAATCCAAATCCAATCCAAATCCAATCCAAATCCAATCCAAATCCAATCCAAATCCAATCCAAATCCAATCCAAATCCAATCCAAATCCAATCCAAATCCAATCCAAATCCAATCCAAATCCAATCCAAATCCAATCCAAATCCAATCCAAATCCAATCCAAATCCAATCCAAATCCAATCCAAATCCAATCCAAATCCAATCCAAATCCAATCCAAATCCAATCCAAATCCAATCCAAATCCAATCCAAATCCAATCCAAATCCAATCCAAATCCAATCCAAATCCAATCCAAATCCAATCCAAATCCAATCCAAATCCAATCCAAATCCAATCCAAATCCAATCCAAATCCAATCCAAATCCAATCCAAATCCAATCCAAATCCAATCCAAATCCAATCCAAATCCAATCCAAATCCAATCCAAATCCAATCCAAATCCAATCCAAATCCAATCCAAATCCAATCCAAATCCAATCCAAATCCAATCCAAATCCAATCCAAATCCAATCCAAATCCAATCCAAATCCAATCCAAATCCAATCCAAATCCAATCCAAATCCAATCCAAATCCAATCCAAATCCAATCCAAATCCAATCCAAATCCAATCCAAATCCAATCCAAATCCAATCCAAATCCAATCCAAATCCAATCCAAATCCAATCCAAATCCAATCCAAATCCAATCCAAATCCAATCCAAATCCAATCCAAATCCAATCCAAATCCAATCCAAATCCAATCCAAATCCAATCCAAATCCAATCCAAATCCAATCCAAATCCAATCCAAATCCAATCCAAATCCAATCCAAATCCAATCCAAATCCAATCCAAATCCAATCCAAATCCAATCCAAATCCAATCCAAATCCAATCCAAATCCAATCCAAATCCAATCCAAATCCAATCCAAATCCAATCCAAATCCAATCCAAATCCAATCCAAATCCAATCCAAATCCAATCCAAATCCAATCCAAATCCAATCCAAATCCAATCCAAATCCAATCCAAATCCAATCCAAATCCAATCCAAATCCAATCCAAATCCAATCCAAATCCAATCCAAATCCAATCCAAATCCAATCCAAATCCAATCCAAATCCAATCCAAATCCAATCCAAATCCAATCCAAATCCAATCCAAATCCAATCCAAATCCAATCCAAATCCAATCCAAATCCAATCCAAATCCAATCCAAATCCAATCCAAATCCAATCCAAATCCAATCCAAATCCAATCCAAATCCAATCCAAATCCAATCCAAATCCAATCCAAATCCAATCCAAATCCAATCCAAATCCAATCCAAATCCAATCCAAATCCAATCCAAATCCAATCCAAATCCAATCCAAATCCAATCCAAATCCAATCCAAATCCAATCCAAATCCAATCCAAATCCAATCCAAATCCAATCCAAATCCTATCCAAATCCAATCCAAATCCAATCCAAATCCAATCCAAATCCAATCCAAATCCAATCCAAATCCAATCCAAATCCAATCCAAATCCAATCCAAATCCAATCCAAATCCAATCCAAATCCAATCCAAATCTAATCCAAATCCAATCCAAATCCAATCCAAATCCAATCCAAATCCAATCCAAATCCAATCCAAATCCAATCCAAATCAAATCCAAATCCAATCTAAATCCAATCCAAATCCAATCCAAATCCAATCCAAATCCAATCCAAATCCAATCCAAATCCAATCCAAATCCAATCCAAATCCAATCCAAATCCAATCCAAATCCAATCCAAATCCAATCCAAATCCAATCCAAATCCAATAGTTTCCGGATGTACTTTAATGAACTTTTCACGTACATTTAAAAATTATTCAGGTTGTGGTGTCTTGTTTGAAAATTCCAATTATATTTTTGAAAACTTTATGAAATTTGATAATTTTCAAATAGACATTGAGAGAGAAGATTCTTAAACATTGAAATTTCTTGGTAGGGCCATCACATAATAATGAACAATTTCGAATGTTTGTACCACATTAAAAGTAGCAGCAAACTTATCAGAAGCAATTCTGTTCATGACACGTGTTATCTACTGCTATGTGAAACAAACAATTTGCATATCAAAAGCCAAATGAAGCGAAAACAATAATAAACCAGATTCACGAACAGTACGTGGCACCAACAGACAGATCTAGTGAACTGTGCAAAGCTCGAACTGCCAAAAAAATGTGTCACGATAAACCACAGCTCGGATTTCCACGGTGTACTACGATGAGCAGTACACACATGCCGCCATCATCATCATCATCGTTTTCCTACACGAAGGAAAAAAACTCATGCTGGAGCGCCCTAACGTGGTCGCGTGCTGGTGGCAGCACCATCGCCACCGCCGCCGCGCCAGTACCATTCAGTATTGGGTTGTAAAAATTTACATACTTTCCCGACGCGTGATGAAGTGGGTCTCGCTCGTAATGTAGGCGGTGGCTGCGGCACCCAACACTCAGTCACATCCGAAAAATATGGCCTTCACATAAAAAAAAATCAGTCCCACGCAAGGTCCCACGGCCGGGTTTCGAGAGTAATGAAATGAAATTTATGACCCGTCATGGCAAACGCTCAAAGGTTGAGTGGTGGAGGGGAAAAAGTGTGGGCTATGAGAGGCGCCACCGGTGCAAAAAGTCGGCCGAGGCCGCAGCCGCATATCATGCTATCAGAAACTGGAATTTGCAAATGCAGTTCGATGTGAGTCAGTTTTTTTCGGGTTTGTCGAGCTTGTGAACACATGTGGATTTTTTAGGAGAGTTTTACGACAGAGTTTGTTTTAAAGTTGAAGTGGGACTTGAAAAATTAAAACGTTTCACAGAAGTATCACCATAACTTCCTTTAAAGGCTTCAGTTATGTTTTGTGTTATGTTGAACCTTTTCGTAAACCTGTTCTCTAGGATCATGGGGTGCTCTGGGTCATCACCGAGAATTTGGAGGAGGAAGTATTACCGAAGGAATGGATGGAAGGTATCGTGTGTTCCTTCAACAATAAGCACTACTACTGAGCACTGAGTACAAGATACTCTTTCAAGTTATATTCCGCCGTCTATCACAGTTCGTGGGGCAATATCAGGCTGGATTCATCGTTCACCCACGGACCAAATCTTCACGGTACAGCAGATCAAATGGTCGCCATCCGCCAGGTGTTGCAGAAATGCCGCGAATACAACGTGCCCATGCCCACACATCACTTGTTCATCGATTTTAAAGTACGGATTCCCGGATAAACTGATACGGTTGATCAAGGCCACGATGGGGCCACGATGGGTCGAGTGATGTGTGTAGTTCGAGTATCAGGGGCACTCTCGAGTCCCTTCGAATCTCGCAGAGGGTTACGGAAAGGTGATGGTCTTTCGTGCTTGCTGTTTAACATTGCTTTAGAGGGTGTATTAAGGAGAGCAGGAATAAGCACGTGTGGAATGGTTTCCACGAAGTCTGTCCTGTTACTTGGTTTTGCTGATGATATTGTAGCTCGCAAACAACTAAAGAATAAGGACAGGCGAATCAGATTAGTCATCAATGTGTTGACGACAACGTACATGATGGCGACAGGAAATCGAGCTTACTTTGGACTCTGAAAAATTCTACGATCGAACAAAGTTCGCCGTCACACGAAGTTAACTATCTACAAAACGCCGATTAGATCGGTAGTCCTCTATGGGCACGAGACATCAACTCTACGTGCAGGGGTCTAACGCGCCCTTGGAGTTTTCGAACGGAAGATGTTGCGTATCATCTACTAGATCGATCAAGTGAAGGACGATTTGCGAACCCTTTGCAGAGTATGGAGCTGGAGACACATAGCCATTGACCAAGCGGAATGGGGACTACTACTATGTACAGTAGCGTGGTTCAAAAAATCGTTTTTGCTCCACACTGCTTATTCGATTCGTAACCAGATGCTAAGCCTTCTCCCAAAAATTGAGCTGATTTGGTTTAAAATTGAGAGTGCACAAGCCCTTCAAAGTTTGTATGGAAATTACTATGGGAAAAGGACGTTTTTCATTCAATTGACCGTAGCATTTCCCCAAGTGCCCTAGAGTGTTAGTTGACCCTTGGTACTCCTAGGCTACTCTATCAGCTACAACTTTGCCGAAGACCACATTCAAATCGGACGCCTCAATAATTAGTTATTAATTTTTATCCAGAATGAAAATCTTTGATCATGATGGTTACACTATTCGATGGGCATCACTGCAATTTGCCTTGAAACATAGTAGCCATGATTTCTGTGTGCTATCTTTGGCGCCATGTGCAGCAATGTTGCCTGCTGGGAAGCTGAACGATTACTGTTAAAGTTCCTCCAGTTGGGTAAAAATCGATAACTAATTAATGAGACGTCCGATTTGAATGTGGTCTTCGGCAAAGTTGTAGCTGATAGAGTAGCCCAGCAGTACCAAGGGTCAACTAACACTCTAGAGCATTTAAGGAAATGCTACGGTCAATTGAATGAAAAACGTCCTTTTCCCATAGTAATTCCCATACAAACTATGAAGGGCTTGTGCACTCTCAATTTTCAACCAAATCAGCTCAAAATTTGGGAGGAGGCATAGAATCTGGTTATGTATCAAATAAGCGGTGTGGAGCAAAAACGATTTTTTGAACCACGCTAATGTACAGCAGAGGACACTCAAGCCTTAGTCAGACGGGTAAGGTATAAATCATGAGAATTTGCATATGTTTACCAACGAGGCTGCAAAACGGTGAGTCGATAAGGAGAGCGTCTAATATAGCTCTGATCCTCACAAGTTCCTACCTCATGCTTCCACGGGTCAATCGATGACAAAGACCGCCAGCTAAGAGTTGTGTGCTTAGCTGGTAACAGGGTTGTTAATAGTCATCGGAGCTGAAGCATAATCACTGGGCGAGTGAGCCTTTTGGCTCGTGAATTGCAGAATGTTGGTGTGTGTGTGTTGCTGCTATTCAGGAAGTGCGGTGGCCCAAATCTGGTGAACGTGAATTCACGGTGGTGGATCCCGTCGCCAACACATCATTCAAATATAACATCTAAAACAGCGGTAGTGATGGGCAGATCCAATCCGGCAGAACATGGGGTCGGATTCATAGTGATCGGGAAACAGATGAAGCGAGCAGTGCTGCAATTTTTCGACAGGCCTTTATGATAGCGATATTTTACTTTTTTTTCATTTTCTCCGTTTTGGTTTTCCTGTCAATGTTGCTTTCCGATCACCAACACGGGAGCGAAATGAAATAGGTACTCACACTCGCACGCAGCGTGCTGAAAGCGAGAGCTGACAAGGCTAAATTTCCTTTCAATTTTCTGTAGTTGAGTGTTTTCACCCGTGCACCCTTAAATGAAACAACACAGCGCACGAGTAACTTTCACGCAGCGAGCAAAAAGACAAAAGAATTTTCACGCAGATTTGTGTAACACCGGATCAGCACATTTTTTGTGTTGATCCGGTGTTACACAAATCTGCGTGAAAATTCTTTTGTCTTTTCGGTCGCTGCGTGAAAGTTACTCGTTGCGCTGTGTACATCGAGTTCTGCGTGTGGTAGCGTATAGGGCACTCACTCTCACAAGCCACCGCTTGAGACGAATGGCCTTTCATCATGAGTAGTGTGTGGATGATTGGGAATTGATCTTGTTGGGTCGCTCACGAATGGAGCTCTCGTACTCTGTCAGTTCTCACATTGAGGAACTGAAAACGACCTCCGCAGTCATTCATTTTCGGCTGAAAAACAGGCACTGAGACTGATATTTTGCAGGACTGGAAGCGAGTAATGAGGTAGAAGCCGATCAACGAGCGGATCTGCGTATTGAGGATTTGAGGCAAATTCTTCAACTATAGCCATATCAATGCCTATGCGCCGACCAACGACAAAACCGATGACGTGAAGGATGCGTTTTACGAATGCCTTGACAAGACCTATGGAGAATGCCCAAAACATGACGTAAAGATTGTCATCGGTGACGCTAACGCGCAGGTCGGAAGAGAGGACTTTTTCCGTCCAATCATCGGTACGGAGAGCCTTCACTCCGTCACAAACGACAACGGCATGAGATTAGTTAACTTTGCTGCTGCCAGAGGGATGGCCATTAGTACCTAATTTGCACGCAAGACTATCCACAAGCACCCAAATGGCGAAGTTTGCAACCAAATCGACCATGTGCGGGTACATGGCCGACACTTCTCGGACGTCATAGATGTTAGAACTTTTAGGAGTCCCAACATCGACTCAGATCACTACCTCGTAGTTCAAGTCGTAGTTAGTAAGATTCGAGCTCGGTTATCAACCGTGTCAGACTCTAAGAACCGGCGATCGATGCGATTCAACATCTAGCGTTTTTCACCAGAAGCTGGATGAGCGGATAAGTGAAATAAACGAGAGCGATAACCTCATCACTCTGTGGGAGTCTATCCACGGAGCGATGAGTACGGCAGCGCGGGAGGTGATAGGCACTGCTCAAAGACGACCAAGGAACAAGTGGTTCGGCGAGGAGTGTCAGAGGGTAACGGATGAGAAGAATGGCGCCAGAAACCGGATGTTGGTGTCTGGGACCCGGCAGAGCAGGGAGCGATATGGGGAAGCGAGAGCAGCCGAAAAACGAATCCACCGCAGAAAGAAAAAACACAATGAGGAAAATGTGATTACTCAGGCGCAAGAAAGTATGGAGCAGAATGATATGCGGAGGTTTTACGAAACTAATAATGGCGTGCGGAGAAAAACAGCGCGTTCTCCCATCATATGCAACGACCGTGAAGGAAACTTGCTGACAGACAAAACAATGATGGTTGCCAGGAGGAGAGATCACTTCGTGGAGTTGTTGAACGGTGGTAATGGAAGAGCGACAGACAGAATTCGAATCGACGACGACGGACAAGCTGTGAAACCTCCAACGCTCGACGAGGTCAAGACAGCCATTGAAGGGCTGAAGAACAATAAGGCTGCTAGTTGGTTGGATGGTCTCATTTACCCTCTATACAAAAAGCAAAAAGGCATCGGCTGGAGTGCGCGAATTACAGAGGAATTTTGTCCGGAATTCTATTTAACAGGCTGAGGCCGATTGAGGAGTCCTTCATCGGCGAATACCAGGCAGGTTTTCGTGAGGGCCGATCAACGACGGATCAGATGTTCACCCTGCAGCAGATTCTCGATAAATTTCGGGTGTACAACTTGCAGACCCATCATCTGTTTATTGATATCAAGGCGGCGTACCATATTCAGTGAAGAGAAATGAGTTATGTATGACTGATTCGTGCGACGCTTGATGGTTCGAAATCAAGTGTACGGGTTGCGGATGAAATTTCGTCATCGTTCGTAACGTTAGACGGGCTGAAGCAGGGCGATGCTCTTTCGAACTTACTGTTCAACATAGCGCTGGAAGGAGCGATAAGGAGAGCTGGTGTGCAAAGGAGCGGAACCATTGTCACGAGCTCGCATATGCTCCTGGGCTTCGCGGATGATATGGACATCATCGGGATCGACCGTCGGGCCGTGGAAGAGGCGTTCATACCTTTTAAAAAGGAGACTGCGAGGATTGGACTAACAATTAACACCACAAAGACCAAGTACATGATTGCTGGTGGTCAACGTCGGTCCAGCCGTGGTAGTGGTGACGAAGTGGTGCTAGGTAATGTAAAGTTTGATGTTGTGGACGAATTTGTTCATCTTGGTACTCTAGTAACGTGCGATAATGATGTTACCCGCAAGGTGAAAAGACGGATTACAGCTGCGAATCGGGCCTTTTTCGGTCTGCGAAACCAGCTGAAGCCCTGTAGGCTGCAAACGAAGACAAAACTCGTGTTGCACAAGACTCTGATTCTTCCGGTCGCTTTTTACGGCCATGAATCGTGGACGTTGAGAGAAGCTGATCGGAGAGCCTTTGGAGTCTTCGAACGTAAAGTGCTGCGAACAATACTCGGCGGTAAACTGGAGGACGGCATCAGACGGTAAACCAGGCCATGAGAAGGAGAACCCTTGGATCATGGTTGGGGAAAAAGAGGTGACGAGTAACGAGAGGGCAAAAACCGCAGAGCTCACAGCCGCCCTCAAGCAGCTCCCAGTGTAGAGTACCCGAGCAGGAACGAATAACTGACACAAAACCGCAGCATAACTAAGTCAGGTATTATGCTTTAGCATAATAAACGTGCACTACCTACACACGGAAGCACTGATGATGGAAAGGATGCATTCCACGCGCAGCTTCAACGCGAGAACGATAGCTGCCCAAGCCATAATGTCAAGATCATCATGGTCCACTGCACGAAATTATGCTGGCCTGCTTACTCTCACAGAAAATTTGACGTTTGAGCGGTGCCGACACCTCTCAAACGTCAAATTTCGTGTGAGAGTAAGCGGGCCAGAACAAATTCGTGCAGTAATCCATAGGAGACTTAAACACTCAAGTTGGCCAGGAGGCTGATTTTTGACCAACGATTATCAACTGACGAACGAGAACGGCACGAGACTGAACATGGCTTGGCCATACGTGCGACTTACTTCCACCACCTACCCCAGCGTTCCGTATTGTTACATCTGGAGATCACCACAGCAGACGGAATCCCGGATTGACCACATCATGATTGATGGACACTTTTCAGACATTATCGACGAATGTAACGAGGGCGGTCATGCTGCAGTATGGGACTCGGCAGAACGTCGAACGATAGAAAAGAACACATAAACAGCAGACCCGATTCTTTCGGGAGAAAAGGCGCTGTGTTGAAGGAGCTGGGTGCGAACAATAAGAAACACGGAAGTTTTACCAGAAGCTCAAAGGCTTTGTACCGCGAACCGAAATATGCAGGAATATTAGCGGGAGCATCTTGACGGATGGATATGAGGTGATCGTAAGTTGGAATAAGTACTACGATGAACACCTGAATGGTGTGAGAAGTGCAAACATAAATGATCAAGGCAGCGGGAGAAAGGGCTACATCAGCACAGCAGGGAATAACAACGAGCCTACTCCCACGTTTAGGGAAGCTAAGGATGCTATCCTGCAACTCAAAAAAAAAAATCAAGCTAGCTGGCAACGATGGTATCGGAGCTGGACTCATCAAAATGTGTCCGGAAAAGTTGGTCACTGAACAGCTACCGAAGGGGTGGATGGAAGAGATCAAATGCCTCATCTATATATCTGTATACAAGAAAAGTGACAAGAACTTCCAAGCCATCACAAATGTCAAATGCCATGTACAAATGCCGCATACAAAGTGATATCTCAGATCATCTTCCGTTGTCTGTCACTCAAACCGACTTCATTGACGGCCGGTCGACAATGAAGCAAATTTTCGCCGTGTTGCAAGTCGTCCAAAAATCCTGCAAACACCAAGTCCCAAGCCTGTTCATCGACTTCGAGGTGGCGTACAACAGTATCGGCCGGACGGTGTCAAAAACTGCGTAAGGATATCGGATGACCAGTCTACTAATTCGTTCGAATCTCGCTGGGGACTACAACAAGGTGAAAAACTCTCATGTCTGCTGTCCAATATTGCCCTGCAAGGTGGTATGCGATGAGCCGCGAACGATTGGGCAAGCCTAGGCAGCAGTGTTACGATAGACGGGGACACTTTCGAGGTGGTGGAGGATTTCGTCTGCCTCTGATCCCTAATAATGGCACTCAACAACGTTAGCCGTGAAAGTGGAAGTTGGGCCTACTATGGGCTTCACAAGAACCTGCGGGCGCAAAAGATTCACCCTCGCACCAAATGTACCATCTACAAAACGCTGATAAGGCCGATGGTTCTCTACGGACACGAGACCTGGACTATGCTCAAGGAGGACATGCGAGCACTCGAAGTGTTCTAGCGTTGGGTGCTTAGGATAATCTTTGGCAATGTGCAGGAGAATGGTGTATGCCAGCGACGAATGAACCATGAGTTCCCTGTACTCTACAGCGAACCTGGCAGTCGGAAGGTGGGAAAAGCTGGAAGGGTACGATGGGTAGGACATGTTGTGAGCATGCCGGACAACAACCCTGCAAAGCTTGTGTACGCAAGAGATCCGAATTGAACTAGAAGACATAGAGAGCAGCAGGCAAGGTGGGTGAACCAGATGCAGAACGATCTGGCAAATGTGGGACGCGGCCAAGGTTGTAGCGAAGAATTGTTGATTTAGTTTTTAGTATGTAATGATGTAGTACTAAAATAAATGAAAAAAGTTTTCCAATCGGCATGAATTTTTCGTGCCAGCGATAAAATATCTATCCACATGTCGGAAAGTTTGTTCGACATGTGTCAGAGATTTATGAATGTGTTTTCTATGCGAGGATTATTTCCGGGTACAGATATTTTTACCGCGTTTGCTACAGTTGCAGTCTCCATGGATGGCGGCTTTGGTTGATAGTCCAACTAACTAAATCGAGCTCCCCGTCCACGAGTCTGCGGTTGTCGCGATGACGACGTCTGGTCTCGTGTGGAACTACAGTTATCGATCCCACCACGTTTCAATCAGGATTTCATTACAGAGTAAGTATGGAAAATTGCAAAATTCGTTAGAGCACTTTATCGCTGAAATGAGTTTTTTTTTTTCAATAGCGAACGAGTTGCAAAAAAAAATCCATTTACTGAGTGAAAATCTTTTTTGCTGTAAGTGCTTCCACGGCTCATCTGCCCATCATCCAAGTTGGCGACGGAATAACTATAATCATTATCGTTATTGCTTTCCAATCATTTGTTTCGCCTTGCAGTGCCTACTATGGCCTTCAACCTTCCAACCAACACCAACTAAATGGAACCGTCCGTCGGGCGTCGGATCTGGCCCTAGCGGTCCATCGCATTTCGCACGCTTGCTTCCTCTTTCCATTATCCTCTTAAATGCATTGGCCGCGCGTAAACAAAAACCATTTAGCTCTCTTGTCGATTCCGCGTTTATTGAAATGAGATTACGTGGTTGGGTACGGTTCTTTTGTGTTTTTACATGGCAGTCAGTGTGTGTACGGACGCTCGCGCACCAAGAGCAAAAGAAACATTTATAGTCAAACAATTTTTCGCCATTAAAAAGCTCTTTTTTGTCTAATGGATGGAAAAGCCATTTTCGTTGCTATAGTCGATCCGACGCCACCGTCCATGGCCTGCCTGGCCGCACATCATCCACCGACCGGGTGACAGACAACAATGGCGGCAACGGAACCGGATAATTGACAATTAAAAGAGTCCAAATGGATTTCTGTCGTTTTTCTAGGTGGGAGCGTATTTTTGCAGGTAGGTATACAGGGCAAAGGGGATGAAGAGATGATGTACAGTTTTATTATTCTACCTTGTTTGAAAAATAATTCGAATTGTCATTTGTGAAAATTTATAAATATCATGGCGATGTACTTCGTATATCTATAAATATCCACGAAGGTCACAGAATCGATTTTTTTTTCGTATACGATTAGATTAGTTAGATTAGTTAGAAGATTAGTTGTGTAGAGCTATTCGAGCATTTAGCCGAGGTACTTTTTTTGTTTTTATTTACGTGTATTTTAACATAACGCTAATTCTACACTTAAGGACAAACGTCTTGAAATCCCGCTTGAACAGTGCATCAGAACTTTAGACGCACAAATCTCAACAAGAAAGCTCCAAACAACAGTACATTTTATTATTCTGTTCTTGCTCACTTGTAATAAGCTTAAAATAAGAAGATCAGGTGCGCTGGTTTTGCTTAACCCTTCAGCACGCGCGCTGTTGTAAAATGTACAACACTACCAAAAAAACTCGCTCGTTGTATGCAGCGCAAGCGCGGTGCAGTTTCGCTTGCTTGATGGCGCGCGTCCTGAAAGGTTAAGAAGATATTTGTGCGCCCGAAATCGTGAGTAGGTACCAAAGTCGACCATTGAGGCGGCCATATTGGGATTCTAACAAGTCTGTTCTTAAAACCAATGGACTTATTTTAAGAACTTCTCGTTCCAACTCAATCAATTTCATATCAATAAGCTTGAAAATACACTGCTAGCAGGGATGTCAGGTGAAATTTTCAAATTTCTTGGGGAAAATTTCAGATGGGTTAACCGAGAAAAATAAAAAATAAATTTCTGGAGAGAAAAAAGAAATAATCGAAGATGTTTTTAGAAGAAACCTCTGAAGAATTTCTGAAGAAATTTTCGGAAGAGTTCGCTGATGAACTTCTGGATGAGTTTTTGAAATATTCTTCATTAAATTTCTGAAAAATTTCTCGGTGGTATTTAATGAGTATTTCTGGAAAAATTCTCGAAGATTTTTAGGACGAATTTTTAAGAAAAAAATCTCAAAAATTTTCTAAGGAATCCTCGAAGAAATTTTCAAAGAAATCCTGGGATGAATTTTTAGAGTTTGGAATATTTCATGAAAGAACAAATGAAAGAATTCTAGAAAAAAAAACAACTTTCAAAAAAGTTTACATCGTTTCCAATAAGTTCTCATACAAAATCAAGTTGAATTCATCTCACATCTGTAATTAGTAAATTTATTTAGTAATCAAGGTACGAGATGAACCAGCCGAGGGCTGAAAATCTCGATAATAAAGAAAAATAATAATAATAATAATAATAATAGTAATCAAGGTAAATTTATTTAGTGAAAGGGCATTTAACACTGACTAAAAACAGCATATGATTTGGAATTAACTGTCCTTTATTCTTCTCTGCTGATCGTTTATGTGTCGTAAGTCCATTGCAGCTGGCACGCACGCCATTTTATTGATATTTCGTCTCATTTTAACGAGTAATGGTTCAAGTTGAAACAAATTAAGTTCCTGTCCTCACCATTGCTAGTAGCAACTATGACCAGAAGAGAAAAAATATTTGATTCTCTATTGGTGAGGAACGAAGCCGTTTTATTTCATACAAAATGAAACGTAAATTGAACAAAAATGTAAATACAGGGTGCGTGCGATATTTTTGCACTAAATCATATCGTTATCATAAAACACGTTTTAAAAATAATTCGACAATAGATCTATACTAAATGATTTTTTTTTCGCGAACAATTGTGATTATTTCAATGATTTAGAAAGAAAAAAGTAGTTCTAATATCGATAACCTTTTTTTGAACGATCCAGAGAACCACTGCAAGTCCGTTTTAGTGTTGTTCTCTATATTTTGGTCAACAATTGTGTTATTTTAGGTAAAACTAGAATATTTTTGTGTACGAGGAGCTCCAATGGTATCATCGTTATGTGTGCCGTTCAAAAAATATCCCATAAATTTGAAAAAGAGGTTTCTAGAAGACGAAAATGCGAACAACTTAATTGTAAATATATGGAGCAGCTGCATACTATCTGCATTTTCTCAGCTGTCAAGAACGATATGAAGCTGATTTTTTCAGTGTAGTTGGGGGATTCCATAGGCTTGTTACCTACAAAAAACTACATCGCTGGAATGGAAGATAGCGGAGAAATAACTGGAAGAAGTCGGAAATTCTAATTTGAGCATTGGTATTCTACTAGGGCTGCTCAAACATTTATGAGAAAATTTAAAACTAAAATATCCTAAGTCTGGCCACCTCAATTTGCTGTTTTAGACTCCCATAAGCTACAGCACAAATTTGAGCTGAATTGATAAGGTCTTAGGTATCGCTCGACTAGTCTGAAGTTTATATGATAAAACTTGTACAAATATGTGCAGGAATGGCATAGTTTTAGTTTTCTGCCACTAGATGGCACTGAAAGCGTACAATAACCCCAAATTTTAGTATTATTATAGGGAATTCTATGCGGAACATCTTTGTTGAAGACCGTTAAGTGATCCGATGATTGCTAAAAAAAAGTTGTACCCTAGACTTAGTGTATCGAAAAAAACAACCAGTTTTTATTGATGTTATTTGATAATGTGTTAAAATCACCACGTCAAAATTATTTAAATTATAATTTTTGAAGCATATCTGTATCATTACGTCTCGTGTATCATTATCGGGCTTTTACACATTACATTTTACTGATTTCGTCTTATTTACACAACACATAGTAGAACCCGAAATGTTATTGGGCGCGCTAGTGTAAAACATAGGATCTGAAAATATTTTCTCATACCACCACGTTTTTGATTATTAATGGTTTTATATTTTTCACAGTTTACTAGAAATATGGTGCATTTGATGATGTGGGATTTATATTTTTATTGCAACCCCTTGATGAAATATTCCTGTTTGAAGGTTAGTGCAAAATTACCGCACGCACCCTGTATACTTGTTTAATAATATTTGTTATTTTAAAGAAGCATAGCTGCATCTTGTTGACTCACACTATTCTCACTTCTAATACATGCTTGTATTCCTATTGTGGTAAATTTTGTACAACATTTACGTTTTATGATGTTTATCTTTAATATAACGGTAATTTTCAAGAAAATCAGCCCAAATTTCTTACTATATCATCATTAAAATTGTATTATAGAGCCGAGATTACTGCCTTGAGGTACACCGGACACGTTTTTGAAGGGTGTAGATTGAAGGGATTCGATTTTAACACTAAGCGATCGGCCGGTCAAATAGGATCTGAACCACTCGACAAAATGGCCAGACACGCCAATTTTCTATAGTTTCTTCAGAAGTATGGCGTGGTCAACTCTGTCAAAGGCGCCTTTTATATCCAAATCGATAGCATCTACCTGCTTCCCAGCATCCATTGCTTGCAAACACGTTCACGGTAAAAAATCAGCACGCTCGATGTAAGGGAAAAATCCATTAACTATTCAACATCCCAATCAACATGATCAGCAATGTTTTTCCTTTGAAATCACAATGCTGTCAGTGTTGATTTCAGAACCAAAACACACCCACCGGAGAAAATAACTGAAAATCACTTCGATTTGCACTACTGTATGAAGCAGTACGATCCAAAGTGAAAAGCTATTGGTTTGGTAATGACTGTTTTGGACATGAAAGTAAATATAGATGACAGGTGGTAGAAAGTGTTTCGCTTCGATACGCACCTCTCTAACAGATGTGAAGTAGTGTAGTGGGAAAACAGATGATCGTGAATCTCAAGGTTCTGGTATTGAATCTTGGGTGTGGTGAACACTTTTTTTTTTAATTCTAGTTTTGAAATCAAAACATTGTCAACTACGAATTGAAGTGAATTTCCATTTAAATTGAAGAGGCATTGAATGTTCTTTTTCGAATGATATTTAATTGATAACAAACTGATTAGACAGTAGTGCGAATTCAAGTGCCAATCAGTTTATATCAGAGTGCAGATTTTTTACCGTGTTGAAGTGAACTGAGACAGATAGGTGGTGACAGACCGTTTCGGGTATTCAAATGAACTCGTCGGAATGCGGCCCGAGCTCTGTTCATCTCAGGGTACGGCCAGAGTGGACGCGTCACGCGACGCGGATTTCCCATACGATTTGACAGCTCCTTATTATTGATTGTTATTCTTTGGCGTGCGAATTTCCGCGTCGTGCCGCGTGACGCGCTCACTCTGGCCGGTACCTCAGACATCAAGGAACGAGGAAAATAGGAACTTCCTGTACAAATAATCCGAAATACTTTTATCATTTCTGCTGATATTGTTATCATACATGTATATTGATCATTTGAAGTTTTTACTGTTTGCGTCAAATACTGGTTGCAATAATACAATTTATGCACTAATGCTTCCTTCCATAAACAATTACAACTTAATCGCTGTTCAATGGCGAACAAACATAAATTCTCAAATATATGAACAGTGAGCTTCCGCCGAACAATAATGCGAAATCGATGACTATTAGACTGGGTCAACAATGTCGATTTTTTGGAACAAAGCTTTTTCGATTCGTTTTAGCGTCCAAAGCAACTGTGCAAAATTTGGGAGCGATTGGTCGCTTCCCCGTATTCCGCATTGCGATTGAAATTTGTAAGGAATTTAGTATGGGAAAACGTGTTTTTTTGCATTTTTCTCATAAATTGAAATTTTTCGTCTAAAACAGTCTAACCAATGACGGTAAAGTATAGCCTAGGATATGCCGAAAAACTTTGTCGAAGACCACAAAGTGATCCGACACTTGTGAAAAAAGTTATAACGTACAGATTGCCTAGTGGTGCTTAACATTTAACATGTAAAGGAATAACATCAATAATAAAATCTCAATTTTTGGCCTAATTTACCAGGCGAATAACTTTTTTCACATACGTCGTATCACTTTGCGGTCTTCGACAAAGTTTTTCGGCATATCCTAGGCTATACTTTAACGTCATTAGTAACATGGTATTAGACAAAAGAATTCAAGTTATGAGTAAAATGCAAAAAAGGACGTTTTCCCATACTAACTTTCATACAAATTTCAATCGCAATGCGGAATACGGGGACGCAACCAATCGCTCCCAAATTTTGCACAGTTGTTTTGGGCGCTAATATAGATTGAAGAAGCTTTGTTCCGGGTTGATACGATCAAATTTAAAGTTTCTCCATACAACGTTGACCCACTCTAATGACTATTTTCTGTTAGTGATAATCCTCTAATAAATCCATCCATCCATGACAAATATACTGTTTGTTTGCGCTATTGATGATCAACATGGGCAAGGGACACAAGTCCGAACATATGTGTGCAGTGGAACAGAAACATACACCCATGTAATCACATTGTTGAAAGCATCTGCCAAATTGATACCGATGGAATCCCCTGTAACAATTAGAGCAAACACAATACGTTTGCAAATATTTGCATTAGGAATTATGTCCTGCCATTCCATCATGTCCTATAAAAGGAACTGGTAACCAAAAGAGCGAGACACTTTACGTGTCATAAAAATGGTTCGCATCATTGTCGGTCGACAAAAAGCATCGAAAGTTCATTCAATTACCTCTAATGAAGCATAGCTACCAGGGTCGTGCAATTTCGAAAGGAAAACATGACGTACGACGACTGTAGCAAATCGTTTCCCATGCGAATAGACTGCTGTGATGCTTCATCTCTCACCCAGCAACACACTCGTTCGTTGCTGCTACAGAAACAAGTGTGTATGAAACATGGGATGATACACTTGGATTTTCGTCTCATTTATGGGTCATTGAAATACTTCAACATGCTAAAAACACTATTTATACCACATTTTTAAATAGTGGTGCACGCCAATAGAATGATAATTATGTTTTATGAAAGAGGATAACAAATTCGACCACTTAAATCCAATAAACCGGCGCCCGTAACCATTGAGAGACTAGCGCGCACCAGTGAGACACTAATGCTCTGACGGGTGAAGCACAAGCAATGTGACCGGGTGGGAGACTACCGAGTGCTACGATGAGTGGAAAAGTTTTTTTTAACGACCGAGTCATTAGAAAAATGTATGTAACACTTGAAGTGACTCATTCAAATGTTGCATGAAAGTGTATCATTGAAACGAAATTGTACGCCCCTGATAGCTACTTAACAGTATCGCACCCACACTGTCATAAAACCCCCAGACCCCCTATGGATCCCAAACTTCCACGAAAATAAAAATAAACAATGATCAATTCCAACACACTCGGTTGACTTGTTTCGATCAGACTTGCTTGCTCCCACTGACAACACCCGCACATTCCGATACATTCCTACCTACCGAGGTTCATCGGAATTCAAACTTCGAGCATACATACTACCCTCCCCCACATTATCATAGTGGAAGATACAGTAGGCGATGAATAAGCAACGCCTCATAAAATTTCATGGGCCTTGACGACCAACAGCCGGTAACAAAGAAGGCCTTTTTTTTGCTAGGATCGTCGTCTTGCGCCTACCTATCGGGAGACAATTTTTGTAGTGAGGGGATGTTGGGGTTTTACAATTTACGTTCAATCTAAATGTCTGACAAAAAGTTAAAAAGTCAGGCCAAACATGTCTAAAGGTCCTATCTGCAGAAGAGAGGCTCTCTTTGGGTTCCCTCTCTTTCGTTAATATCTCAGCTGTTCGTTTGAAATATGATTGTCTCGTTGCATAGAACGATGGTCAAAACAATCGTCTTTTGATTTGTACTGCAAAAGTAGTTGAAAAGTGTACCGTTACATTGCAATAATTAATAGAGAAAGTGAATAAAGAGAGGCTCTCTTCTGCAGATAGGACCTATTGAAATGTTTGTCCTGAGTTATTTACGTTACGTCAATTACGTTCTATCTAGATGTCTGTTGAGTGTGTAAATCTTAAAAGTGATAAAACCGTGGATGTTTTTTAACCTATGAATCACTGAATTTTCTTCTAAGCTTTTAATTTTCCGCTTTTAATTGGGTTCTTTAGGGGTATCCAGATTATTGCATAATCGGAATCTCCGTCCAAAAATTAATCTAAATCCAGAATTTCATCATTTTTGATGGCCGGGAACTATTTTTAAAATGAATTTAAAGTTTGTATGGAGAATTTTTTTTTCGGGGCGAACTGTCACTTTATCGATTAAACTGTCATTCTATCCACGGAACTTAAAACTGTTTTGTTTATTTAACCATCAAAACAAAGCAATTGGAACGCAACAGAATCACCTTATACTCAGAAAAATGAGCTCTTTCGATAAGGCTAAAGATAAGATAAGGCAATATTTAATTCGTTAAACAACCCAATTCTCCAGCTGGAAGAAAATTCCCTGTAATAGATTTATAGATTACTGGGTTTGTTCGTTCTACCCCGATGCTACTCATCCCCACCCTACTGCATGCTCCGATCCAGGATTAGGATGTGTCAAAGGTTATTCCCGGGTGGAGGTCATGGAAACTGCTTCTCGAGGTTGACACTGATTGTTCCCATGGGGATGCTTATTCGTCCCAACTATCGATGTTGTTGGTACGCATTAATATTGGATTTTTCGGATTTTGGCCCTCCAGGAGGAGGGAGAGAAATTGCCCGGAAAGTTGAGGCGGGGAGTTAGGGAGCATGGATCATTGGAATCGTTGGCTTATGGAGCTGGGTTACGCTCTGGTTGTATGTTGCGGTTTCGGAGGTGTGTCATAATTAAACCGGCATTTGGGCTTTGATGCTTGTTGAAGTTATTTTTATGACTTGTGGTGATTTTGGAAACGCGGGAAATTATGCTGGTGATTGCTATTTGATAGAGCGGTATTGAAGGGAACCAAATTGGATGTTTCATTATCTAGCGATGAAAATTTAGGGGAATAAAATGGCATGTGATTACACATTGAGTAAAGCCTGTATCCGCAATAATCGGGACACAAAAGTACGGCAGTAACTCTGTACTGAATCAATAAAAATTGGCCAAAAATTAACTGAGAACTCTTTGGTGTATGTTTATTATTTGTGCAAAATTTCATAAAAATCGATGCATTGCTTTTAACTGTGGATGAGAAACAAACAGACGACGTTTTTAAGATTTTGTACAATCATCACCAATTTTCATTCGCATACTAGGTGGTTCTTTTCCGCTACAATTCAAAGTTCTGTGAGGATAATTATGAAACTTCGTGAGCAGTTATGATACTTATAGAGACACTTCCTTGCAAAATTTCATCAACTTTTATCAATTGGATTGAAAGTTACTGGTGTTGATAGGGGATAGTGTTAGTGAAAATGTTTCATGTTTTTTGTGTGCGATGTTTGCCCATTCATAATTTTTGAATATCTCTATAAATTGTCATGAAATTTTCACAGAAGGTAGTTGATTATGTGTATATTAGACCGGCCCAAATACAAAAATGTCGAAAAATTCCACGGGGCACCCTCTAGAATCCTCCCTTTGGATGAGAAGAACAATCTGTGAAAGATTCAACTCAATCGGTTTAAAACTGAGCTGGCGCAAATGAGTTGAAGGTTTGTATGGGATTTTCAGTCCAAATATATGGGAAATTGGATGACTTCCAGTCTCTCACTCAGTACGCCGGTTCAGCGAGTTCGATTTAGCTCAGAATTGAAAGAATGGTAGTTAATACCCTAAGGAACAACTTTGTAGAAGACCATATCATGATAAAACTTAATATAGTTGCGGTTTCAGCGAACGAAAGCAGGATGAGGACATCTTCCCCTGTTTACTCTCGGTTGTTACATGCAGCACGTGTTTGCTGTTCGAAACTTGCGCTCAACATCATAGGCGGCTATGTTGTCCTTCATTTCAATTGCTCACGCACGTGGGCGGGTATCGAAACAATGAAGAATTACATAGCTGCCTATGATGTAGTGCGCAAGCTTCGACCGACAAACACGTGCTGCATGTAACAACCGAGAGTAAACAGGGGAAGATGTCCTATCCTGCTTTCGTTCGCTGAAACCGCAACTATATTAAGTTTTATCATGATATGGTCTTCTACAAAGTTGTTCCTTAGGGTATTAACTACCATTCTTTCAATTCTGAGCTAAATCGAACTCGCTGAACCGGCGTACTGAGTGAGAGACTGGAGGTCATCCAATTTCCCATATATTTGGACTGAAAATCCCATACAAACCTTCAACTCATTTGCGCCAGCTCAGTTTTAAACCGATTGAGCTGAATCTTTCACAGATTGTTCTTCTCATCCAAAGGCACGATTCTAGAGGGTGCCCCGTAAATTTTTCCATCTTTTCTTTCTCGCCATACAAATGTGGGCCGGTCTAGTGTATATTATGCATGCAAAATTTGATGATTATTGGTGTAGTACTTTCAACAATACAATCGAAACAATAAGGGGTGCTCACTAATTGTTGTCTGAAGGGCTAAAATCACGGTCTGCCCCAATATATGTTTCGACTATAAAATTGTTGCTAGTGCATCGATTTTTTTGAAATTTTGCCTATGTAAGTAAAGTAGATTGAGAGGCTTGTGTTCAAAATTTTCAGTCATTTCCTTTATCAAATTCAAAAGTTAAAGCGCTGACAAGCTAATCCAGAGGCTGTACAAAAATCAATTGCTCGCGTTCTACTGGTTCATAGCTACAACAAAAGGTACTTCACCGATTCGCATGAAATTTTGCAGGTGAAATGAACACATCTTAAGATATTTTCAGGCAAAATTTGAGCAATTTTAATGTGTCTTTTGCAGAGTTACAGCCATATTTCTGTGTCCCGATTATTGCGGATACAGGCTTTACGTCATGTGTAAATAGCGAAAGTTTTGAAACGTGCGACAAACGATGCGGAGAACTCCATAAAGTAGAATTATGGAAATATCGCACGCAATCTATTTTCAGATTCGAGGTTCATTTGGAAACAGATAACATATTTTGTAATCATTTTGTATTTTTATGTAATCGCGATAGACCAAAATTATCGATAACTAAACTTGTTATCATCTGATCATCATTGGAAAAGATGATAACAAATATAACAAAATGATAACACCGATAATAGAGTTTATTATCAAAATGATATCTCTTTGTTATCTGTATTTGCTCGGGTAGTTATTTATAAAACTAAAAGGGCAATGAAATTTCTTCTTGGATGACTTCTCCAAGAATTCTTCCATGGATTTTTCAAGAGACTGGATTTCACCCAAGAATCCACCTGCAACCAATTCCCGAAATTTTTACAGTGATTCAACCAAAATTATTTCTGAAATTCCTCAATGGGTTCCTGTCAAGATCTTTCCAGTAATTTCCATTAAAATTTCTTTCGGAAATACAAACGGGATATGTACCTTCTAAAATCCTTATCAGGATACCTCGTAAGAGTCCTCTTGGAATTCCTCTTGAGATTCCTGCTCACATTCTTCCAGAGATTTTTCCGGGACTTATCCTTAGATATCTTGAAAAATATCTCCCAGGAGTGATTCCGTTTTTTTTACGAGATACCTCTGACGATTCCGAAACGAGAAAAAATGACAATATTATGGATTTGTTCAATCCAATTATAACCAATGGCGATAACTTATAAAAGCTACAGAATGTTGGTAATCTCTAGAATAATGATACAATACATAATTTCCAGAAAAATACGACATTCTCTAGAAAAAAAATCAGAATAACTTTTTCTTGCTTTGTTTTAAAAAAATGTAGAAACAAGTTGAAAAGTTCACATAAACATTAGGGTAGGCGAGGAGGGTCATGAAAAAGTCTACGCGGCTTAAGGCATTTCCCCGAATTCCATTACCCCGGATGATTTATCGGCAAGCTTATCTGGAGACCCGCTTTGGGTAACTAACGGTGCTTCAAGTGGTTGGCCATATTTTCAACAAAGATTTTCCTTGTTTGAGCATATGTTGTTCTTTATAGCCATACTACTGAGGAACTTTTTGGCATTCTAACTGAAATGTGATCATCAGTTGAATCCTTCTTTCAAACATAGTTCAAACTAGTTACTCTTTCAAGGCATTTGTTAGCGTTTCAACCAATAATACTTTAATCAGAGATTTTTCCTTCTTTTATTCATAGGTGTACTTCCAAGGTGTACTGTCTTATAGAATAGTGACATGTCCACTAGTTCATTATTCTTATTATTCATTATTATTCTTCGGTCGTATGATCCTAAACCAATAGTTATTAAAATTTTCCTTCTTTTGGATTTTGGATGTTCTTTTAATTGTATTGGTCGAAGATTTTTACAAAGTGTTCCAGGATTTGAATATGCTTCCCTCTAAGTGTTTTGGTTCTGTAAAAGGCAGAATGAAATTTTATCAACCAAGCTATTTCATTTCGGGACTAATGGCATGGCTTTCCTTTATTTAAGCATATAAAAAAATGATTATAGAGAAAAACAATATTCGGGGTAATGTCATTCGGGATAATGGAATTCGGGGAACTGTCATAGAGTCGTCTACGCTTGTCCACGGGAGGGGAAGGAGGTGACCAAAACATATGACATCTCTATCCATGTATTACGGAAGCTCTTCTGAAATTTACGGAACCCCATTATCCTAACAAGTTTCCAAAGACGATTGAAAATAGTAAAAAACCATAATCCAGCTCTAAAACTACTGTCTGAAAAACGTATTCATTGAGTTGAAATATGATGGAATAAAAGCGCTTGTTCGACATGTGAAAAACATATTGATCAGGAACATTAGCTTGATAAGAAGTAGATAAAGGTCTCGTTCAACTATATTGTAAGGAAATCATTGCCAGTCGAATAAAGTTTTTGTTGAACATTTGAAAAGCATTTCAACTAAACATTGTTAATACCCGTGCGAAAGGTCAAACATTGGCACTTCTTCAAATGAAGAATCAATTGAACATAGCTTTAGTTCTACTATCATTACCATTATTGAGAAACATTTCAGCATTTTTGCTTGTTTGTAATTTCCAAATGTTAGTAGGGATGATGTCTCCAGGTGTTTCATCAGGGAACTGTTCAGAAGTTGCCTCAGCTATTCTTCCAGAAGTTCTTTCAGAGATCTTTTCAGGAGTTTAGTCTCCTAGACTCCTAGCTCCTACCTACAGAGATTATTCTCGCAGTTCCTTTAGAGGTTCCTGCAGGAGTTTCTTTAGTGATTCTTCCAGAAGTTCTTCAAGGGAACGCTTCATGAGTTCTTCTGTAGGTTTTATCAGGAGGATGCATGGATGCCTCGAGGAGATATATCGGGGGTTTCTTCAGAAGTTCATTTAGAAAATTCTACAGGAGTTCCCTTAAGGATTCTTCTAGGAGTTCCTTCAATAATTTCCTTAGAACTATTATCAGGCTTACCTCTAGGGTTTCCTTGAAGGATCTCTCAATTCTTACAAGAATTCCTCCAGAATTTCTTTCAGGAAATCCTCCAAGATTTCCTTCTGAAATCCCTGCAGGAAGTTTATCAGCATTTGCTTTTAAAAATCTTTTGTGGTTTCCTCCTGATAATCCTATGGGAATTTCTTCTGGAAAGCTTCCGCCTGGAAATCTTTCAAGGAACCCTTCGGAATTCCTCCGGGGATTCCTCCTGGAATCCCTTTTGAGATTCCTGCTGGTATTCCTTTGGGATTCCTATTGGAATTTCTTTGGGATTCCTGCTGGAATTTTATCTGGAATTCCTCCTTGATTTCATTTGAGGATTCTTCCTGGAATTCGTTCGGAATCCCTCTTTGAATTTCTCCTAGAATTCCTTAAAAACTTCAATCAGATTTTTTCCAGAAATTTCTGCAGGAGTTTCTCTAAGAGAGATTACCGCAGAAATTCCTTCAGGGTTTCGTACAGCAGTTTCCGCAGGGATTAGTCCAGGAGTTCCTTCAGGGATTACCCCACGAGTTCTTTCAGAGATTCCTCAAAAACTTACTTCAGGCCTTCGAGATTCTTCCTGGAATACCTTCTCCTGGAATTCTCTCGAGCATTCCTCATGGAATTCCTTCGGGATTTTCTTTGGATATCCTTCGATTATTCCTCCTACAAATTCTTTAGGCATTCCTCCTTCGATTCCTTTCATATACCTACTGGATTTCTTTCGAGGATTCTTAATAGAATTCCTTCGGGGATTCCACATGGAAATCTTCTTAGAATTTCTTTCTGCGGGGATCTCTCTCGGAGAAAATTTTGAACCATCAAAGAATCCTACGAAAGTTCCTTTCGTGTTTCGTGCAGCAGTTTCTGCAGAGATTTGTCCGGAAGTTCCTTCAGGGAGTCCTCCACGAGTTCCTTCAAAGACTGCTCTGCGTGGAATGTCTGACAATGAGCATCTCTCAGTGTGTTTAGAGTCTTTGCCCCTCAACATATCAATAGACAATTGATAACGCACGCTCATTCCTCTCCCGGGGTAACGCTTACCCTATCGGGTGACAGATGCTGACGAGATCATAGCAGGTCACGACTCTTCCTCTTTCTACGGTCACCGTTCGACCACGTTGGACGTACTGCAGTGAACCGTCGACCGAATTCCCACATTGGCGCTTCTGCAAGGTTTTATTGCGATTTTAAGCAATTAATTTCAAACAAGGTGAGAATCGCTCAGCCAGTTGAGTACAAAGCAAGGTACAAAGCAAGGAAAGTTCGGATAATTGTCCTAAATGCAAAACAAGTGGCGTGTCTCGAAGTTATGTTCGAATGTTGAAATCGAAGGACGCGCCTCTAGGGCCGTTGAGAATAGGGACGTGCCTCGAAGGCCTTCGAGAAATCGTAAAGAAAGACGCGCTTCGAAGGCCGTCGATAATGGAAAAGAAGAACGTACCTGGAAGGCCGTTACGAAATTAAAAAGAAGAACGGGCTCCGAAGGCCGTCGAGGGATGGAAGAGAGGGGCGCGTCTCAAAGATCATCGTATTGCAATGTGCCTGGAAGATCATTGTAGTTGAATGATTGGATGTTTATGGAATCGAAAGACACGGTCGGATTGCTTGACTTCGATTTTTTGAACACCTCGAAAGCCGTCAAATTGAATTGGACATCTATATATATAAAAATGAGTTTGATGTACCTTTGAGGCAACAAAACTCAAGAACGGCTGAACCGTTCAGGATGACTCTTGCACGGTTCGGTTCGTATTCGTGGTGGCTGTGTTTATATGTACAAAAAGTTACGAAAATCAACTATAAAGGAAGAAAATTGATAAAATACTGATTTTCCATGAGCTGGGAAGGAAATCAACACGTTCGAAATTAAATCAATCTAGAGTGCGGTGCTATTTTGAGCTCAACAGTTGTCAAACCACCCGAAAGACGGCAAGACAAAGTTTGCCGGGACAGCTAGTTAGAATATAAAATGAGGGACGCGTTTCCAAGAACGTCGTTTTTTAAATCAGTTGATTCACATGATTTGTATCGTGCCTCAAAAGCCGCATGCTGGGTTGACTTCAATTTGGATTAATGGAAGTATAGAAGACCGGTCTTGACGACCATCAAATTGATTGGTGTTTAGAAAATATCTTAGCATGAAGTTGAATGTATTATAGTCCTGATTGATTCGTATATGCATAGTTGAGATCTTGGTTGAGCTATTGACGTGGAATTCAGCGATATGACGTATGCCTGCACTGGAAGAAGTTTCTTTAGAGATTCTTCCTGTAGTTCCTTCAAGGTTCCCCCTGGAATTCCTTCGGGGATTTCTCCTGGAATCCCTTCGGATTCCTCGTGAAATTTCTTTGGGAATTCTTCCTAGACTCTTTTCGAGGATTCTTCCTAGAAATCCCTTGGGCATTGCTCATAGAATTCCTTAGGGGATTCCTCCTGGATATCCTCCGATGATTCCTCCTAGAAAACCTTTGGGGATTCCACCTTGGATTCCTCTGGAGATTCCTGCTGGATTTTATTTCGGGAATTGTGCTGGAATTCTTTCAAGGATTATTCCTGGGATTCCTTCGAGGACTCTTCCAAGAATTATGTCAGGAATATCGCAATAACCCCAATCAGGGATTTTTTCCAGAAGCTTCTGCAGAGATTTTTCTAAAAGAGATTCTTGAACCATTAACGATACCTGCAGAAGTTCCGTCAGGGTTCCGTACAGCAGTTTCTGTAGGGATTAGTCCACGAGTTCTTTCAGAGCTTCCTCCAGAAGTTTCTTCAATGTTTCTCCTGGAATTCCTTCGAGGATTTCTTTTGGAAATCCTTCGGGGATCCTAAAGACAAAATAGTGCGATAATATTATCTAATATGATAGTTTTCAAACCTTCTAAGAAAACAAAACAAAAACTGTATCAAAATCGATACCTTATCTCCCTTCAATGACAATGTAGTTTTTAGCGTGGTTAAAAAAATCTTTGACAAAGTTGCACACTTAAACTCCAAATTTGATCTCGGTAAAAGCGAATAACGAACTCAATCGGTAAAGGTTATTTTAACTGAAATATCGTTAAAATTTGACAGTTCTTCGAAAATAACTTGTCAAAAATGACGAAATTCGGCAATTTACGTTCATTACTGATTATCGGAAAACTGTTTTGCCACAGCAATCGGCAAACTAATCATGTTGCTGAAATTCGGTAAAGCGCATCTGTCAAAAATAAAGACGAAACGCGTTGCCGGCTGCCATCTCCAAAAAAGGATTTTTCACTTTCATCGCTGGAATGGTTCTCGTAAGTAAAGTAATTGAATTTGTTTAAAGCTAATGATGTATATGCTTCTACTGTTAATATTTGTTAATAAATCTCCCAATATTCTTTCAGTTCGTTGTTCTGCAGAAGGAGCGCTGCAGGACGGAGTGCCGGATTACAGCTTCAAATGCGCCTGTTTTTTTGCTTACGGAGAAGTCAACAAACCTACAGCAAAATGGTCCGTACCAAGCAATCCGCACGAAAAACCACCGGAGAAAAGGCTTTCCGTTAGCAGCTGGCAACAAAGGCCGCCCGCAAAAGTGCTCCCTCGACCGACGGAATGAAGTAGCCGCATCGTTACCGGCCGGGAACGGTAGCTCTGCGAGAAATCTGTGGCTACCAAAAGTCCACCGAGATGCTGATCCGGAAGTTGCAGTTCCAGCGCTTGTGTGAAAATGCGCAGGTTTCGAAGATGGGCCTGCGTTTCCAAAATGCCTTTATTACCTTGCAGCGAAGCGTACTTGGTCGGATTGTTTGAGGACACCATCTTTGCGCGATCCACGCCAAACGCGTCACCATCTAACTGGCCCGGGGCCCGGTGCATCCGTGACGAGCGTGCTCAAGGAGGAGTAGGAGGAAGTGTGGAATTATGTTTTTGTTTTTAACAATGAGTTAAAGAAACGATACAAAGCGAGAAGGTCCTTCTCAGAACCAGAGATTTCAACAAAAAAAAAAAAACATTCCGTTGTATATTTTTTCGTAATATGCTTGCGAGAATAAAATTGGTAACCTAATTATAGTTTTTCTTTCATTTTACTTCTTATTATCAAGCATGAAAGGAAATAAACATTTACTGAATTTCGGTAATAACGTATGCCGAAATTTTCGGCAATGCATTACCGAACCACTCGTCAAAGTTTGACAGTTGATCTTTGTCAAGTTTGCAGACTGGTCGGCAATTTGAACTTTTACCGAGATTTTTACCGAGCTCTCAGCTGTTGGATTCTCGGCGATTTGTTTTGCCGGCCTCGGCAAATTAAATTAAGTGTGTGTAGCTTATAGAGTAGCCCAGGAGTATCAAGGGTCAACTAACACTCTAGGGCACTTGGGGAAATGCTACGGTCGATTGAATGAAAATCGTCCTTTTACCATAGTAATTCCCATACAAACTTTGAAGGGCTTGTGCACTCTCAATTTTCAACCAAATCAGCTCAAATTTTGGGAGAAGGCATAGAATATGGTTATGAATCAAATAAGCGGTGTGGAGCAAAAACGGTTTTTTGAACCACGCTAAGTTATGCGACAGGAATAAAAAATGGGTATTGAAAAGTCATGCTCAGACTAAAAATTTTTCTAGAGCGTACTCACAACTTCTTTGTTTCGCCAATGTTGACGTCATGTTCAAATTTCGGTGATGCCAATTTACGGCACCACCGAAATTTAGCAGCGGTCTATATATTCTTCTTCGTCGTGTTTTGCGTCGAAATTGTTCGAAAAAGAACAAATTCGGACACTTTACATTGTCTGTAAAAGACGAGACCCCTACAATTCGATTCCTTGTCATTTTTTTAAATGAGTATGATTATTGAAAGTTTTCGAAAACCAGCGGCTTTGGAAAGTTATGACTTTGAATCAGTTTTTGCACTGCGACCACACAGATCCTAAATAACGGGATACATATTGCTACAACTGCCAAACCAAGTTTTTTTTTTCCAAAATGTGACCCGGAAATTCTGGCGAGATTTCTCCCAGGATCCCACCCAGTGTTGGAAAAAACTCAAATTCTCAAATCTCATGCTTGAGTTGTTTCACGCGCGATTCTTGACTCGCCAAACTCACCGCCGAAAAAATCATGCATGAGTTGACTCGCGATTTCACTCATTGCGTTATTTCATGGTGTTCTTATTATTTACATCGAAGTTTTTAGGATTATATGATAGAACAAAAGCAACATTGGATGTCGTTCAGACTGATTTGGATTCGTTTTACAAGCGAACGAGATTTCGGCGCTTGACTCGTGATAGCGAGATTTTGCATGAAAATCTCGCGCGTGAGAAAATGATTTAGAATCGCGCGCGAGTTTGCTCACGCAAGAGCGGTTCATGATTGTGCTTTGAGTGTGATTTTACCAACACTGATCCCACCATGGATTTCTGCCAGAATTTCACTTATGATTCCTCACAGAATTTTTCAGAGATTCCTGCCAACTGGCTTCTTCGCACTGAACACATGAAGATTCTGACGTTTGGGTTAAAATAGGCGGTTCAGGGTCATTTAGCCGAACGCCATCTGGCCGAATGCCGTTTGGCCGAAAAAGTAATGATGAACTTAAGTGATCATGCCACTGTTTTCTATATCAGTCTACGTCAAAAGAACAGCCTATGATTCAAAGAAGGAAAAATCTCTGCTAAAATATTCACAGTTTGACCACCACCACACCTTAATGGTAAAACTAGAAAGAATAGCTCATGATTAAAAGAAGGAAATATTTCAGATGGTCATATTGGCAGCTAGAATGTTATCCGGAGTTTGCTCACGCTTCAAAATTCTGCCAAACAACCCTTTCGGCCAAATAGCATTCGGCCAAACGGCATTAGGCCAAACGACATTCGGCCAAACGGCATTAGGCCAAATGGCCGGACACCAAAATAGGCAGTAAAATACTCAGTACTTCGGGCGTAAACGAGGTAATTTTGTTTAATTATGAATTTTGTAAGAAATCAGTTCTTTTAGTACAGTTTTCTCGCTTAAATTGTCTTATTCTGTTATGAAAAACGTTCAGCATGTTTTCATAGGCCTATGGAATAACCTGATCATTTTGGGTTAGTTTGAGCTTAAAATGAATGAGAAAGCTGCAATTATTATTTTCGAATTTCCGTTTTGGGACCGAGCGCAAAAAAGTGAAATATCCATATAAATAGCTCAACTTTGGCTCTCCAGAACTCTTTGGTTTCCCAACAAAACAACAATTGCTGCTCCTCATTTGGAAGAACTACTCTTCAACTTTCAATTTCTAGCCTTGACTACCTTGATATATCGGAAATAAAAAATATGCGACAGATAAAACTTTTTCATGTTTTACAGACTTCGTCCTCTTTTTGTTTAACTCGTTGTGGTAAATCACACATGCAACGTAAACAAAAGTATGTTTACACACATGCAAGTATAAATAGTAGAATGGGTCATCGTTTATATGGAAAAATGAAATTTCAATGGTATCCCATCAGATCAAAGCTTTTTTGATCCCATTTCAGGACCCCAATAAGTGTGCAAAATTTGGGCACGATCGGCTATGTCTACGTTTTGGGCATCGCGTTTGAAGTTTTTATGGGGTTTTACATGGGAAAACACACTTTTTTGCATTTCTCTTATAACAAGCTCGATTTTTTCTAAAACCATGTAACCGATGAAGTGAAAACATAGCCTAGGGTGACCTGAAAAATTTTGTCGAAGACCGCGAAGTGATCTGATGCTTATGAAAACAGTTATAGCGTTGGCATTGCTTGGCAAAACAGCATGATTTTGTTGCTATTGTTATTCCTTTACATGTTAAAACATAAACACATGCATGCGGTTCGTTGGTTATAACTATTTTTACAAGCATCGGATCGTTTTGCGGTCTTTAACAAAGCTTTTCAGAACACCCTAGGCTATCATTTTACAGTATCGGTTAAAAAGTTTCAAACATTTTTTTTTTCAACTTATGACAAAAATGCAAAAAAGTATGTTTCTCATCCCATACAGCAAATGCCATACAAATTTCAATTGCAATGCGCAAAGTGTAGACGCTTGCTCAAATTTTGCACAGATACTTAGGATCCGAAACAGAATCAAAAAAGCTTTGATCTGAGAAAACGGTTCCGATGACCCACACTAATACATAATGGATCAAAACAGATAAAAAAAATATGCAAAGTTGTTGTTGCCTAACAGCATATCAACCAATTTCATTTACTCCCTAATAACTTCATTCACCTTCCCTTATTGTTTCTCAATCATCAAGAAGTAGAATACCGCAACGACATTCCAAAAAACTAGACAACCCTCTCAATACTCACTGGTGTACGTCTCGCCGGGCACGTACTTGTCCGGATTGCCGGAAATCCTGAGCCGGAAGCGCCCATCTGCAGGTGATTTACTCGCACCGGATCCCTCCGGTGTCCGGTCGCATCGTAGGGCAACTGCCCCTTGTGGCAGTCCAACTATCGCTAGCAGCAGCAATGGTATAACATACCACCAACGATGACGACGGCAGACGCTCCTCCTGTGGGGCGCCGCTTTCGTCGTTGTCACCTCGCTTGTCGTCGCGTTCGTCGTCGGATTCATTGATCTACATCCGGTTCCTGTGTGGCTGAGCCGCAGGCGGTGCTATGCGATGTGATGGTCCAAAGCCGGGGTGGTGCTGCTAGGATTGTTGTTTGTGGCTTTTTCGTGCCCTGATCTGTAAAAGAAAAATCGAGAAGAATCGACTGATAATGGAGTTTTGCTCTCTATTGTGTATGAGTATGGGACATTTTGTGTCGCAGGTGCCGTGGCAGCCAGCGCAGCGGCAGGGAGGACAAAGTGACAAATTGATATTCCATGATTGATGGTGTCATTTTTCTTCTATGAGCATTCGGAAAGGATTTCCCCGGCGTTGTTGTAGGGAGGAGGCGCACATGTGGAGTGGATGCCATCTCAGAGTATAGGCTGGTCGTTTATTGATGCGACTGGCTTGTGTTGTGTGATGAGATGGAAGATGATTGGAAATGCTCCATTTCCATCTTTTGAACGAGTAGTCGTTCAAAGAAAGGCGACAGCTTTGATTGGAACAAAAGTTGTTCCTTTGAACTCGTTCTGTGAATATCTTGCCACTCTAACCCCCACTCTCCCTATCGATGACAAAACTGATTACAAATCAGGAAAAGGAAGGGATTGTGCTTCATCTACTGTATGTATAGCATGTCGTCTAAAGATAATTTCCCACAGGGATTTCATCCATATCGCAATACATTATGTCCGGTGCACTATTTTCCCAATCTTGTGCATCTGCATTCGAATGCAGATACATGATACGAAGATGACGCCTCGTGCTTCAACAGGAAGTTCTCTATCATCCCGATTCAAAGACCTCCTCTCATATGTTCCAAAGGACATAGAAATATAATGGTGCAATTGAGCATTGGCTTCTTCAACAACGTCTTGCATGAATTCCGGAACTGAATGTGATTTATTTCACTTCGAACTAAGACTGGACACAAACGGAAGAAGCCGTCGTCACAAAGGCAGACATCGTCTTACAAATGTGTGTTCCACCTTCTCAACTTCGAAGCAATCGAACATGATGCGATCGCATATCTAATGCATCTTGAACGAATGTCATTAGATTGCTTGCATAGCATATAGCTGCATTTCATCGTTGTCTGGTGAAAGCTCTTTTGCGACCATTTATTTAGGTTGGTTTACGGTTACTCAGATGAATAATTCATGAGATTTGCTGATGTGTGGGTAGGACAGAGGAACGGAGTCCATAGATATTGATGTCGAGATAGAATCAACCTATGACAGTATACTACAGATGGGCCTTCCTATAACATTAGGGTTTGGTGGCGTTCTTGATTCTTTCATTTGCCATTAAATGTTTTGCAGAAGAATAAAAGTTTAACAAGTTTCAGAATTTTAGAAGAAACCAGACTATATACACAGAACTTCATTATTAGGAATATTTCAAGAAAATTCTTTTTTTTTTACAATATTTGAAAAAAAAATCATAGAAAATTCTAAATTGACCCCATTTGCAAAAAAAAATCTAAATTTCCAATAAAAGATAGAAGCACCCATACCACAGAGAGCTGACATCCAGACTAGAACACATTTCATTCAAAAGGCTGTGTGAGGATTCGAAACCTTACTTGAGAAAGGATGCACACCAATACACGTTGAAAACACTAGCGCCGCCAAACACCATTCAGTCAGGTTTTTTTTTACGAGGGGGATACGTACCGCGTAAATAAAAACTCAGTTCAAAATTCAAGAAACCGCGTAAAAAAAGTCTCACCATTTCTCGATGAATCATGCAAAAATTAAACGATGATTTTTTTGTATGGAGTTTTTTTTTATTGACGCGGCCGCGTAAATGAAAACCGCGTAAAAAAATACCTAACTGTAATGTGTTTTCAAGTGGTGAATAACATTATTACGAGAAGCTAACCGATTGCAGCGCCACGATGTTGCCACTTGTGTTGCCGATGAAATATTCCTTACACAAAATTCAGATTGGATTTGGATGTCTGTTCTCTGTGCCCGTACAAGGTGTCCAATGTTTGCTGAATTCAGCTCTTCATTTGAGTTCGATAATGGTACAAGTTGGTTGAAGGAACTGCCTTAATAGCAGTCTGGTTATCAGAACAGAAGTATATTACATTGCCCATTTCGTGCTGCAGAAATATTGATCGCATAATGCATATAACCCGAGCAGAAGAAAATATCAACAGCATTATAAAATATGTTATATTGGCATAATAACTGTATAATGAAATCAGTTATTTTTATGTTATTAATATATGTTATTATGTTATAAACTTGTGTGTCATAAGCGGCAAATTAACAAAAAAAAACATAACAAAAAAATGTTCCTGGAAGACCAATTTAATAACATGCTCTGTTAGATTCAATAACAACTTGGCAATGAATCTTGCAGTGAATTTGAAAACTTGTTATTGTTTTGTTATAGTTCATCGCACATTTGTACATTTTAAACAGTAGAATAATAACAAAACTTGGTCTACAACAAAGTATATTATTAAAATGTTAATTAGTGGATGAATCTCAATAATTTGATATAACCAAATAAGATTTCCCAACAAACCATGTTAACATAGAGTAATACTTTGATAAGTTGATAATAACAAATTATGATACAAAAACAAGCTAAGTGATTCTGTTGTTATAAATTTGATATTTTCCTTCGGGAAGAGCAAAGATTTCGACCTGTACGATGGTGCAATGTTTACCAAGTAAGTAACACTCTCTTTGCCGATTGACTGAGGAGTTTACTGCAGTATTTAAACGGCAACGCAATCATCAATATGGAAAACAAGGTTTATCAATTGCCCAACGTATCCACACTGCCAGGAATTGCTTCGGGGCTGAGATTCATCCTAAATTCCTCCAAGAACTAGCTCCAGAATTCCATCTGAGATTCCTCTAGGAGTTTTTATTTTCGAAGTTCCTTCATGAACTCCTAAAAGGATTTCAGCAGAATTTCGTCGAATCAATTATGATAGACGGGCTTGGTAGTCAAACGGCTACCGTTTCTGATTCGTATGCAGAAGATCCTGGGATTAATCCCTGACCCGTCCCTTTCCTCCTACTTTGTATCTCTAAATACATCTACTTTCTCATCTCTACATATACTGCCCTCCGACGCATAAATGTCACATGGTACCGTAATCCGGGGTAACATTGATCAGAGTTTTTGATCTATTTGAATAGTTCTCTTGTTAAAGCAAACGTTACATATTTTATATTTTTAAATCATGTACTGGCCCTCTGAATATGTGGTACTCGAAAAAGTATTGTAAAACTTTAAAACATGTTAAAAAAGGATTTTAATAATTTTTGATTTGGTTGATTTGGGGTAACATTGATCATGTCAATGATCAATGTTCGTTTGTGTTGAAAATACCCTTACTTACTCAATTCGGGGTCGCTGATTACGAATATGTTGTTATATTCTTACAAGTTATGTACTTTTTGAGTTATTTTATGAATAAAATCCTCCAAACCGCGAATAAGGCCCAAATGTAGGCAATGGCTTAAGGAAATGATAGCAATGGAAAAAGAGCATTTTCATAAAAGTTTCATTTATTAAATCCAACTCTAGGATATCATATTGACGTATTACAGTTATTTCTAACCTCATATTGTATCTAGTATTCACGCCAAGCATGAATGTTTGACAATGTATCTCATTGCGTTGAGAAACACAGTCATGTAATAATCGAATTATTCCAATGTTTATGAAATTCAATTTTCATGAATTGCATGTCATTTAATAGCTAAATGATAGCAGATTATGATATACCATTCGATAGCAGAAGCTGATTCAATATAAAACGCTTAGTTGAACATTTCATGAGGTCGGTCAAGCCGATCAATATTACCCCGATGATCAATGATACCCCGTTTTACGGTACAATAGAAAAAAAAGAGAAAACCACATTTGACGTTTTAAAATAAACATTGACTATTGTCGTAGTTGATTGACTTAAACCCAATAAACTACCGAAACATATGTAAATTCATTTTTCGACAACATATTTCAATAATACGTATCAAACTATGACGTTTGACATAAAAACCTCGAAAATGACATTTATGCGTTCGACGGCAGTACCGTAAACCGGGGTCAAATTGATCAGCGGGGTGAAATTGATCACTCGGGTACTACATTGTAATTCCATACTAGGAACTCTTAAGCGTCGTAATGATCTTAAACTTTTTACGTCATCTGATTCGTAGATGTCTAGAGATGAGTGTAGACTTTTAATTTAAAAAAAAAAAAAATAGTTTTGCCTTATTTTTTCAAGGAATTTGCAAAGTATTTCTCACTTAGCTGAAATCAGTGCTACTAAACAATCAATTGCTAATAGGACTTCCCGTGAATTCTCTGTTTTAACATTTTTGTGGAGCCTTGGTAGAGATGTAATGCAGCTAATAAGAAAATGAAATAGTTATAAAAAGTTCATTTTATGAAGAAATAATCATTTTTTGTGATAGAAATCACTTATTTTAAATGAAATTGCCTACCTTTAGGCGTTAAAGGGAAAATTTCAAAATTTATTTTTGCATTTAAAGTATTAAATTTACTAGTTGTAAGATTTTAAACGCGTTTTTCGGTTTCAGAAGAGCGAAATTAAGCGGAGAAGGAAATTTTCCTTTTCAACCGATGCTTAATTGTGTACTGATCAATTTCGCCCCAAAGTGGCATTTCCAATATTTTGATATTTGAAGTTATTTAACTTAAAGTTCCAATTTGTTGAACAAAATTCTGTCACATGGTTCCATTGAGATCCACTGTTTACTGGTTTTACAGAAATTCTTTTGGCAATATTTGAACAGGCACTGATGTTATCCGCAAAAGTTCTTTTAAAGTGATCAATTTGACCCCGGATTACGGTACATGTCACTCCCGATCAAAAATTTGGGGTCACCCCTACCCCCGTGCTATCCTTGCTGGGACATCACGGTTCGTGTTGGGAGCGATCGCCAAACTACAGTCCACTGGTATCGAAGATCCCCATCCCAACAGAAACATTGAACATGATTTAAATGAAACTTTCTCAAAAATGTTTGTACCGTAAACTGGGGTGTAGTTGATCAGTGGGGTGAACCTGATCACTCAATTACCCGCGAATATTGACTTTCAAGAAAGCAACAATTCTATTTTAATTATTCGCAATCCAATGACGTAACATTAAAATGGAATGGTAACTTCCTTGAAAGTCTATATTCGTGGGTTATTGAGTGATCAGGTTCACCCCACTGATCAACTACACCCCAGTTTACGGTATGTAAGCTTAAGCTGAAGTTGCCAAATTTTTTAAAAAATGAATATAAACTTACAGTACTGTCGCTGGAAATTGGATCCTTAAATTTTAGCAAAATTTAATAGTAGTTTACGCGACAAGGTGCAGTGTGAAGATTTTTACAGCACGAGTTGCGTACAACGTTTTTTGGCAGCTTCATAAATTACCACTAGAGGATAGTTTTTAACAAAACTGTTTCATCAGACTGTACACTGATGTTCATAGCCATGATTAAGGAAATCTGATCATAGCAGGTTATACAGTACAGTTGTCACAATTTTTCAAATCTGCGTCCAGAAAGCATCAGTAAGTTGATCAAAACTGAAAACAGTGCTGTAATGGTTCATTACGCGACGCAAATCAGTGCTGTAATGAACCATTACAGCACTGTTAATTTGGTGTGGGAAAGTAGGCCTTTTCCTGGCAGATTCGCGTGAGGTAAAATGGCCTATTACGATGAGAAGTTGCAAAAAAAATCTTTCTCAACGTTTATTTAACATATCATATGTAGGCGAGTTACAGTAAAACATTCAGTTCAATCGGAGCATTGATTACGGAGAATGAGATGTGTGAAGTTTGCGACTTTCCTACAAAATAGAAGAAAAATCGATTTCAAATCATCAACCTTGTGTGGAAAGTCGAAAAAAATTACGCTCGACTGTAATTTTTTTTCCTTCGCTTTTTCGAACTCAGGGCATGATTCTACACCAAAAATGATCATCAGCTTACCGAGTTCAAAAATGCTGTAAACTAGTGTTATGTTTAAATTGAGCCAAAAGAAATTAACTCTCAAGCAGTCGCGTCTTTGACTACCTGCACCGACGCCGCGCTGGTGCGTGTACTCAATAGTCGACGCGACCGCTCCCATGTTAAAATTGAACTATAGATGACGAATATATCACCAAATCTCTTTTCCACGTTTTACGATAGTGACCCCAAACTTTTGGCTGATACAGCATATTGAGGGGTGACCCCAAACTTTTCGTCGATGAAATCAAGAGTTAATATACTTAATACACTCTTGCGGGGTGTCATCCCGGGTAGATGCTAATGGCAAACAAAGGACAAAATAATAACTGGTTTTGCCATCATATCTCGTTTTACCATTCTTCTGTTATTATGAAAAACTTAAAATGGCAAATCAATAGCAAAATATACACTCATGGCAAATCTTGTCATTGATATTGTTCCAACGATAGCTAAGGAGTTGGTCTTCACCGGAAGGAATTTCAGATGCGCTGAATGATTAACGCGTAGTTAAATTAAACGAAACACTTTATTTGAAAATTTTACATCTTTTGTCTCCGCGACGACTTTACACCGCGAAGCTTCCTAGTGGACTGTTACATGTTCATTCATGCCTGTCGATCACTTGCCTATTCCGTTTTGAATGGTTTTCTATTCTCCACACTACCTAGTGAGCTTTCATTCTAGGCGCGCAAACTGTCTACACAGAAAAGTTCCTACCTATCTCTGCGTTCTATCCTACAGGGCGCCCAAATGTATATTTTTTCGTAATAGTTCGTGACGTCATACAATATTCATTTTTCTTTCGTAACATATTCATTTCGCGTAAACAGATATGTTATTCATAAATAATGCTAAATAACACATCAATAACAAAAATTACTATCATGGTAAAACTTGCAATTTAGCACCTTTTATAATGTATTTTATAAAATATCAAAACAATAACATAATTTACATTCCTAGCTAAATTTGCCATTATTTTGATATTGTGAGAAATTATTTATAAACATTAGGCACCATAACATATTTTACTCTTAATATACCATTAACTATTATACTGTATATTTCAAGCATAACTTTTCAATTTGACGTATCTCGCAAAAGTAAACAAATCCGGATTCTCAGCTGTGTGTTTGATTCGCAATGGATTCTATTTGATGCACATCAATTAATGTTAATTTAGAACTCAAACAATTAAAGAGTATAATTTGTAAAATGACGTATCTATCTTTTTCGATCTTTTTAAGAAAGCTACTAGGGCACTGGTGTAGTGGGATTCTTCTTGCACGTGTAAACATCAATTCTACTAGTAGTGTACAACATAAACTTTTATTTTTGCTATTTTCTCTCTCAATGCTCAGTCAATTTGAGTGCGAATTTTACACTTTAATGTGTAATGTTTTGTACTGCTGTCGCTTTGTATATTCATACTGATACATTGTTGTATTGAATCATTGATCTTCATTACGCTGAAGATTTCGTTTTGAGTTTTTAATTTCCACAAAATAAAACTGGTTTTACAATGATCGATTAACTTAAATTTTATTTAAGTAAAAAAAAAGAAATAGCTCATTTTACCTTTCTTCTGCTACTTTGAAATAATAACTGAATCTACCATTATTTTAAAATTGAATTTGAACAACTAAACCTACCATTATTTTGATCGCCACATAAAAAGCTAAATTTGTTCTTATTCTGTTATCAATAACTCAAGAATGTCATATTTTGTTATTCACCGATATCAGTTAATTTGGGTCTTATTTTGTTATCAATATCTCAATAATAACTTATTTTGTTCTTCAATTTAATCCGCATGCTTTACCATTACTTTGTTATTACAATGGCAAAATAAGTTATTTTTAAGTTTTTCTGCTATCAAAATTTTGTTATTATTTTTGTTATTCTAACTCTCATTTCAAACAAACAAATAACACATTTTGCCATTCAAACATTCTGTTTTAATGGTAAAATTTGTCATTATTTTGCCATTAAGCTCTACCCGGGATTGGGCCACTATTCCGCACGTTTAGAATACGACGGGAATGCATATTGTATGCTATACTGTCAGAAAACATATTTCTAAGGCATTTTGCATCCACCGTCGGATGCTCTGGCTTATAAATCCGGGACAAATGTGTGGCCCAATGGCACCCCGAACGGCGGTAATTTTTTCTTAGATTTTTTGGCCAGGTTCGACAAAAAGCAGTTGAAAGCTAATATTACTGCTCTCATCTTAAAATTTGGTGCCGTAAGTTTATATTCATTTTTTAGAAAATTTGGCAACTTTGAGTTAAGTTTACATGCAAATATTTTTGTAAAAGTTTCAGCTAAATCATGTTCAAAGTTACTTTGACTTATTATCTTTTGAATGAGACCTTGTTTTTTGGAATCGGACGCAAATTGGTGGAGTTATGGGTTTAAAAAATGACATGTTTTTGAGGGGGTGAACCCAAACTTTTGATCGGGAGTCTATATTCATAAGTTCTTAGCCAGACACGGATTGAAAAAGCCGTTTTCCTTTCTTCCAACTCTCACACTGCTGCGTGCAGCATAGTTGTCCTATTTTAATAGGGATTCCCATACAACATAGGAGTACTATGCTGCACACGGCAGCATAGCACAGTGTCAATCTATCATATAACGCATATGAGTTTTGCAAGCGAACTGTGCCGGTATTGATCCGAAATGTATGAGCTACTTAAATTTCGCTTTGAGAATAAGTGCAATGTCCCAGCCCCTTATTTAGTTGATACTCAGTGAAATTAATAGAGTTCAGATCAATCACGGAGGAGTGTAACCGATCGTGTGGTTAATTCTGAAGTGAATTTGTGTTGTGACCTTTGAGCATTAACATTCATAATTAAGATCTCAATAAGGAGTTTCATTCATCGTTGTAACTGGATAATGGATATGCAATGCATTTATGAATTGAGCTCCCGCTAGAACTGACTACATGACAGATATTGAGCTGTAACGTTTTCCTTATTTCGACCATGGGATCAACCCAATCCACTGAGCATAGTTCAAAGGGTTCATAGGAACAACCAATAACATGTACAGTCAGTCTGTTACAGTTTGCAACATTTAGTCTGTGGATTTTTGTTAATGTGTATATCCTATCTGTTAAAACGTTATGTATTTGTGTTTCCGTGTATATAAATATTAAAAATAAATAAATACCCTACGTATAGGACCGTCCTATAAATACCCTAGTATAGGACCGTCCACTTTTTACAAAGACCTCTTCCCAGAAAGAAGTGATCTAACGGAAAGTTTTTTGGAAGAAAAGTTAAGGAAAAGTGAAAGTAAAATTGGAGTGTTGTATTGTTGGAGAATTGGAGTAAACCGAAACAGGTATGGAAAAGGATGTCTCAGGTTGAAGATTAGGCCTAAAAGGGGATTTTTGTGCATATGACCCGTTGAGCTTCACGCGAAATAGAGGTTAGGTCAGGTCGACCCAGCGTGACAATGAAGGGCTAGGAGTCCTTTGTGATCCATCTCTGGAGCTCAGAGCAGAAGCAATTGATGCAACTTCTTCAGATCTCGGCGGTATACAGCTAAAGACGTGCCAAGAGCCGTGAACGATTCCGGGAAGTGATCCCGGCGTCCATCTACAGGTGCGCCAATACGGTTAGTTACCACGGTAGCAGAATCCCCGAAATCCATCTAGGAGCAGATCGACGATTCTTATCCACGGTTGTTCCCCGTTCGTGCAGCAGTTGCCGACGGGCCAGGTTGTGTAAGAACCACCACATAACATATGACAGCCACACACAGATTTGTACTAAGCTAAGCTATGTTTGAAAAGTATCAATTATAATAATTTGAAGTTTACCGTAACGTAACGTATTAAAGCATTGAAGCTCAGTAAAGTATTACATTAATTTAAACAAAGATATAAAAAAAAAATGTTTAATTAAAAATTATTGTATCCTCACTATGGAAAGTTGTACCAATACTTTCAGGGACACCCTGTATTTCTTGTTAATAGTTTTTCAACGAAGCGTCGTCAAGTATGCCAATATCACTAGTAATTGGTTCAAAAACAAGTACAGTGACAATTGTTTATCGACAATCACACATGCTCAAGATTTGGCACGTTGGTTTTCCATCCAAAAGTAAGATAGTTGGTGAAAACCACTTTGACATGAATAGACAGTTCGCAATTACAGCACTAAATCGAGCAGCAGAACAGCGAGAAGAATTTTCTGAAAACAGAAATGGCTAGGCAACCGATGCGAAGTTATCCATGTTCACGGCACCACAATTCATCCTATATCCTTCCTCTGACCCAATTTTCTAGATCATTGCCATTCTGATTTTGTTGGTAGCTAGCTAGAGCCCCGCATATGCTCTAACTTCACCGGAAGTCACTATATTCATCCTGGCGTCCGGAATAAGGAAGCTAATTAGCTTCGCGCTTTAATCCGGAGCTGATGCATCTCTATCACGTTCGGGCGGCTTATGTGTGTCAGAGTTCCAGTAGGTATATGTGTGCTCAACTAAACCGGGGGCTTCCTACATCGGTGTCGCATCCGCTGAAGGAAACTAATTTACGTTCAAAGCTGCGCGCTGGCTGCTCTGTTGCATGCCAAAACCGTTGTGCTTAATTATTTCGCTAGAAATTACGGATGCCAATCCCGTTCTATCCGGAACTGCGTGAACGTTTTGGGGTGGTCCCACCACAGCGATAGAAGGAAGAGTGAGATGAAATGCTTGTATCTGCTATGCATTTTTCCAACTATATTAGTCTGCACTTTTGTTTACAGACGTTCATTGGTTCCACCGTTGTTGATTTATTTTTGTTTTTGTTAATCGGGTTTCTCGATAACTCAAGTGGCGCTTAGCACTCTGCGAGCTGTTCTTGAATTATCTACTGATTCAAAGGCAACGTATACAATTCCAACTGAATATTTTACTAAATCTCTGACACTGCAGTTTTTGTTTTCCATTAACCTAAGATAATGGAATTGCATCAAATAAAGCGATATGTTATCTGTCTATCAATATGCAAATTAATGTTTTCAATCACGACTATTACAGCACCAAAAGCGCATTTCATACCAATACCCACTGCTGTATGCACATCTGGTTAAACGGCATCTTAGCTCATGACAGCATCATCATCATCACAAGCGGGAAGCATCATCCCCTTTCCCATTCAATTTCACGCATGAACTGCTCACGGAAGCTCATAAAATAGCAATCAATTTCGCACGTTGTCGTCTTCTTTGCCGCCTCATCGCTGGCGCTGGGCTGGCTGGCCGAGCCGCGTTCCCCGCGCGCAAGAAGGATTGTTATGAGATTTTCGGCTTGGTTTTGGTTCACCGACCGAGTAAGGATGCCGTTTAGCTATACTACAGTAAGTATCTAACCTCAACAGAGCGAGGCGGAGCGGTCGTCGTAGTGCATCATCACTCTCTGTCCGTGATGCATAGAATTCCAGAGGGAACGTATCCAGCAAGTCGTTCGCTCACTTTCGGATCGGGATCAACCTCAACGGAAGGCATGCTTAGACGATGTTCAATAGTGTTAACAGATAACGGCGCGGTAATGATTTGTGAAAATTGGTTTTCTTTTCACGGTTTCCACAGTAGGGTTGTACTGCTCAAAACTGAACAGTGAACATACAAGTTTGTGAAGAATAGAGGCTGTGTACTAGGGTGTCCCAAAATAGAAAAAATGTCAAAAAGTTAACTTGATCACCCTTAGAATGATAGATTAGGGTCCTAGAAACAATAGTTCCATACATGAAAACTCAATCAAAAAATATTTAGAGGTTGCACGCATCGGTTTTATGAAAAATGAACGATTTTTGGTATTTTCACCAAAAAAATGCTAATATGAGTTGAAAAATAAAAGAAATAAAAGTCATAAATCTAAGTAAATCATAGCTCTGGATCCCGCTAACAAAGTTTGGAAGGAGTTTAAGTCATCAAAGATAATTTTATATATTTGGCATAGATTAAAATATCAAATAATCGCGATTTTTTCACAATTTGTTTCTAAAATGCTCAATTTATAAATAAGGGTTTTGAAATTTTCCCTGCCATTCACAATTCCCTTATTTTATAGCAAATTTTGTGTAGATTATTTCGGCTGAATACAGTTTTGAGCTATCTCCTTCATGAGTTGAGATATCGGCATAATGATGATAACACAATCAATGAACATAATCGCATATTCTTATGTTATTTGTTTTTGTTTATTAGTTTCTATGACTACCATGCAAAAAAGCAAATAACAAGTGTTTGACATGTTATGTTATGCAAGTACACATTCTTGAAGATTTTTAGAAATAATTGGGTTACTTTGATAATTTTACATTGATTGTGCTTACCGGTTCAAAGAAAAACTCAAAAAGTGACTCGTGTGAAGTTCTATGATATATTTTGAGTGATGTGTTTACCTTTTTGCCTTTCTCGTACACCAAGGTGTACCGAAAGGCTATATGTTCACTCCAAAAACGAAAATTTGATAGAGCCCCCGGAGGGGTCAAGTGTTATATACCAATCGACTCAGCTCGACGAGTTGAGATGATGTCTGTGTGTATGTATGTGTGTGTGTATGTGTACAAAAAAGGTCACCTCATTTTTAGATAGTAAACATCAACCGATTTTAACGACCGACGGTTCATTCGACGCGGAATCTGGTCCCATTGTTTCCTATTGAAAATGGTTCGGATCGGTCCAGCCGTTCCGGAGTTATGGCCATTTAGGTGTTCCGGATCGGTACCCCAGGAAGGGGCCAGATATGAAAACGCAACAAACCCATGCATGCGACTCATCAAACCACGGCATTTTCGATTATCTGATGAACGGGGAGAAGGAAAATAATCTTAGACTATTTCTGAACCGGTAGTGTTCCGGAACCGGTTCCGGGTGTCCTGCCGGAAGTGGCCAATAAAAAAATTGAACCAAACCCATGCATGCGACGCATCAAAGAGCTGCTTTTTCGATAACCAGATGAACGGTAAGCAGGAAAATAGTTTCATACTGTATCTGAACCGGTTGTGTTCCGGAACCGGTTCCAGGTATCCCGCCGGAAGTGGCCAATTAAAACAGTGAACCAAACCCATGCATGCGACACATCAAAGAGTAGCTTTTCTATAACCAGATGAATGGTTAGCAGGAAAATAGTTTCATACCGTATTTGAACCGGTTGTGTTCTGGAACCGGTTCCAGGTATCCCGTCGGAAGTGACCAATTAAAAAACTGAACCAAACCTATGCACGTGACGCACCAAATAGCAGCTTGATCGATAACCAGATGAACGGTAAGCAGTAAAATAGTTTCAGACCATATCTGAACCGCTTATGTATAATAAACTGACGAAGTTGAAGAGACCGAAGAATAGTAGGTCGAAACGCGTAACGCTTAACAAGCTGTTGTCGATATTTGTCACCGATAATTACCAATCAATCCACAAATAACATATCTGAACCGGTTGTGTTCCGGAACCGGTTCCAGGTATCCCGCCGGAAGTGGCCAGTTAAAAAAGTGCCATGCAAACCCATGCACATGAAACATCAAATCATCAAAAATGTTGGATAACCAGATAAACGGGCAGCAAGAAAATAGTCTCTGACCACACCTAAGATTACCAGCAGTGTTGTAGGATCAGGATTGGATGCATCGCTGAAATTACGAAGGTGAACAAAGTCAATGCAAGCGATAAATATGCGTTAAAAAACAAAATCTTAATAAAAATTAAATCGATCTTGTCAAATCACACCATTTTAGATTGCTGAGACGTAATTATACAGTAGGATGAATCAAAGTTGTATGGGAAAATTTAAATTTTATAGCATCAATCCCCTTTTGTGGTTGAAATTACTACGCACAATTTTGATGCAACTGGTTAAGCCCTCGCGCTCTGTAACACGGTTGAAATTTAAATGGGTTTTATTATGAGAAATTTCACTAGCTTGCACTTTTTTTTGTCAAATTTTACATAAATCTTATAATCAATTATAATAAAATAAAGGCTAAAGTGTGCAGAAAAAAAATTGCCGCAACATCTTGATAATGATCGGCATCCAGTGCTAGTGAAGAGGTTTGAGAGGTTTGATATTTTTTAGCTCTGCTTATACGTTTAACATAATTCATAACTTCGGAATATGAGCCATCAATAAGTTTCCGAATTCGATTATGGCCTTGATATAATAATGTTGCTTTTATAATGTTGCTTTTCTGAATAAGGCTGACACAAATTTCGGTTTTCTCTTAAGTCATGAGGGGTCCCCCTTGAAAATTTTATTAGGAATTCATCATTTTGAGGAAGGGCACAAATAAATAGGGGAGATCGGGACATAATGGACACCCGGGGCGAAATGGACACCCCTATTTTTGTCGAAAACGTTGACTTTTATGCTAAACTTTTATTACCAAATCCGATGAGTTAAGCGGAGTCGCTCATTGTTTGTGTATTTTTTCATCAAATACATTAATTATTTATCAACTCTACTCCCCCATTAATAAGTCAACGAGCACTGTGACAAAAGAAGAAAATGAAATTTGTTCCGTTCTAGAGTATTCTCAGAATTCAGGAACACTTTGGTTTATGGCTCTTGAGTACATATTCGACGAGAAAGGCACTATCACCACTAGGTGGATTAATCTGGGTTTTTTTTAAATAGATTGTGATGCTCTTGCTAAGCAAACATATAGATATTTTTTGATTGAGTTTTCATGTATGGAACTACAGTTGCTAGGACCCTAATCTATCATTCTAAGGGTGATCAAGTTAACTTTTTGACACTTTTTCTATTTTGGGACTCCCTACTGTGTACCAAATGCTGTTTTACAGCTCAACTCAGTAGTTTGAGCAGTACAGATCCTTAACTTCACTCGGCGAGACAGTTGGTTGATGTTGAGGTAGTCATTTCTTCCGCTGTCTTGATCCTCCGTGTCCGCGTACACTGTGCCATTCAGGTGTTCGTTGAAATGCTGCTACCACCTTTGAATCACCTCACATTAGTCCGTATAGATGCTCGTATCTTTCTCCCTGCACACCTTGGTTCGCAGCATGCAGCCTGTACGGGATGTGCTCATGGGCGTAGCCCATAAATTCCTCCACGAATTTATGAAGGAAGCTCTTCTGATATTTCCTAAGGAATTCGTCATGGGGTTGCTTCCGGGGTTCTTCATTGGGTTTCTTCAGGAATTCTTCAGGTGTTCTTCCATGAATTCCTTCTGGGATTCAACCGGGCATTCCTTCTGTGGTTTTTTGAGGAACAACTTCAAGAATTATTTCACACATTTGTCCAAGGATTCCTCCTGGAACTCTTCTTGGGATTTCTTCGGAAATTCATCCTATGATTTCTTCAGTAACTCCTCCTGGGATTCCCTCAGGAATTCCTCCTGCAATTTCTTCAGGTATTCTTCCTGGAATTCCTCCAGGGGTGCCTCCAGGAATTCCTTAAGGTATTCTTCCAGAAATCCCTCCAGGAATTCTTCTAGGGATTTTTTGGGAATTGTTGCAGCGATTCTAAAATTACTTCAAGGGTTCCTCCAGGAACTCCTGCAAAGATTCCTGCAGGAGTTCCTCAAGGAATTCATCCAGAGATTCCTCCAGGAATTCCACAAGAGATTCCTCCAGAAGTTCCTATTGACACTCCTCTAAGAATTCTCCAGGTATCACACCAGGAATTCCTTAAGAAATTCCTCCAGGAATTGGTTTAGGATTTCCTCCAGATATTCTCATAGCCCTTTCTCCAAAAATTTCTCCAGGTATTCATTCAAGTAATACTTCAGGGCTTCCTTCAGAAATTCCCTCAGGAATTCCTCCTGGAATTTATCCAGCAAATCTTCCAGGAATTCCTCCAAAAATTCCTCCAGGTAATAATCCAGGATTTCCTCCAGGAATTTCCACAGAAATTCCTACAAGAATACCTACAGGAATTCCTCCACGCATTCCTCTAGGTATTTTCCAAAAGTCCCCCCAGAGGTTCTTACAAGAGTTCTTCCAGAAGTACATCCAGGAATTTCTCCAGGAATTTGCACAGGAATTCCTACAGGAATTAATATTGGAATTTCTCGAGGCATTCCTTCAGGATTTTATCCAGGCATTCCTCCACAAATTCCTCCAGGAATTCTTTTAGGGATTTTTTTTGGAAATTGTTGCAGAGATTCCTCTAAAATTACTTCAATGGTTCCTCCAGAAACTCCTGCAAAGATTCCTGTAGAAATTCCTCAAGGAATGCACCCAGAGATTCCTCCAGGAATCTCTCTAGAGACTCCTCCAGGAGTTCCTCTAGAGATTCCTCCAGGAGTTAATATTGATACTCCTCTAAGAATTCGCCAGGTATTACACCAGGAATTCCTTAAGAAATCCCTCCAGGAATTGGTTTTAGATTTCCTCCATATACTCTTATAGCCTTTTCTCCAAAAATTTCTCCAGGTAATCCAAGTAATACTTCAGGGATTCCTTCAGAAAGTCCCTCAGGAATTCCTCCCGGAATGTATCCCAGCAAATCTTCCAGCAATTCCTGCAAAAATTCCTCCAGAAATTCCTCTATGAATTCTTTAGGTAATAATCCAGGATTTCCTCCAGGAATTTCCACAGGAATTCCTACAAGAATGCCTACAGGAATTCCTCCGCGCATTCCTCTAGGTATTTTCCAAAAGTTCCCCCAGAGGTTCTTTCAAGAGTTCTTCTAGATGTACATCCAAAAGTTCCTCCAGGAACTTGAACAGGAATTCCTACAGGAATTACTACAGGAATGCCTCGAGGCATCCCTCCAGGTATTTCTCCACAAATTCCTCCAGGAATTCTTTTAGGGAGTATTTTTTGGAAATTGTTGCAGGGATTCCTCTAAAATTACTTCAATGGTTCCTCCAGGAACTCCTGCAAAGATTCATGTAGGAATTCCTCAAGGAATGCGCCCAGAGATTCCTCCAGGAATTCCTCTAGAGATTCCTCCAGGAGTTCCTATTGACCCTCCTCGAACAATTCTCTAGGTATTACACCAAGAATACCTTATGATGTTCCTCCAGGAATTGGTTACGGAATTCCTCCAGATATTCATTAGCAATTTCTCCAGAAATTTCTCCAGGTAATCAACCAAGTAATTCTTCAAGGAGTCCTTCAGATATTACCCCAGGAATTCCTCCCGGAATTTATCCAGCAACTCTTCCAGGAAATTTCCAAGAATTCCTCCAGAGATTCCTCCAGGAATTCCTTCAGGGAATACTCCAGGAAATCCTCCAGGAGTTCCACCAGGAATTTCTACAGGAATTCCTCCTGGAATTTCTACAACAATTTCTCCAGAAATTTCTACAGGAATTCCTCCACGCATTCCTCTAGGAATTCTTCCAAAAGTTCCCCCAGAATTTCCTTCAAGAGCTCTTCCAGAAGTTCCTCCAAAAGTTACTCCAGGGACTTCTCCAGGAATTTGTACAGGAATTCCTACAGGAATTACTACAGGTATTCCTCTAGGCATTCCTCCAGGAATTTCTCCAGACATTCCTCCAGGAGTTCCTTCAGGGATTTCTCTAGGAATTCTTCAAGGGATTTTTCTAGGGGTATCTCCAGGAATTCCTTCAAGCATTTCTCTAGGAATTCTTTTTAGAATTACTCCAAAGAAAGAAATCTCTGGCGGATTTCGTAAAGAAATTCCAGGAGGAATTTCTTCAGGAATTGTTTGAATAATTTCTCCAGGAATTCCTTATGAAATTCCTTCAGTAATTTGTAAAGGAATTCCTACAGCAATTCTTTCTGGGATTTCTTCAGGAGATCCTCCAGGAATTCTTCTAGAGATTTCTTCAGGTATTCCTCCAGGCATGATTTCATGCATTTCTTCCAAAATTTCTTCCGGCATTCCCCCAGAAATTATTCCTGGCATTTCTTTAAAGATTCCTCCAGGAATTGCTTCAGGGATTCTTCCAAAAATTGCTTCAGGGATTTCTCCACGGATTTATCCAGCGATTTCTCCAGGCATAATTCCTCCGAGGATTTCTCCAGAAGTTCCTCCATATATTCCTCCAAGTATTCCTCTAGAAATTTGTTTAGGAATTGCTTAAGGAATTTCGCAAGGGATTCCTTCAGAATTTTTTCCAAGGATTCCTTCCAGAGTTCTCCCGAAGATTCCTTCATGAATTTATTCGGAGGATTTCTCCAGGAATTCTTCCAGGAATTCATTCAGGAACTTTTCCAGGAGATACTCCATGATTTCTCCACGATTTTTTCCAGTGATTTTACCAGGGATTCCCATAAGAATTCCTCCGCAGATTACTCCAGGAATTCTTTCCAAAATTCGTCCAACTATTATTACAGAAATTCCTCCAGAAATTCCTTTTTGAATTCCTTCAGAAATTTCGGAAGAGATTCCTTCAAAAAAATTTCCAAGGATACATCCCAGAATTCTTCTAAAGATTCCTCCATGAATTCATCCAGAAAAGGAGGATTGTTTCAGGAATTCATTCAGATATTTCTTCAGATATTCCTTCAAAAATTCCTCCACGAATACCTCTAAGAGATTTCTAGAGGAATTCATCCAGGAATTTCTCCAGAATTTCTCCTGGGATCTCATCTAGAATTTTACCTCCAGGAATTTCTCCAGAGATTCGTCCAGGTATTGCTTCAAGGATTTTCTTCCTGCAGGAATTTATGCAAGGATTTCTTCAGAAACTTGTCTAGGAATTCCTCCAGTAATTTTCCAAGAGATATGCTCATAAATTTGTCCAGGAATTCTTCCCAGCATTGCTCTAAGGATTCTTCAGAGTATTCCTCCAGGAGCTCATCCAAGGATTCCTTCGAAATTCTTCCAGGAATTCATTCAGAAATTTCTGCAGGGATTCTTCAGGAATTTCTTCAGGTATACTTTCAGCAATTTCTCCAGTGATTTCTCCGGGAATTCTTTCATGGATTTTTTCAGGCAATCTTGGGATTTCTTTAAAAAATAATTCATGGGTTCCGTGAAAAATTTCAGAAAAACTCTTCCAGCATCTTTTCCAGGAATGTACCCAAGATTTTCTCTAGGATAAACTGAACATTTTTTTATGTACTACTACAAGGATTTCTTGAGGAATGTATCGAAATTCTAGTTTAAGAAGGATGCAGTCAGAAATTCTGTCACATTTTTTTTTTTCAATCCAAGAAACCGAGCAAGAAAAACTCTAGGAGTTTCTCCAGGGATGTTTTGAGGGTGTTCCTTCAGAAAGATTCTTCATGAATTCTTCCAAAAGTTTGTTCAGAAATCTCTCGGGAATGCATCAAGAGTTTCCTTCAATTTTTGGAACTTATCCTAGGACTGCTTCAGGAATTTCACCATAAATCTGCTTCCGAATATTTTGTAAAATTTCGCCAGAAACTTCTCTTGGAATTTCATGAAGAAGTTGCCTTAAGATTTTTTATCTGTATTAACGAGATTTTTAGCCCTAGGCTAGTTCATCTCGGGACCCATGCTCTACTTCCATTCCCAAGGAAGAACTCACATTTTGCGAGTTTGTCGGAAGTGAGAAAGATCCCAGGTCCTTGGTGTGACAGTCACGAGATTTAACCATCACACTAGGTCCGCTCCACTTGCTTTAAGATTTTCCAGGGTTTCCTTCCGGAATCTCTCCAACAGTTTCTTCAACTGTTTCTTCAGGGATTCCATCAGAAATTCTTTCAATAAGTCCAGGGATTCTTCCAAGCAACACAAATGTTTCTTTGAGCCACAGCATCGCAGGTTTATATGCTAGGAGCACTTCCAGACACATCTCCCGGGAACGCTCCAGGAATTCACCCAGAGAAGGCTCCTTCAGAATTCTCTCAGGGTTACCTACCAAAATCTTTCTGAAGATTGTTTCATAAGACCCTTCCGGGAATAGGACAATTGACATATCAATAGGATTATGCTCAAAGGTGAGTATACGCAGTATATAAGAATATAAAAGTACAGTCAAAGCAGCCATCAACAACGCAGCCGAGAGCACTATCGGGTACGTAGAACGGAGTCGACGAAACGATTGGTTCGACGAGGAGTGCAGAACGGTTCTGGAGGAGAAGGATGCAGCGCGGGCGGTAATGCTGCAGCATGGAACCCGACAGAATGTGGAGCGATACAGACAGAAGCGGAAGCAGCAGACCCGTCTCTTCCGGGAGAACAAGCGCCGCCTGGAAGAAGCGGAGTGCGAGGAAATGGAACTGCTGTGCCGTTCACAGGAAACACGCAAGTTCTACCAGAAGCTCAACGCATCCCGCAAAGGCTACGTGCTGCAAGCCGAAATCTGCAGGGATAAGGACGGGAGCCTTCTGACGGACAAACGTGAGGTGATCGAAAGGTGGAAGCAGCACTTCGACGAGCACCTGAATGGCGAAGAAAATGTAGGCACGGAGGACCAAGGCAGCGGAGGAAATGACTATGTTGGTGCAGCAGAGGACGGGAACGAACCAACCCCCACGCTGAGGGAAGTTAAGGATGCCATCCACCAGCTCAAAAACAACAAAGCGGCTGGTAAGGACGGTATCGCAGCAGAAATCATCAAGATGGGCCCGGAAAAGTTGGCCATCTGTCTGCACCAGTTAGTAGTCAAGATCTGGGAAACCGAACAGCTACCGGAGGAGTGGAAGGAAGGGATAATATGTCCCATCCACAAGAAAGGCGACAAGTTAATGTGTGAGAACTTTCGAGCGATCACCGTTTTGTATGCCGCCTACAAAGTGCTATCCCAGATCATCTTCCGTCGTCTTTCACCTAAAGTAAATGAGTACGTGGGAAGTTACCAACCGGTTTCATCGACGGCCGGTCCACAACGGACCAGATTTTCACCGTACGGCAAATCCTCCAGAAATGCCGTGAATACCAGGTCCCAACGCATCACCTGTTCATCGACTTCAAAGCGGCATACGACAGTATCGACCGCACAGAGCTATGGAAAATTATGGACGAGAAGAGCTTTCCCGGGAAGCTGACTAGACTGATAAGAGCAACGATGGACGGTGTGCAGAACAGCGTAAGGATTTCTGGTGAGCTATCCAGTTCATTTGAATCTCGACGGGGACTACGACAAGGTAACGGACTTTCCTGCCTACTCTTCAACATAGCCCTGGAAGGTGTTATGCGACGAGCCGGGCTCAACAGCCGGGGTACGATCTTCACGAAATCCAGCCAATTTGTCTGTTTTGCGGATGACATGGATATTATTGCCAGAACATTTGGAACGGTGGCAGAACAGTACACCCGCCTGAAACGTGAAGCAGCAAAGGTCGGACTGGTGGTGAATGCGGCTAAGACAAAGTACATGCTGGTAGGTGGGACTGAGCGAGACAGGACAAGCCTTGGCAGCAATGTTACGATAGACGGGGATACTTTCGAGGTGGTAGAAGAATTCGTCTACCTCGGTTCCTTGCTAACGGCTGACAATAACGTGAGCCGTGAAATACGAAGGCGCATCATCAGTGGAAGTCGTGCCTACTATGGGCTCCAGAAGAAACTGCGGTCAAAAAAGATTCACCCCCGCACCAAATGTACCATGTACACTGTGGTGCATAATTGATCGGACAAACGCCGATTTTCATACAAAATGGCCAAGTTTGAGATGCTGTAACTATGGCTTGCTTTGATGGATTGAGCTCAATTTTTGACACGGAACTACAAATATGCTGAATTTTGTGTAGGGAATCGCGCCACTTGGGCGGTGGCTTCTATATTCGTCTGTTTTACATTATAACTCAGTCAAATTTGAACCAACTGACAAAACTTTTGGAATGTGGTGAGATAGGTATAGTATCTACCCGTGTACAACATTTCAAGTCAATTGGTTCAAAAATGACTGTGTTATAGTGGGAAACAGACGAATATAGAAGCCACCGCCCAAGTAGCGCGATACCCTATACAAAGTATAAAATGTTTTCGTTCACAGGTCTGGGCGTGGCAAGGCGTTGAAAAAATTGCAAAAGGGATCGGACAGCGGCACGCGTGTAAATCAAAGGGGTACCGCTGTCCGATCACTTTTGCAATATTTTCAACGCCTTGCCACGCCCAGACCTGTGAACGAAAACATTTTATACTTTGTATACACAAAATTCAGCATATTTGTAGTTCCGTGTCAAAAAATGAGCTCAATCCAACAAAGCAAACCATAGTTACAGCATCTTAAACTTGGCCATTTTGTATGAAAATCGGCGTTTGTCCGCTCAATTATGCACCACAGTGTACAAGACGTTAATAAGACCGGTGGTTCTCTACGGACACGAGGCATGGACGATGCTCGAGGAGGACCTGCAAGCACTCGAAGTTTTCGAGCGACGGGTGCTAAGGACGATCTTCGGCGGTGTGCAGGAGAACGGTGTGTGGCGGAGAAGGATGAACCACGAGCTCGCTGCACTTTATGGCGAACCCAGCATCCAGAAGGTAGCCAAAGCCGGAAGGATACGGTGGGCAGGGCATGTTGCAATAATGCCGGACAACAACCCTGCAAAGTTGGTGTTTGCTAACCATCCGGTTGGTACAAGAAGGCGTGGAGCGCAGATAGCACGATGGGCGGACCAGGTGGAGCGTGATCTGGCGAGTGTTGGGCGTGACCGACGTTGGAGAGCTGCAGCTGCAAATCGAGTATTATGGCGACAAATTGTTGATTCAGTATTATCATGAATTTGATGTGAACTAAATAAATGAATGAAATAAGAATATAAAACTGTCTTAATTTGGGCAAGGATGTACTCGGAACAATACAACTGAATGTTTGTTTTTAGAAGAATAGAGATCCAGGTCATTTCAAGATTGCTAATAAACATTGACAAATAGGATGAATAATTACTGTAAGAACTCCAATTAGACATTAGGTAGTCATTTTAAAGTTCATTCAAACGTCGAAGGAAATCATGAAGAGCATTCTGGTTAAGTACTATTTTATTTTGTTCAGTACTATTTTATTTTGTTTTCATACTTGTATTTTTTGTTAGGATGCGAGCATGCATGATAAAAATAAGCCCGGACACAACAGGGCACAATCTGTGTAGTACTAGAATTGAAGTAATGAGCTGAGTTTTTGTATGGTGAGAAGATCAGTTCTCCGTTTCTGCAATGAAATAGTTAAGAAAGCGTGGGTATTATGATTCTTTGACTAATTTGATGCTGTTTGAGCAAAATTTTGGGTAACTGTGTTGTTTAAATTACAATAAATGGAAGAAACAACAACACGATTACCCAAAGTTTTGCTCAAACAGCATCAACTTAGTCAAGGAATCATAACACCCATCGTTTTTGCACCATTTTATTGCAGAAACGGGGAGTTGACCTACTCACCATACTATTATTCAGCTCATTACTACAAATCTAGTACTTCACCGATCTGTCCTATTGTCCTTCTCATCATACAAAAATTCAGCTCATTTCTTCAATTCTAGTACTTCGCCGAATGTGTCCTATAGAGCACGATCGGTGAAGTACTAGATTTGTAGCAATGAGCTGTATGTTGAGAAGGTAAATTCTCCGTAAGTGCAAGAAAATCGTGCAAGAAGCGTGGGTATTATATTGGGGTTTTCATTAACATTTTGACTTTTATGATAATATAAGAAAAAAAAAATAATTGGAAAGTCTATTGCTACAATTTAACAAATAAAACAAAATCTATTGCTACAACAAACAAACTTATTTCGTTTAATTGTTGTACAGCGGACGACCCTTTTAATAAACTCAAGCGAACTTGCCTAACGTAAAGCGCTGCGAAGTCGTGTGCGAAATTCGATTGTGATAATAATAAATTTGGGCCGAGTCTAAATGTGTGCTAATGTCGCAATAATTCCTTGCCTAATTTGATGCTGTTTGAGCAAAACATTTGAAAACTGTGTTGTTGTTTTCTGCATTCAGAAACTAGATTTCTTCAATAGCACAGTTTTCCAAAATTTTGTTCAAACAGCATCAAATTAGACAAGGAATCGTATTAACCACACTTTTTGTACCATATCCTTGCAGAATCTAAGAATTCATCTTCACACCTGAGGAATTCCACGGAGTCATGTCAGTCGATCCTGAGCGACCATTTCAAAAATAGCTAAAACTTTGCACAATTTTTCAATTTCATCTAAATCGACATTTTTCGATATTAAACCTTCATATTCACTCACGACTAACTTTTCAAAAGGGTGTATGCGAAAATAGTTCATAAATATTCTAAAAGCTGTACAGCAAAAACGGATTGTTCGATTGTTATGAATTTTTCAGCAAAGTTAGATAACTAAATGATGATTCCTTAGAAAATATACACTGTAAAAAATTTATTTTTTTACTTTAGAAAAATATGATCTTTGTCACAAAAACACAAATATCTCAAAACCCTATCTTTTTACCAACGTCAATTTTTTAGGGCAAATGGCCCATTATATCAGCTATCTACCATAAAATTTTGGTGATGGTAAACTGATAAACAAAAAATCTATGACATTTCAAACATTTCACAATTTTTACATTTAGTAAAATAAAAAAAAATTCTGTGTAAATTTTCGAGAATTATATTTTGATGCTGATTTTTTTGTAAAGGCAACCGCCTGAATTAAACAAATTGTTTTAATGATATTTTTGTGTGATTATTCATAATTACTATAAGGAGTGTATCGTAAAGTAGTTGAAAATGTTTAAAATAGCCTCAAAAATAGTTTAATACAACTTTTAAGTAATTTTATTTTTGGAGATACTGTATAAATCCTTGAAAAAAGAAATGACTTTTATTATTTTCTAAAAAGGTTCTTTTAACTGGGTTTTTAACCTAGATTACTGAACGCATGTTTTTAAATTTTTGCACACCTTCTAAAAAATTTAAATTACGAAAAAAGTTCGATAATGTTCGAAAATTGTTAACTTTTTTGTGCAAATATAATAAGCTAAAGAATCCTCATGATATAGGCAAATTATTTTTTACAAGAAAAATCTCCACTGCATTTAAGCGCAATTCTTAAAAATGAAAAAAGGCCATTTTTGAGGAACTCCCTTTTTCTATGCTCCTCAAAAACATGTTTACGCAAATAAAAAATACATAAAATGAAATATTCGCATTTTTTTAAATAGGGTATGTTTTTTAATTTATGGACGAGTAAGTTAGGGCAAAAAAAATAATTTCATAACCTTTTAAGATATTGAAAGCAGAACTTCAAAGTTTGACCAAATAATAGACGTTTTTTGGAGTGGACCATTTTGTAGACATAGGAGATTTTTCTATCGAAAATATGAGTTTTGAAAGTCGGTGTTGAATGATATGTTATGTGTACATAACTGTGACAACCATCAATATTTTCCAGATTTTTTATCGTACAAATTTTACTCGCTACAGATTTTTGAAATGTTGAAAAATCCCTACAAAATTGCATTTTGTGCAGATTTTTATTTTGTGAGGTGTATTCATATAACCATATTTTCAATAATACTAAACATTTTCCAAATTTTTCCAAGGTATTCTAAACTTAACTATATTGTGAAGATTTCATAGAAGAACCGAAATGAAAAGACCAACCCAGCTTCGAGATAGAGCATTCTGAACATTTTCAACTACTTTCCGATACACTCCTTAGTATGTATTTGCAACTTGGACGTGATCCAGTGTTGAGATCAAAAATATTGAGAGTGTCATACTTTTTATTGTACGTGACTGGTGAAAAAATCCCTTGATAGCGTTGAAAAGCTGTTGATTAGGAAGGAAAATGGAATTAAACTTATTTTCAAGACAAAAGCTGTATAATAAAAGTTTTATATACGCGTATATGTCTAGTTTATCTGCAAAAAAAAATGCCTCTTAAAGAACAGACTTTATGATCGGAAGAATGCGAGTAACTTCAACAACAACAAATGCATAAGAGGTACATACCGATCAACGATCGATCAATTCTGACTATACATGTCAATGGTTGCTCCTCCGTGATTGATCTGAACTGGTACCAGTTGCACTGAGATCCAACTGAATAAGGGGCTGGGACATTCCACTTATTCTCAAAGTGCAATTTTAGCAGCTCATGCATATTTGATCAATAACGGCACCGGCCAAGTCCTTATAGTCAGCTGGGAAGAGAAAGGAATGTTAGAGTGTACTGGTTGTTGCTACTAGAGACCGAGAGCACTCTGCGTCCCCACAACCCGCACGGACTGGGGTATATGTTAGACGGAAAGGATGGGAGATCTGGGAGTCACCGTTGGGTCGGTGATGCGATCCATGGATAGGGTTATTTATAGTGTTCGTGATAGATTGTGTGGTGAATAAGGTGAATAAGGTCAAGCGGCACAGCACGCTTTGGTTGCATAACTTATAGGCGTATATATACACTGTGCTGTGAGTGGAAGTTGGAAGGGAGGGAAACGACTTTTTTCAATTCGTTTCTGGTTCTTGCGATGGCTATGAACATATGAATATACATGAGTTGTATATGTAGAGAAGAGAGAGCGAGAGAAAGTGGATAGATACAAAGAAGGATGAAAAGGATGAAAAGGACGGGTCAGGGATTGAACCCATGACCTTCTGCATACGAATCAGAAGCGGTAGCCACTAGACCACCAAGCCCGTCACAAATGCATAAGAGGTACATACCACAGACAAACAGACGAAACGCCTTCCACCACTTGGTGGAAAAGTTTCACGAAACACTGCGTTGTGCAATATCGTCATCAGAAGGCGCTAGTGTGAAACGTCAAGCGCACGATGGGCGCTCTTCTGGTTATGAAAGCCACAACCAAGATTCAAAATGATCGTTAAAGGCGTGGTCAATGAAAATTTCGTTTGTTTGTCTTTATACATACCATGACAATGCTCACGAAAAAGTAAAAAAATACTACCGCTATGGATATTAAAAATTTTATAGTAAATTTTTCTTTCAGTCAAGCAAACAACACCAAACTACTCAGTTAAAACTAATAAGTGATTTTGTTTATTATAATCTAACGAACAACATGAACAGTTGCTTTCTCAAAGGTCTTCAACTCAACGCTCTCCTGTAGACCATTTGATGAAAAAAAAAATGTTCAAAAGAGTTACGAAACCTCACCGAAAGCACCACAGATAAACTGAAAGAGACTGGTTATGCTCAAATGTCCACATTGAATACAAATTTACGCATTTGCACGTCCTGTCGTCTAGACTTTGACAAACGAGCCATCTGTATATCATCGGTAAAGCAGGGCGCAGGAAGTTCGAAAATGACAACAACTGAGAAATTGCCAGAAGTGCTAAGTGCAGTGAGTCATGCCACCGTACCATCAGCAACATCTGCTTAAATAATTTAACCCCGCCCCTTTTCAAAAATGTTTTGAAATATTCTTCAACATCTATACCCATTTCAATATTTTTAACGTTGCAAAACACGCTTTCAACATTCATCTTGAAGAAGAGGGAAAACACTTGTCCTCAAATGTAACAGCAAGTTAATTAATAAACGGCTAAAGCGCGGAGGGCGTGATAAAATCGGAACATTACTGTACATATAATATACATAATACATAATAAAAACAGCTTGTTTTACTCACGCAAGGCCATTAACAATTAAATCAGCATCAAACTGAGATTTCCGACCGAAATAGTTTACACTAAAAAAAAATTATTACTCAATGTGAAAGTTGTGAAATGTTTGAATTGTCATAACTTTTTTGTTAATTTGTTTATCATCGCCAAATTTTTATGGTAGATTGCTAATAAAATGACCGTTTTCCCTAAAAATTACGTTGGTAAAAAGATAGGGTTTTGTAGCAAAAAATATATTTTTTAATGTTAAAAAAGATTTTTTTCACAGTGTATATTTTCTTAGGAATCACCATTTAGATATCTAACTTTGCTGAACAATAAAATCAGCATCAAACTGTGATTTCTGACCGAAATAATTTACACAGAAAAAAATATTCACCAAATGTGAATATCGTGAAATGTTTGAAATGTTATAACCTTTTTGTTCATTAGTTTACCATCACCAAATTTTTATGGTAGATTGTTAATACAATGGACCGTCTTCCCTAAAAAAATTACGTTGGTAAAAAGATAGGGTTTTGAGTTATTTGAGTTTTTGTGGCAAAAAATATATTTTTTCATGTTAAAAAAGATTTTTTTTCACAGTGTATATTTTCTTAGAAATCACCATTTAGTTATCTAACTTTTCTGAAAAATTCATAGCAATCGAACGAACCATTTTGGCAGTGCAGATTTTTTAATATTTTTGAACCATTTTCACATACACCCTTTTGAAAAGTTAGTCGTGATTCAAAATAAAAATTTGATATCGAAAAATGGCGATTTAGATGGAACTGAAAAACTGTGCAAAGTTTTTGTTCAATAGAAAACCATGAATTAAAAAATTTCCCTAATTTTGATGCTGTTGCTTGGAATCGCTCACCTAATTCAGCTCATTCTACAAATCCAGTACTTCACTGATTTCGTCCTATTGGTACTTAAATCGTCTATTTTTGGAATAGGATGAATATGGGGGCATAGGGTGCACATACCCTATCAATGCAAAAAGCTATCAGTTAAGTACTGTGAAACTGTTCATAGAAGAAATTCTGTCCCAGTTGATTCGTAATACCAGAAAAAAAGGATTGTTTTTATTCAAGCAAATTTGATTGCCTGTCTATTGCAAACAGCTTTCCATCGCACAAAAAGTAACAGGTTCACTCCTTCACTACGTTCCTAACGCCCCGAGGCCACCCAGTTGGTCGGTCCAAGTAAAACGATCCAGCCTGAATGCTACAATTTCCTTAATTAAATTTCCCATTCTGTGGCAGCTGTGTGCCATCGGCAAAACGGTACCCTGTGACAGTTCCCTACTTGCGCTTTTTCACTATATCTATGTAGCTAGGTTGGCTGCTGGTACCTATGGTACACGTCCGTCGTCGCACAAGTTTTGTTTGCTACTGCTGACCGTGACACTGAAGAAGAGAAATTTCGTAATAAACTAAATGTTGCTTTTGTCTTCTCAACAGGATGCTTCGAATAGCGAAGCACCATCTGCTTGAACCTCTCATAAGAATCACTCACCAGGACTATTGGATAATGTTTCGATAAGTTAGATGGTGTTCACGAAGCACTTTGGGGTTAAATTCTTTGAATTTGTAACGCAAAATCTTCTGGTGAATGGCCACTAGAATGGCTATGTTGCCTTTGAATAAGATTTGAATGTAAGTAGCCATATATAATGTAACACATTGACCGTTTTTCTGTCTACTCTATGTAACATAAACTAATGCAACTGCTCAAGTGTGTGTATCAAAATCAGAATTATATTACTTAAAGAAGGGAAAAACGTCGAAATGCTTTGTTTTAAATAAGAACCAAGAGATCAAAAATAATAACTGACATTGTTTGATGAAATAACTGAAGAATGGGCCATCCTCCACATTTATACGAAAGACATACGAACATTTTTCAAAGTACAGGTCGGACTCGATTATCCGGATTCGGGTTCTAAACCTTTCCACACATATATCTAGGGAACGAAATGTTGTATGAAGTGAAAGGAAAGTAATTGAAGGAAAGTTTTTTTTTTCAGATATCACCCAAACATTTTACAAATATATTAAATCCTCTTTTTATGCAGGTTATTCTTATGCACTTTTAATTTATGCACCTTCTTTTTAATGCCCTGCATAAAAACAGGGAGATCTAATCAGAATCCTAGTCAGAATCAATATTGCGTAAAATGTATGCAATAATGATGGTAACTAAGGCAACGGTGACCAGGAAGCGTTTATAGGGGAGAGCAAAAGAAGATTGCCTAAACGTTTCCGGGGGTTCTAAGGGGTTTCAGCGGGTGCCAGGAGATCTCAAGGGCGTTCCAAGAGCGTCCCAGGGGTTTTCAGAGGACGCCAGAATGTCTTAGGGGAGGTTAAGGGGGTCTCAGGTGGTCTCAGAGGAGTTACATAGGGCCTCAGCGGGTATCAGGGGTTTCAGGAGAAATTTAGCGGTTTTCAGGGAGTACCAGGATATCTCCAGGGTAGTTTCAAAAGCGTCTCAAGTTGTTCCAAAGTCCTTAATAGAATCTCAGGGGTATTCCAGAGGGTCTCAGGAGCGTTTGAAGTGATACAAGGGTGTACCTGGAAATCTAATCTCAGATCCCCCCCTCCCCCTCCGTATGGAGCGTAGACTTTGGCCAGGTTAGCATAGTTTTGTAATCTAAGGAAAACACTTTGGTCCTTATTACATTTCAAACTTTAAATCTTGAAACAAGGAAAAATGGGGCAGTATTCATAATATTTTATTCGATGTTCATTGGTTTGAGACAGTAAGGACTAGGGTTCCAATGCATGGTCAATATCGGTATCATTTCTTGACTTTTTCGTTAAGGAATTCGATTTTGACTGAAAAAGGAGCGTAGTTAAAGCGGAACCTATCAATCAGAATACTTCGACATGCACTATACAAAGGACTCGGGATATACCACAATAGATCAAATATTAAAGAGAATAAATAAATAGAAAAAAAACTCTATGATACTCTCTGAAATACCCCTGAAACCCATTGCATTGAAACGTCCTTTAAGTCTCCTGAAATTCCCTGAAACGCCACTGAAGCCCCTGTTTTGAGGCTCTCTGGGAACTTCTTGAAAATGTTGAAAAATATAATCAAAATTTCGAAAAGCCTTCAAACATATAGCTAAAACTAACATGTCAGGAGTAAACATACATATTTGTCTTAGCTATTTATAAACTTCTCTAGGATTCTGTTTCACTGTTAGAATATTTATACTCAAATCACAATCACGGGCCGCTCTTAAACTCTAAAAATCTATAAGTTCAATTTCAATATAGCTTAGCATTGACACGTTTTAACAAATGCAGAGAGTTTCTTATGATTAATCATCTTTAAAATTGAAAAAAAAAACTACAAGCTCCAAATCCCATTAATTCCTGGATCTCCATTCAAAAATTTCCAGCTGATTGAACCCAAATAATGACCCCCATTTCTGTTGATGTTGTCAATCTCCAAAGTACATATCATCATCGCCCTACCTACCTACTATACTTCCGTCTTGTTCAGCCTACCTACGCCTGAACCATCGTCTATCCAGAAAGGATGTTGCTAGAGTTTCGCTCTAAATATGTATTCACCGGCTCAGCCGGTGATGGTTATCGAAAATGAAAACCGATCTCGGGAACAACATCCGCATGAGTTGGGATATAGCCACATTTAGAGCATCAATTCTGACCTCGTCATCGCCCACCGCCATCTCCATCCTAATGGTAAGTTTCCAGTTCCCAAGTAAAGCGCTCAAGTAAAATTCCTCCTTTTTCCGTAAGTAGTTTTGACATTTGTTTAACCGACAGCATTTTTACGAAACGATGCTGTAAGAAGGATGTGAAGAAAAGGACACTGCATACGGCGGTTGCTAGATAAATTGTTCGTTGTTCGTTGTTCGTGTGGCGTTTCGTGACCTTGTTGTTTACGATTTGGACTTAGAGAAATTTTGTTCGTTTCCTCAGGAAGTGTGATTGAAATTTAAATTTAATTTTTGCGCGCGTATGGGGAAAATCCAGAGAGTGAGATTTCAACGCCACGGTGTCAAAATCTCGATTTTTATCGAACTTTCATGTACCTCGGATTTTTCTTCGGAAATTGTTACATAGTATTTGGGCTATATATTCATAATCGGAAGACGAGAAAATATTTTATCGGTGAAAATTTTCCCATACATTTTGTATGGGACGTTTATTGGTTAAAATCAGTATTTAATTAATTTTAGTATGGAAAATAGCCAAAAACTTAGATAAATCAAAATTTCCACGATGGAATATTTTAAAACTTTCCAATTATAAAGTATAGCCAAAATGCTGACTTTCTGTTAAGAAAGATCCGAGGTACATGGAAGTTCGATAATAATCGAAATTTTGACACCGTGCAACGGAGTTCCAAGAGAAATGCTAATGAGAGACGCTGGGATTCTGAGGGAACTTTGAATGGGTGTGTAAAGAATTAGCCTAAGTTAAAATTCACAAATAAAAAGAAATTAAAAAAAACTTTTAATGGTATTACAACGAGAACTATGGTTGGATACTAATTATAAATTCTGCAATACTGGAGTTCGGACTACGGTGGGAGGAATTCGGCTGGGACTCTAACGGTTACCTTGTTGAGTTTTAGATGAAATACGAGGTAGGACAAAGCTTCACGGGGAATTTAATGAAGAACCACGATAGATTGTTTGTGATGAATCTTTTGGCATGTCTCTGAGGTTTTCATTAGAAGTTCTACAAAAAATCCCTCCGTGAGTTTCTTCTAATTCAGGATTTATTTATTTTGTTTTTTTTTTTAATTTTGGGATCTTCTAGGCGTTTCTTCAGGGTTTTCTCCAGAGGTGTTTTCTAAGATTCTACTAGGAGTTTTTTCGAACTATTCTACAATAATTTCATCCGGGATTTCTTAAGTATTTTTTATCCGGGGTTCACTCAGATATTTATTCGGAGATTGCCGCAGGAATTCCTTCCGGGATCATTTCAGGAATTCCTTCTAGGATTTCCATACGAATTCATTCTTAGATTCGTCCTGGAGTTCTTTCAGTGATTCTTCCAGGATTTCTTTCTAAGATACAACTTTTTGAGATTCATCTAGGTTTTCTCTGGACGTTTCTCATGTGAATCCTCAAAGAATTCCTTTTGTAATTCCTATAGCTTCTTCCGGGATTCCTCCAGGAACTCCTTCTAGGTTTCCTCTAGGAGTAAATTTATGGGTTCCTCTCATAGTTTCTTCTGGTATTTTTCCAGGATTTTCTTTTAAGACTACACCAGGGGTGGCATCAGGGACCTCTCCAGAAATTTTACCCGGGGTATCTTCCGGGAATTTTCAAAAGTTCTTTCCGGAATTTCTTCAGAACTTCCAGACTCCTGGAAAATAAGTCAAGGTTCTTCCAGGAGTTCCTTCTAAGATTTGTCCAATAATTTATCCAGGATATCCTTCCGGGATTTCTCCAAGAAATTCTACTGGGATTCCTTGCAGATTACATAATATGGAATTCATTCTGGAAGTTTCTTAAATTTTGCTCATGGAAATACTCCAGAAGTTTTTTTTTATTCTTTATAGAAGTACTCCAAGACTTGCTCTTGAGTTCCTTATAAAATTCCTCCAACAGCTTCTTAAGGAATATCTCCAGCAGTTTTGCAGGGAATATCTACACGAGCGATTTCAGAGATTCTTTCAATAGTTTCTTCCAGATAAAAATCTGAAGACATTCCAAAAGGTTCTGGAGAAATCATAAAAAAAAACTCGCGAAAGAATCCCTGAAAGAACTTCAAGAATAATTTCATATGAATCTTCTGGAGGAATCTCGAAAGGAATTTCTAGGGAATTCCATGAAGGAACCTCTGAAGGAATCCCGCATGGAGTTACAGGAGTAATCCTGGAGAGAACTCCTGGAAGTTCTGAACAAATCCTAAACAAATTGCTGGAATAATATCTGAGGGAACTCCCTTAGGTATCCCAGAAAGAACTCCTGGAGCAATCCTGAATTAATGATGGATGGAATTTCTGGAGGAATCCCAAGCAGAAATTCTGAGGGAATCCCAGAGCAATTCTCGTAGGGATCTCGGAACGAATTATTGGAATGCAGAAACATTTCATAATAAAATGGTAAATGACTAATTTTTTACTAAAAATAGTGTATTACGTAAAGCTAATACTATACAAATTTCACCAAAATCGGTTGAATATTGGTGGAGATATCGTTGAAACAAGAATTTTGCCATTTGAGAAGTTTCTTCACCGTTATAGCTCTAGATTCAAAAATATTCTGAACCGATTTCAATCAAAACTGTTCTGTATGTAAAGTATACATGTAGAAATATTGTGTAAAAATTTCATTCAATTTGATCTAGCCGTAATAAAGTTATAGCCGTATATGTGGCACAAAGTCACAATAATCAAAAATGTTTTTTTTTTGTATCGTGACATTCACACAGTTTTAACTTGAAAAGTTTTTAAGCAATTTGGCTAAGAACAGTTTTTATAATGGTTTTACAGTTTCAAATGCTAATAAAAATCGGAACAGTCATGACAGTTGTACAAACAAAATAGTACACACGGAATAAAATGGTTAAAATGTACCTAAAATATGCCTTGAAGCGATTTGAGTTTTGAATACTAGAAAAACGTATTGAACCGATTTTAAGATTTTTTTACCATTATATTGATACTCTGTTAAGAACTTTGAGTCAAATTTTCAGACGTCTTGACGAGTTACATCAAAATTATAGCCATTACAATTTTTAAAACGGATGAAAAAATTTGCTAAAATCTTATTTTATGATATTAACAATATCTGCGCCAATACCAAACTGAATTTGTTGTCATTGTTATGGTATTAGCTACACATTATATATTATTCCTGATCAAAAAAATATTTGATTTTGTGAACGTAATCAAAAGCTATACATTATGTTCTGTGTCCAAATTTCATCGAATACAGTCTTTACTTCTCATGGTTCTAGTGCACCATAGAACATTTTATTCAACAAACGAAATGAAATGATTATGATGCAACAGTTTTTAGAATCATTGTCTCCTCATCAGCTAAACTCAAATGCTATTTACTTTTTTCAATAGTCGAACTATTTATAAACAATTCAGTTTTGGGGTGTCTATAAATTTTTAAACTACGTAACGACAAATTATTCAACCTCAAGAAATTCAATCTCGTGTTCAGATGCAGCCATGCTGAGGGACGACGGAGCACACTTTATAGAGCGACACGGCTAAATACTAATGCACACTGTGAACGCGCAGGCGCGAAAGAAGAAACACAAAGAAAGAGAAATGTCTCTTTTACTCACGGAATAATACATCGACATATTATTCCGTACGGAAAATCAACAACATGACTGACAGCATCGCATGACAGTGCCATCTGTTGGCAAATCTTTCTGGCTGTGAATTACTTATCAACTGCGAACGCCTAAGTAATTTTGATTGCAAAAGTTTTACGTGAGCATTACTTGGCCTATCCTTTTACACAGTACTTATCAGGTGGAAACCAGCCATAACCCTGAAGGGGGCACATCGCTCGATTTGATGTTTATTTTCATCACAGGTTGGAGGATATTAAAATGGCAAGAATGGTAGGTCGGTTGGTACCACCCCCACTAGGATCGACTTCGAGCAAGGAAAAGTATCACAGCGCAGAGCACCTGAAAGCGGGAAGCACAACAGGTGAAACCGACCGAAGGAATCGGCTTAAGTGCTTCAACTTTACCCTCTTTGGTTGATATGATTGCAGTAATACGGCGACGACGACGACGACGACGATGGTACGGCGGCGTTATTGTGGAGAGCAACGGATGAAGCAGTCACTATTATGGCAAGACGATGAAAAGTGGACGTTTGATTGAAGCGCTTCTTGATCTGAGAAGAACTAGAAGTGTGCAAGTTGAGCTCGTTTCTTGATTATGAAAGTAAAAAAGCTTGACTTATAATGCGGTTGTTATTATAATACTTCTTTTACGTAATCGGAATGTTGAATGTTTAAACATAAAAAGTGCTATAGAACACATAAGATCTATCAAGATTACTGAAAACGGTCTTACAGTTGAGGTCAAATATTTCATAGGATGTAAATACCTGATATTTCATAGACATCATTACATAGTATATACGAAAGAATCAAGGTTCTCATGTGAAAGTTTTATCCCCACCTATCAAAATCAGTTGACAATGATTGATCAGATATAGGGTGTCGATGGGTATTATCGGCAGGTTTGTTCTCTTCGTTATGGGGGCTTTTTGTCGGCCAAATTTCTTGAAACCTGGTCATATAAGCTTGGTTGGGAAGCATTTGAGGCCAATAGCTTTCAAAAACCCCTCCATGACGAAGAGAAAAAAACTGCCGAAAATACACAATTTCCCCTATTTGCGTTTAGCACATGCCTATTTCCATACTTCTTCCAAAACTTCTTGAGAAGAAAGTTGAGAAAGTGATGGATTACATAATGCAGTTGGCATACTTTAGTTCTGAACTAAGATATATAAGACCATATAGTCGACCTACTATATGGCGCACAAAAACCTGGCCAGATAGTTGAACACCAACCATACATATTGTTTCCTGTGACACGTTTAGTAATGCACGCACGTCCCAAAAGAAACGTCTAAAACTAAAAGTCAGCACCACTTCAGCAGTTCAATGTGTCACACTTGCGTTTGTCAATCCATGTCAGTAGGCCATGTATTCTTATTGGTTTTCACGTTTCCTTTCTCGTTGTATCCGGAAACATCTTGTGCAAACATTATCCTTCCAGTGAAAAATATTAAATATAACACGCACGTGGCATACAGCTCGGAATGGACAAGTGCCTACATCTACCGAAACGCTGACTGAAGACAACCAGGTCAGGAGTTCCTGAAGGATGGTATGTATTATTTTCTTTTCGGATGGGCCGTATATGATCCGAATACGAAATTAGGACGAGCATCGAGGACGACGAGTAAAGACAAGTTTAGTCGAGACAACTATACAGATTACAAGCCGTTCCGTTGTTGGTTTGCACTCGTTCGTCATCATCACAATGACCGTTACTATCATCATTTGGACGATGATATTTACAAAATCACATGGAATCTTTATACATAAAAATGCAATGGCATACGTGGAACCGCGCATAACTCACAAACGGAATGTCCGATTTGGTTCTGTCAGTTTTTGTTCAAAGGTTTAAGGCCTGTTTGCAGATCAGAAGGAATGGCTCAGCCTATCTTCATGCATGGGAAATTCCTTGCCTGAATCGCCAAAAAAACCGTTTTTCTACGATTTACGCACTTGCGAAGAAATGACAATTCAAATTGTAGTCACTGCAGAAAGTTTCTGCCAGGAATAGGTCAAGAAACACAAAACTGGGCTTAAGAGGCAAAAAACACATGCATAAATTGAAACGTTTTGAAAACAGATTCAATTTAGAATGTCAAAAACGCAATTGGCAAAACAAAGTTTGCCGGATATAGCAAGTGTTTTATACCCCAAGTAACAATGAATGCTGAACAGTGAGAGTATTAGCTGAACATTGGCTGGTTGATGGCTGTGGCTGAAAACAATGAAAGCTGAATATTGGTCTGAAGTATGGATTGTTCAACCACTTTGATCAGCCATACATTAATGGCGGAATATCAAGTTGAATAGAATATTATTCATCTGTGTAACCAGCTTTAAAATCTACACCAACATGCAGAGATAATCATCTGTTGTTCAACCTTTAATGAAATAATTTTTGACAGCTGACCCAAACAATGTTTTCGTAGGGTTCACATCGCTTATTCAGCTTCAATACAAGCCTAGTTCAACTTATGTGCTTGTTATTTCAGACCAAACAAGCAATGCCCTCTTTTTCGATGGTATGTATACAATTGGGTGTGGTGTAAGTACTAAAGCAGGACTGCCTAACCTTTTCGCATAATTCTGACAATTTCAATCGGTGCTCTTGCATAAATAAATAAGCATGGAATCTTTTGGCATCAAATGACAAAGCATTCATTATATCTAACATATCCAAGTGGAAAAGTTTGAATTTGTTGACAATTTTTAGCTACCCGTGCAATTGAACACAAAAAGCAGTCCGGCACGCGGGCCGGATCAATTTTTCGACAAAACGCCACGGTAGTAGCTACGTGGATAAATAAAATTTATATTTGGACCCACGAATCCATTAGCCCTAGTATCAGGCTTTAGTTTGATGCCAAAAAATCCCATAACTTTCCATTTTTGTGATCACACGGACCAAAAACGTATGAAATAAGCGAAAAGGGTTCAGCAGCCCTGTGCTGTAGTGAGTGACTATAAATCAGGACGTCCGAGTGCAATTCCCAGTTTTCCCATAGAATAATTTATACATTGCTAAACATCTCTTCTGGAAATATAAAGCCGCAAATGGTAAATAATACTTACGAAATTGTTTATTTTTTTATTTTTCACTAAAATAAATCCATTTTTTGATTACTGATTAAGCGCATATTAAGCCTTAAATTATACCGAGCATAGTACATTGGAACTTCTTTTTATGCACATGGCAGGAACTGCATAAATTAGAAAAGAGGGGTTTAGAAGCAAAGGGGTGTAAGTGACAAAAACCCACTTTCAAGTAAATGAGGTTTAAAGTTATTCAGCAATTTTTCATCCCATTCAAAATGTATGGAGTTTCAAAATCGACCCAATTTTCTACGATTTATTGTATTTTTCTAATCATCGTAAACATAATCTTAAAAAAGTTCCTGAAAGCTTGAAACCTGAAGAACTTTTTGATATGCTCAGCTCAAAATCGACAAAATGGTCACTTACATACATTTATTTGTTCAACATCATAAGACATAAGATAAGACATAATCAACAATAGTAGGCCACAATACTCGGTTTGTGGCTGCCGCTCTCCATCCTCGGTCGCGCCCAATGCTCGCCAAGTCACGCTCCACCTGGTCCGCCCATCGTGCTCTCTGCGCTCCACGCCTTCTTGTGCCAACCGGATCCGTTGCAAACACCAGCTTCGCAGGGTTGTTGTCCGGCATTCTTGCAACATGCCCTGCCCATCGTATCCTTCCGGCTTTGGCCACTTTCTGGATGCTGGGTTCGCCGTAAAGTGCAGCGAGCTCGTGTTTCATCCTTCTCCGCCACACACCGTTCTCCTGCACACCGCCGAAGATCGTTCTTAGCACGCGTCGCTCGAAAACTCCGAGTGCTTGTAGGTCCTCCTCGAGCATGGTCCATGTCTCGTGCCCGTAGAGGATCACCGGTCTTATTAGCGTTTTGTACATGGTGCATTTGGTGCGTGGGTGAATCTTTTTCGACCGCAGTTTCTTCTGGAGCCCGTAGTAAGTCGGGCCCGCTGATGATGCGCCTCCGAATTTCTCGGCTCACGTTGTTGTCAGCCGTCAGTAAGGATCCGAGGTAGACGAATTCCTCCACCACCTCGAAAGTATCCCCGTCTATCGTAACATTACTACCCAGACGGATCCGGTCGTTTTCGGTTCCGCCTACCAGCATGTACTTTGTTTTTGAGGCATTCACCACCAGTCCGACCTTTGCTGCTTCGCGTTTCAGGCGGGTGTACAGTTCTGCCACCGTTCCAAATGTTCTAGCGATAATGTCCATGTCGTCCGCAAAGCACATAAATTGACCGGATTTTGTGAAAATCGTTCCCCGGCTGTTGAGCCCGGCTCGTCGCATCACACCTTCCAGCGCGATGTTGAAGAGTAGACATGAGAGTCCGTCACCTTGTCGCAGTCCCCGGCGAGATACGAATGAACTGGATAGTTCACCCGAAACCCTTACGCAGTTTTGCACACCGTCCATCGTTGCTTTAATCAGTCTAGTCAGCTTCCCAGGAAAGCCGTTTTCGTCCATGATTCTCCATAGCTCTGCGCGGTCGATACTATCGTATGCCGCTTTGAAGTCGATGAACAGGTGGTGCGTTGGGACCTGGTATTCACGGCATTTCTGGAGGATTTGCCGTACGGTAAAGATCTGGTCCGTTGTCGACCGGCCGTCGATGAAGCTGGCTTGATAACTTCCCACGAACTCATTTGTTTTAGGTGCCAGACGACGGAAGATGATCTGGGATAGCACTTTGTAGGCGGCATTCAAAATGGTGATCGCTCGAAAGTTCTCACACATTAACTTGTCGCCTTTCTTGTGGATGGGACAGATTATCCCTTCCTTCCACTCCTCCGGTAGCTGTTCGGTTTCCCAGATCCTGACTATCAGCCGATGCAGACAGCTGGCCAACTTTTCTGGGCCCATCTTGATGAGTTCAGCTGCGATACCATCCTTACCAGCTGCTTTGTTGGTTTTGAGCTGGTGAATGGCATCCTTAACTTCCCTCAGCGTGGGAGTTGGTTCATTTCCGTCCTCCGCTGCACTGGCGTCGTCGTTCCTTCCGTTGCCGTGGGCTCCCGTGCCTACGTTCTCCACGCCGTTCAGGTGCTGATCGAAGTGCTGCTTCCACCTTTCGATCACCTCATGTCCGTCCGTCAAGAGGCCTCCGTCTTTATCCCTGCATATTTCGGCTCGCGGCACGAAGGCGTTGCGGGATGCGTTGAGCTTCTGATAGAACTTCCGTGTTTCTTGGGAACGGCACAGCAGTTCCATTTCTTCACACTCCGCTTCTTCCAGGCGGCGCTTTTTCTCCCGAAAGAGGCGGGTCTGCTGTTTCCGCTTCTGCTTATAACGTTCCACGTTCTGTCGAGTCCCTTGCTGCAGCATTACCGCCCTCGCTGCGTTCTTCTCCTCCAAAACCGTTCTGCACTCTTCGTCGAACCATTCGTTACGTCGATTCCGTTCCACGTACCCGATGGTGCTCTCGGCTGCGTCGTTGATGGCTGCTTTCACTGTACTCCAGCAGTCCTCTAGAGGGGCCTCATCGAGCTCGCTCTCGTCTGGCAACACGGCTTCGAGATTCTGCGCGTATGCTGAGGCGACATCCGGTTGCTTCAGTCGCTCTAGGTTGTACCGTGGCGGTCGCCGGTACCGTACATTGTTGATGACGGAGAGTTTTGGGTGCAGTTTGACCATCACCAGATAGTGGTCGGAGTCGATGTTGGCGCCACGATAGGTCCTGACGTCGATAATGTCGGAGAAGTGCCGTCCGTCAATCAGAACGTGGTCGATTTGAGATTCCGTCTGCTGTGGTGATCTCCAGGTGTAACGATAAGGGAGGCTGTGTTGGAAAAAGGTGCTACGTATGGCCATATTTTTGGAGGCGGCGAAATCAATGAGTCGTAGGCCGTTTTCGTTCGTCTGCTGGTGGGCGCTGAACTTACCAATCGTCGGTCTGAATTCCTCCTCCTGGCCTACCTGTGCGTTCAAATCTCCTATGATGATCTTGACGTCGTGGCTTGGGCAGCGATCGTACTTGCGTTCGAGCTGCGCGTAAAATGCGTCCTTGTCATCATCAGTACTTCCGGAGTGTGGGCTGTGCACGTTTATTATGCTGAAGTTGAAGAATCGGCCCTTGATCCTCAACCTGCACATTCTTTCGTCGATCGGCCACCAACCGATCACGCGCCTCTGCATATCACCCATCACGATGAAAGCTGTTCCCAGCTCGCGTGTGTTGCCGCAGCTCTGGTAGATGGTATGATTACCTCTAAACGTTCGCACCATGGATCCTGTCCAACACACCTCCTGCAGCGCTACGATTCCGAACCCGCGGTCCTTCAGTAGATCGGCGAGTATGCGGGTGCTCCCAATGAAGTTGAGAGATCGGCAGTTCCACGTACCGAGTTTCCAATCGCAAGTCCTTTTTGTTCGCTGGGGTCGTTGCCGTTGGTCTCGGTTCGTATTATTCTGTTGCTGATTTTCCGTTACAATGGTTTTTTACGGCTGGCTCGTAGGGCCTGACACCAACCCCCTACTTTCCGGAGTACCATAGTGCACAGTTGAGCTTAGAGTCCTTCCCTGGCACTCGGACGTAGATCAGCCGCCCCTAAAATGGTCACTTACACCCCTTTGATTCTGGACCCCTCAAATGTGCATACATTAAAAAGGCATAAAAAGGGGATTTATGAATAAATTAGGTTCGGGCACTAATGAGGCAATCTTGTTCGCGAGAACAGGTCTTGCTCCTGGGAATTGGAGGTGGGGCCAAGGGAGTTTCCAGGAAGTTTCCAGAGAACCCAAGAAAGGGGATTCTAAGGGGCCTCAGGGGCGTTCTAAGGGGTTGTATCAGTAGATTTGAGGAGCCTTTACTGTCCAGTTTTATTGACATGTTGGGATTACGGAGAATTCAGGGGCATTTCAATATGTATTATCAAGGGGGTTTCAGGGACGTTTCAAGGGACTTCAAGGACAATTCAAGGGATCTCAGGAGCCTTTGAAGGGTGTTGCAAGGGGTTTGAGGGTCGCTTTAAGATATTTCAGAGTCATTTAAGAGAGTTTCAGGGTGTTTCAGGAATATTTTAAAGGCGATCCTAGAGGTCTTGGGGGCGTTTCATAGCATTTCAGGGGCATTTGAAGGAGTTTCCAGGTGCGTTTCAGGGGGTTTATGAACCTACTGGGTTTCAGAGACATTTCAAATTGATTATGATGATTTGGAGGGGGCGTTAATGGGATTACAGAGGTTTTAGGGGTGTTCCGAGGCGTTTTAGGTGAGGGTTGTTGTTGCGATGGCAATTTGGTATTTCAGTGGAACTGGCAACTTTTATTATCCAATAGAAACTAAGTGTATTGAAATCTCGGTGACTTACGGTTTTACGTGTTATACTTGTTGATGGACAATCACAAATTTTAGGTCACCTAATAGCTAAAGGAGTTGCACAGAAAGGACGACGAAGGACGGACGACTTGCTATGAATCAATATGTGTTTCAGAGTGTTTCAGGATCAGGCAGATCAGGATTCGTAAAAAGCGCCCGACCGTGAGCCGCCATACCTGCAGGAAAAAGCAGGATATTAGAAGAAAACTATAAAATGTAAGTATACATAGATAGTAGATATAGTTAAAAAAGATGGATGATATTGATATTTGTATATTCTCTTTGCTAAATTCAATAATAAATAGTTTCAAGCTGTTGCAAAAGTTAAACTGCCTGCTGTGAAAATAAGGCTTTCATAAGGGTGGTTCAAAAGGGAACAAGGGGTTTAAGAACATCTCCAAAACAAAGGGTTTTAAGGGTGCTTCAAGAGATATTGTGATGGGGGTGCGTTAGAGACGAATGCCCCTTCAGGGTAAAGTCTCTATAAACAAAAAAAAAATTGTGATGGGGTCTCTGAAAATCCTCTGAAACTTCCTGAAATGCCTCCAAGATCTCCCTGAATTCCCCTCGGATCCCATACGGTCCGAAACCCCCGAAATCTCCTCCGTAACGCTTCCGTATTGCCTCTGAATCTCGCCAAAAATGCTTTGAAACTTCCTGAAATGCCATCAAAATTCCCTCGAAACCCCTTTGGACCTCATGTAACACACCTGAGACGGTTCGAAATCTTGGGAAACTCCTCCGTAACGCCTCTGAATCTCGCCAGAAATGCTCTGAAACATCCTGAAATGCCTACAAAATCCCCCGTAAAGCCTCTCGGGCCCCATGTGACGCCCCTAAGAGACTCCGAAACCCCCAAAAATTCATCCGTAACGCTTCAGTAACGCTTCTAAATCTCGCCGAAAACGCTTCGAACTTTCCTGAAATACCTCTAAGATCCCCCTGAAACCCCTTCGAACTCCATGTAACGCACCTGAGATTGTTAGAGCATTTATCTTTTCTCTATGTTACCGTAAACCGGGGACAAATTGATCAGCGGGGTGAAATTGATCATTCGGGTACTACATTGTAATTCCATATTAGGAACTCTTAAACGTCGTAATGATCCTATACTTTTTACGTCATCAAGTTCATAGATGTCTAGAGATGAGTGTAGACTTTTAACTTTTTAGATAAAAGTTAGTTAGTGCCTTATTTTTTTAGAAATTTGCACTTAGCAATCTCACTTAGCTGAAATCATAGCTACTAAACAATCGATTGCCAATAGGACTTCCCGTAAATTCTCTGTTTTAAACATTTTTGTGAAGCCCTAGTTGGGAAGCTATGTAGCTGTTCTGAACATGAATTAGTTAAAAAAAATACATTTTATGACGAAATAATCATTTATTGTGATAGAAATCACTTATTTCAATGAAATTGCCTACATTTAGGCGTTTGGGGGGGGGGGGATTTCATTTATTTTTTTCATTTTAAGTATCAAATACACTACTTGGAAGAGTTTGAACACGTTATTCGGGTTTAGAAGAGCAAAATTGAAAAAGACTTGGGCTTCGTGGCCGAGCGGTTAGCGGCGTCAGTCGTTTAGATGTCTCGTAAGCCTCGGAGTGTGGGTTCGATTCCCGCTCCAGTCGGGGAAAACTTTTCGTCAAAACGGAAAATTTTCCACTGGGCCACTGGGTGTTATATGTGTTGTCCGTTGTCTAATGTTAGTAATGTTCAGTCTGTGCGACCTCTGGCCGAAGATGGTGTAATTGTCTTTTAAAATTAAGCGGAGAAGGAAAGTTTCCTTTCTAACCGATGCTTAATTGCATGCTGATCAATTTCGCCCCAAAGATGCATTTCCGTTCTTTTTATTTTTGATTTTTGAAGGTATTTAACTAAAAGTTAAAATTTGTTCAACAAAATTCTTTCACATGGTTCCATGGAGATCCACTGGGTACTGATTTCACAGAAATCATTTTGGCAATATTTGAATTGCCACTAATGTTATCCGCAAAAGTTGTTTGAAAGTGACCAATTTGACCCCGGACTACGGTACAATTTTATATTTTTATTTGTTTTTAAGGTTCATTTGATTTTTTCTATGGAGCATTATTCAATTTATTATGAGAACAAGTTTTAATTTATTTTTATGGACCACTTGTATTTTATTATGGAGCATTTGAGTATAATTTATTGGCGCAAAATTTCGCTTTTAATGAGAAAATTTTATGTTTCACCGGAGCATTTTCTATAAAGTATGGAACGTTTTCAATTAGTTATGGGTAACGTTGCACAATTTCATGCGGGGCGTTTTTTTGATATTCTATGCAACGTTTCCAATATTTTATGGGTGCAATAAATAGGCAGCCATTTAAGGGATTTTAGAAAATTTTAATAATTGGCATTTGTTGTTAACATAATAAGGCAGCATATGTGTGAATATGAAGTAGAGCAATCAATAGATCCATTCTCAAATGGCAGAGCTGAAAAGTTGAGCCCATACTTTCTGAGACATCATATAGTTGAAAGATTTCTTGGATAATTTTCAGAAAATTTGTATAAGAAAACTATAGACACAATAACTTAAGATACTCCAAAAGAAATTCTCAGTGAACTTTCAAAATGATGATTATATAAAAAATCTGGTGAAATACTAAAAAATAAATACATGAGTTCGTTGTGCATGTAGAAGGAAGGTAGAATATCCTTCAGGATCTGGAGCTGTCAGCAGTAACTCCTGGTGAACTCGTTTCATTTCAGAAGAAAGTAATATTATCACTCGAGAGTGCAAGATATCCCTTCTTCCTGTTTTGAATAATAAAAATTAAATTCAGGATAAAACTGGGATACTCCTGTCTCGTCATTTGGCGTTTGAGAAGAAGAGATTATACGTTGCTTAGAAATGCTTTGAGTGTTTTTGAATGAAGTACATATATTTTGCACGTTGCCTTATTGTTTGCCATGACTCTACCCCTGTCGGTAAGCATGATTGTCTGTACTCTGATGACTGATTAGCTGTTTCTTTGAGGCCACAGTTGGTAACGAACTAATTAGCTGCGTTGCCACGCCGAGTGGAATGCTAATTAGATCGTCTCTTACGTGGAACAAATCAATTTCTCACGATTCAATTCAAGCTCCTGGCTGTGGTAGCTATATAAATAAGACGACGCAACGCTGGCAGGCTGGCTGTAATTAAGCAAACTGGAAACGAACGTGCATTTGTATGTAAACAATTTATTTCTCTAATTGAATTGTCTCGTTACGGGGAGCAAGCAGATGAACTACCCTGCGGCTCCACCGAGTTAAAGAGGTAACCGTCGCGTCGCAAAGGCAAGGAAGACACCGTTTTCGCCAACTAAGCTTGTTCGGTAAGAAATCCTCTTAGAGAGCTGTTTCAAAGTTTGATCACCTCTTCGTTTTCTAGCACCGTTGGAGGACGGGAAGACAGAGCCTAGAGCCCACAGCTCTGAGTAAAGCACACTTGAGCTCGAGAGACGAACCTGGAGTGGCATAATCATCACTTGCATTGCAAGTTATTGCATGTGTCTTTCTTCGGCACATGTGAGAAGACGGCATATAACGAGGGAAATATAGTACAGTAGTGAAACGAATATGATCATACAGTATCTTTTGGTGTTGTTTTCCTGAGACACAAGTATGCAATGCATATTCAATGGTGAGTTCGTTCTGTATTACTAGCAGCAGCTAATGTTAAGAATCAATGTTTTTCATGGACTTTCTAAACAAATTTTGAATGGTAATTCTTCTATGTACGAGATAAAATATCGATAATATCGACTCTCTACATCTCGATATTGAAGGGACCATCGAGATAGGAAGAGATTGCAATGCAGAACAAATTTGTAATTTACACTAGATTGAAAAATCCTCCGTAACTAGGAAAAACCGTCAACAAACAGATGTCACTTTGCTTTCCCAAATGTTTGCACCCACGAAACGAGATCTAGCAACCTGCGAATATGGGCATATCGACATATGGAGAGAAAATCTAGAAGAAAACCAACGAGATCGCATCGAAATAGTGAGATATCGACATACAGAGAGGTAAAATGTATGCAGATTGAAGGGACCGACCAAACCATCGAGATAGGGAGAGATATCGAGATGTAGAACATCGACATATGGAGAGTCGACTGTATTGCAATTATTATTCAATTTTTACAGATTAATAACTGGAATTTATGTGATTTTATCGGCTTTTTAACAATATGGCAGAGGGTCTCACTCCAGCCTAGCAGTTAAGGTTCGATTCCCGTTGCGGTCGAATTTTTTTTTCGAATTCCTGGAATTGTTACAAAATATACAAATTCAAGCAATGGGTACGCAAAGAAAGCCCTTCAATTGCAGGAAACAACTGCAAATAGTAGCAAATGTATTGGCTGCCACTGTATGTATAGATACGCCTGTCGAAAGGGTTGCACCTCAAATGCAACAGCCTTTGCGCGCCTGGTTCTCCTGCTTTGACATCGCCGCCCACCTCATGCATGCATTCATGCAAATCAAATCACTGACTATGCGGCTGCTATTGACACCCTTTCCTGAGTCGTTTCTCAGATGTAAAAGGTATCATTCCTGAATGAATAGACTGCAAAAGCATCTGTGCTGCTAGAATATGGGCAAGGGCAGGATGAAAGCTTCAAACGTCAGCAAAGCACGATGATGGAATCAAGCCCGATGTATGTGAATGGGATAGGGGATAGCGAGCCGAAATGCTTTTACGATTTCGAAATACTTGCTTTCTTTTAATTCTTAAGGCGAAACTGGAAGCATTTTCTCATGTTTTTGGTTTTTGATTTTTCATTAAATAACGAAGCAATATTTTCAAAATCGGTTTTCGTGCACATGTAGAGCATGGATCAAGGTATCTTCTGAATTTTTTCCTGAAAGTTTTCCATTTTTTCAGAAACCATTTTTTTGTGAAATTTTATTCAAAAATGGTTTCTGCAAAAACGAAAAACATTTTCCACCACGAAAAAAAATCAGGAGATACCTTGATCCATACTCTACATATGCACGAAAACCGATTTTGAAAATATTGCTTCGTTATTATATAAAAAACCAAAAACCAAAAAGTGAGGAAATGGATCCAGTTTCGCCGTAAGGATCTGTACTAGAAGCTTTAAATTTACTTCATCCTTAAAAATGTCTTCAAAGTGGGAGAAATAATTTGATAGAAGCAAACTTTAAAAGTGCTATTTACTCAATTAAATAAAAGTCCAAGTCGCCCCTCATGGTGACGAACTTAAAAATTATATGAAAAAATATGTGTAAAGCAGACATACACTCAAAATAACTAGAAACAAATCATTTATGATAAATTACCAAACTAATACAATAATGAAAACAGAAAATGGAACAACAAGGAACGAACTCACTCAAAAATTCCTTCAGTGCTCATGGAAGAAGTGGAACTTATGGAACCAGGACTGAGAAAGTTTTTTCAAATTCTTTCTGGAAGAAGTTTTGGAAAACATGTTTCAGGATTTTTTCGAAAAACTGTAGAAGTTTTGCTGCATTTTTTGAGAAAATATTTTAAAATACTTTTCTTATAATCTCTTACAAGTTGTTACAGAAATGCAGATACTGCTAACGAATTCCTTCTGGATTTATCTTCCTCTCCTATCATTACTTAGAAAATATGAATGTCTTATAATAACGCAACAATTTCAAGTAAGCAAAATGTGCACCAAAATAGCAGCGCAAGCAGATTTCCTTACAAAATTGCCAACTTAGGCTTGCTATAACTTTGTTCTCCTATGACTGTTTGAGCTGCAATTGGACAACGAACGACAAATGTTCTGGTTATTGTTATAGCAAAATTTAGAAACTTTTGAAGCACTTGGCAAAAAGTTAAACACCCTGTGAATTTGTTTAAAATAATAGCAGTATAAATAATTTTAATTGCAGCATTATCTTGATGTACACACTTAAAACGGAATGCCGATATCGGCTGTGCAAATCTTGGTTAAAGTTTATTGGCAGAAATCTTGACTAAACGCTTGACGTTTAATGTTTGATGCTAGCGGTACCCATGGGTGCTGCTATGAATAAACTTGATTTGATGCTGATATCTCAGTTAAATTGTGGTTGCCGAGCGGTCGGCTGTGCAAAAAAGTGAGTGTGTACCAAGAAATATTTTCGCACGCTATCTGAGCGTGCTGTTCTATTTTCTCTCAGATAACAAGTTATTGTACCTAGGCGAATAACATTAAAAATTATGAAAATACTTGCTGAAAAAAAAATTATAACAAACACTGCTATTATTTTAAACACACTCAGTTGAGCTCGGCTAATTTCAATTTTTTTTACCAAGATTTGCACAGCCGAGCGCTCGGCAATTTAACTGAGAGAGTTTAACTGAGATATCAACAAAAAGTCAAGTTTATTCATAGCAGCACCCATGGGTACCGCTGGCAGCAAACATTACACGTCAAGCGTTTAGCCGAGATTTCAGCAAATGACCTTTAACCGAGATCCGCACAGCCGATCTCGGAATTTTAATTTAAGTGTGAACAATTTGTGTGAAAAAAATAGCTGTGAGTAACATACACGGAAAAACTTTAAAAAAAATAAACAACTTCTGAATTTGTCATATTTGTTGTTTGCTATAATACCATAACAATCGATCATCAACAACACATCAAAGTTGGCCATTTTGTATGGAAATTACTTACTTGATACTTGATGGGCCACAACTCGTAGCGGTGAGTCTACGCCGAATGAAGTATCCGCCTCCACTGGCCTCGGTCCTGGGCCAATCGCGTTTAGAGTCCTTAGGTCCTCCTCAACTGTAAAAAGCCAACGTGTGCGCGACCTCCCACGAAGCTGACGACCCCTTCCTGGTTCTCTGCTGAATATAATTTTAGCTTGTCGTTCCTCCGGCATACGAGCTACGTGTCCAGCCCACCGCAGCCTGCCGTGTTGTATTCGCTTCACTATATCCATCTCTTTATATACCTGGTACAATTCGTAGTTCATGCGAAGCCGCCAGAGGACGCACGGTTTACCGCCGAGTATTGTTCGCAGCACTTTACGTTCGAAGACTCCAAAGGCTCTCCGATCAACTTCTTTTAACGTCCACGTTTCATGACCGTATAAAGCGACCGGGAGAATCAGAGACTTGTACAACGCGAGTTTTGTGTTCGTTTGCAGCCTGCGGGACCTCACCCAAGTAACACAGAAAACATCTTTGAGAATAAACTTCAAAAAAGACGTTGTAGTATAGTACTATAATCGTATTTGTTCACATATTATGTTGAAATCATGTTATAACTGTGTTTGGCAATAACAAGTTACTGAAAAATGTTATCATCCTCACTACAAGTTGAAATAACGTAAATTTAACGTTGGTTACACAAGATATTTGTGTCATCGTTTTGCTTCAATTGAAGATGATATGTATAGCATCAGTAGTACATAGTTATAACCTTTGAGCTCGAACATGTTATTAAAACGTTGTTTTCACGTACTAAATACGTTAATGTACAACATTATCAGTTTCATAGCTCTTCTCTCTGACTTGACCACTATTTAAGAAACATATCTTTCACTTAAAAATTCAAAGCAATCCAAATACGATAGCAACTTTAATTTTATGCTTTGCGGTTTGATCCCGCTAGTTACAAATGGGTATGTTGATAGCCTCTAGAAAACTTGGCGCAGACCACCAAGCAGACCACAGTCACCATGGCTCGAAAGATGGGCGCCACCATTCAAATTTATTTGCATGGCAGGCCCCCCGTCACCTAAAAATCACTGGGGGTACTTACGTGGCGGCTAAATCTCACTTACCAGCACAGTTTTTACACTATTTTTGATCCCGCGAAACATACTAAAACAATTAATTGGTATTCGTTCTAGGAAACGCACTCAAACTTTGTTATTGTTATACCTATGTTCACCTATGCTATTGAGAAGTAGATGTTCAAAATACGTTGCTATGATGTTTTTTCAATATATTTCATTCGATTCTAGTGGTATTCGACAAACATGTCATTGAGATGTATAATAGTCGTAATTTGAACGTATTTCTAGAACTTTGAGTTTTTCCGTATATCAGGCCATACCAATTACAGTGCCTGCTCAAAAGTTTCACACTACCATTTTTATATATAGCCGTTTGTTCATCTACTGATATTTCTGCCAATAATCATCCATCTGGAACATTTTAAATATGTAATGAAATAATATAATTTCCTTATTGATAACGAAGACAAATTCTACAGTCTCAAGAACATCATTTATTCATCATAATTGAAAATAACATCCCAAAACATTCTGACGGTACTTTGACAAGAAGCCACCATGTTGCATGTCTGAAAATGTGTTTGAAAATTTGTTACAAACCACAGAAATGTCAAAAAACTTTCTTCTTATTTCCAATCCGATGGAAAGCGAATGAATTTATGATGATGAAAAGTGCTTATTTCACCATACATTTTGAACGGCACATGAAATTAAGTCATAGTGCCCAAACATCGAGATGGTAAATTACAAACGAAATGTAAGCCCGACTAGATGGACATAACAAAATTATTACAAGCTGTGTTATTTTGTTACAATAAATTTTGATAACAAGGGTTGTTATAAAACATGTACCGTTAGTAGTTAAAATAACAAAAATTCTAACAAAGTTCGCACTGAAAAGAACAAAAATGTGATCACTTGTGTTATGATCATAACAAAAATATTACAAAATTTGTTCCATGCAATATGATAGAATTTAATAAAACTATAACAAATTATGTTATAACTTCCTTTGACCTATTAGGGTAAAACTAAATTTTTATACTCATTTTTGGGTAAATATTTATAAGTGTGTTATTCTATTTTTAGAAAAAGTAAGTAACATAAAAAAATAGTTTCCAGATCGTTATAAAATTGTTGGATCCGAACGGGATTTGAACCAACCCGACCAGAAGCTCCTAACAAGATTATAACAAAATTTTTACAACCGTTGTTAGAAATAACACAATTTGATATAATTTTGTTGTAAGGATTCGTATATGTGAATAACCATAACAAAATTGTAACAAAATTTGTTATTATTTTAATAACAAAACTATAACATAATTTGTATTATTTATTCAAACAGATATATAACAGCATTTGTTACATTATGCATATTAAAATAATTGCCTATAACAAAATTTCGTAACACATTTATTGCAGTATTTGCTACATTTTTTGTAACGAAATAGTTTCAAAATTTGTTGGGTTTATTGTATTGACGCGAAATAGTTTTATCATTTTTGTAATATTGACCACTCGAGCCAAAAGCCATGAAACAAAACTCATAGCATTCATTTAGAACGCAACGCTAAAATCGTCATGTTTTAACACCCCCTCCTCTTCCATTACGGGTTTTTGTATGAAAGTCCTGAATTTTTTTATGGACCGTAATGCTGGGGTTTTCCCTTGAGCGACGCGTAATTTGGGGACGGCGTCATATTTGTTTAAAAAAAATGCTTCAGAACTATAGCATAACATGTGAAAAGGGCCTAAGTGCTTTTTGTTAAAAAAACATGTTTCGTCGCTGTAGGGCCCATCTCGATCCACCCACGCACATGAACACCCTTATCAGATAGAGCAGTCTTCGGGTTATCTGGTAATTGTGTGGATGTTCATGAATGGATCAAGATTAGCCCTACAGCGACAGAAACATGTTTGTTTACAAAAAGCACTTAGGCCCTTTTCACATGTTAATTTGTTATCATTTAGTTAAGGTACCCCGGGGCAAGTGAGAATCCGGGGCAAGTGAGACCTACAGCTATTGTTTTTTTTTTCTATTTTTAAGGCAAATATTCTTTATGGAAAACATAGGTATCACACCAACGGATACTTTGAATTCAAAAATTGTTATTGTTAAAGAGACCTTATATGTTATTGTTTTTCAAATGTAGTTTCCAATTCACTAAGTGAGATTAACGTACTCTACTACATTCGTCGTTTAAAATAGAATAACAAATAAAGTTAATCTTGTTCGGTGTTAGGATAATATTTGGAATGGTCGCAAATTATTTAAAGCGAAAAAGCTCTAATTTATTTTCATTTATTATCTCTAGTCAACTGCTCTCACTTGCCCCAGTGCAATTCAGCATCTGGAGCAAGTGAGATCTATGAGAGTAAACGAACACAATTTCATACTTGATCTCGCTTTCTTCAGCGTAAGTCGAAATTTACACAAACGTGAAGTAAAAATTGGCGCCTTAAGTAATCAATCGTTGATATATACGAAATTACTTCTATTCTGATGATAAAGCTATTGTTTAAAATGGTAAAGTAATGACCATCTATTTTTCATATTTTCATCTAAGCAAATTCTATTATTTTTTCGTTTTTTGCTGCCTAATGAGTTTTTCTGAGTGTTAAGGAACTGGCCTCAAAGTATGAAAAAAATGGAAAACGACTTATTCAAAGTTCATGATTTAAAAATCTTTATTTAATAATCGTAAAATTATGTAAGGGGAAACACAACATCTGTAAATCTTGAAAAATCTCTAGGTGATATTCACCAACTACGTAATATGAAAAGCAAGTTTGGAAATCTTTCGTCATTTAACTTTATGGCGCTTTTAGTATAAAAAAAACTATTTGTTTTGTACGAGCTGCAGAGGTAAATTATTTTTTTCCTCAGTGATTCGTTATTGTATGTGTTACATAATTTATGCACGATATCATAAACATAGTTATAGCTGGAAGTCAAATACTTCACAGCTATCCTTTTTCTATTTTTTTGGGGTTCTTTTATTGCACTCTAATCCAAAACCGGAAAAGTTCCCGGATGATGTGCCAATCGAATAAGAATCCTCACCACCTTCATTGCTTAAAAAAAATGTGGAATATAACTAAATTATATCTACAGCTGTTATCATATCTGCATATGATATAATTGTGATAGATTAAAACAAAATCACTAACGACAAATCTAGTCTATTATACGTCAACGAGCTCAATGTGACGTCATACTACCCCGCTCGTGTACGTCTGACAAACAAGGATTTGAATGACGAAACTGGTAATACGTAGAACCAGTAAACCTTCTATCACCGCTCTCTTCAAGAGCCGTGTTGGCGTCATTGGTAAAGGCGCCAGATTTCTACCGATGGTGGGTGTCTTCCCGACTAGATGGACATAACAAAATTATTACAAGCTGTGTTATTTTGTTACAATAAATTTTGATAACAAGGGTTGTTATAAAACATGTACCGTTAGTAGTTAAAATAACAAAAATTCTAACAAAGTTCGCACTGAAAAGAACAAAAATGTGATCACTTGTGTTATGATCATAACAAAAATATTACAAAATTTGTTCCATGCAATATGATAGAATTTAATAAAACTATAACAAATTATGTTATAACTTCCTTTGACCTATTAGGGTAAAACTAAATTTTTATACTCATTTTTGGGTAAATATTTATAAGTGTGTTATTCTATTTTTAGAAAAAGTAAGTAACATAAAAAAATAGTTTCCAGATCGTTATAAAATTGTTGGATCCGAACGGGATTTGAACCAAGACACCCACCATCGGTAGAAATCTGGCGCCTTTACCAATGACGCCAACACGGCTCTTGAAGAGAGCGGTGATAGAAGGTTTACTGGTTCTACGTATTACCAGTTTCGTCATTCAAATCCTTGTTTGTCAGACGTACACGAGCGGGGTAGTATGACGTCACATTGAGCTCGTTGACGTATAATAGACTAGATTTGTCGTTAGTGATTTTGTTTTAATCTATCACAATTATATCATATGCAGATATGATAACAGCTGTAGATATAATTTAGTTATATTCCACATTTTTTTTAAGCAATGAAGGTGGTGAGGATTCTTATTCGATTGGCACATCATCCGGGAACTTTTCCGGTTTTGGATTAGAGTGCAATAAAAGAACCCCAAAAAAATAGAAAAAGGATAGCTGTGAAGTATTTGACTTCCAGCTATAACTATGTTTATGATATCGTGCATAAATTATGTAACACATACAATAACGAATCACTGAGGAAAAAAATAATTTACCTCTGCAGCTCGTACAAAACAAATAGTTTTTTTTATACTAAAAGCGCCATAAAGTTAAATGACGAAAGATTTCCAAACTTGCTTTTCATATTACGTAGTTGGTGAATATCACCTAGAGATTTTTCAAGATTTACAGATGTTGTGTTTCCCCTTACATAATTTTACGATTATTAAATAAAGATTTTTAAATCATGAACTTTGAATAAGTCGTTTTCCATTTTTTTCATACTTTGAGGCCAGTTCCTTAACACTCAGAAAAACTCATTAGGCAGCAAAAAACGAAAAAATAATAGAATTTGCTTAGATGAAAATATGAAAAATAGATGGTCATTACTTTACCATTTTAAACAATAGCTTTATCATCAGAATAGAAGTAATTTCGTATATATCAACGATTGATTACTTAAGGCGCCAATTTTTACTTCACGTTTGTGTAAATTTCGACTTACGCTGAAGAAAGCGAGATCAAGTATGAAATTGTGTTCGTTTACTCTCATAGATCTCACTTGCTCCAGATGCTGAATTGCACTGGGGCAAGTGAGAGCAGTTGACTAGAGATAATAAATGAAAATAAATTAGAGCTTTTTCGCTTTAAATAATTTGCGACCATTCCAAATATTATCCTAACACCGAACAAGATTAACTTTATTTGTTATTCTATTTTAAACGACGAATGTAGTAGAGTACGTTAATCTCACTTAGTGAATTGGAAACTACATTTGAAAAACAATAACATATAAGGTCTCTTTAACAATAACAATTTTTGAATTCAAAGTATCCGTTGGTGTGATACCTATGTTTTCCATAAAGAATATTTGCCTTAAAAATAGAAAAAAAAAACAATAGCTGTAGGTCTCACTTGCCCCGGATTCTCACTTGCCCCGGGGTACCTTAACTAAATGATAACAAATTAACATGTGAAAAGGGCCTAAGTGCTTTTTGTAAACAAACATGTTTCTGTCGCTGTAGGGCTAATCTTGATCCATTCATGAACATCCACACAATTACCAGATAACCCGAAGACTGCTCTATCTGATAAGGGTGTTCATGTGCGTGGGTGGATCGAGATGGGCCCTACAGCGACGAAACATGTTTTTTTTAACAAAAAGCACTTAGGCCCTTTTCACATGTTATGCTATAGTTCTGAAGCATTTTTTTTAAACAAATATGACGCCGTCCCCAAATTACGCGTCGCTCAAGGGAAAACCCCAGCATTACGGTCCATAAAAAAATTCAGGACTTTCATACAAAAACCCGTAATGGAAGAGGAGGGGGTGTTAAAACATGACGATTTTAGCGTTGCGTTCTAAATGAATGCTATGAGTTTTGTTTCATGGCTTTTGGCTCGAGTGGTCAATATTACAAAAATGATAAAACTATTTCGCGTCAATACAATAAACCCAACAAATTTTGAAACTATTTCGTTACAAAAAATGTAGCAAATACTGCAATAAATGTGTTACGAAATTTTGTTATAGGCAATTATTTTAATATGCATAATGTAACAAATGCTGTTATATATCTGTTTGAATAAATAATACAAATTATGTTATAGTTTTGTTATTAAAATAATAACAAATTTTGTTACAATTTTGTTATGGTTATTCACATATACGAATCCTTACAACAAAATTATATCAAATTGTGTTATTTCTAACAACGGTTGTAAAAATTTTGTTATAATCTTGTTAGGAGCTTCTGGTCGGGAGGCCCGATAATTATTTTGAGCCATCACTAAATACTGCATTTATAATAGATGCCATATTTATTTGCTGTGCGTGGCTAATAAATATTAATTTCGTGCCAGCAATAAGTACAGTGTATCAAACAATTGTCCGTACAGCAATTTTTTGGTCAAAATAATTTTTCATTCAAATGTTTATAACTTTTTTATACGTCAATCAAAACCGCTGAAATTTTGACCAATCATAACCCATATATTGATGCTCCATTGGTGAAGTTTTGAGCGAGATCGAATAAGTTTCCTGAAAGTTATAGAACTTTTAGTAAAACTCATAAGATTTTTGAACACATTTTTAAAACATTATATCTCAATATGTACCCGATGAAACTTTTTCAAATTTTTTTGTGCTACAGCTTAAACCTTAGGCTTTCATATGCAGCTACGTTTGAGGTTTTATATTCACTACAAAAAATATGAAAAATTTGCTTATGTAGTTGACGATGTTTAAAAATTTAGCATATTTTGCACATATAATCTGCCAAACGTTTTCCACCAATTAAAGTGCATTAACTGAACGAAAAATGCATAGGACCTACTCTTCATATGTAGTTTAGTAGGTCCTGTATAAAAATATTACATTAAGAGAGTTTAAAAAAGTTGAAAACACTTGGCACTTTTATTGATCAAAATATGATAAATTTCCAAATAATACTCTAAACATATACAGATTTTTCATATTTTTTTAGTGAATATAAAACCTCAAATGTAGCTGCATATGAAAGCCTAAGGTTTAAGCTGTAGCACAAAAAAAAAATGAAAAAGTTTCATCGAGTACATATTGAGATATAATGTTTTGAAAATGTGTTCAACAATCTTATAAGTTTTACTAAAAGTTCTATAACTTTTAGAAAACTTATTCGATCTCACTCAAGATTTTACCAATGGAGCTATAATATATGGTTTATGATTGGTCAAAATTTCAGCGGTTTTGATTGACGTATAAAAAAGATATAAACATTTGAATGAAAAATTATTTTGATCAAAAAATTGCTGTACGGACAATTGTTTGATACACTGTAAGTTGTTATGATGTTGCTGAGAACATATTCGATACATTATTTTATGTTATAATAATGTATTGAAAAACATCTTCAGTAACATCAAAGATGTTTTATAAGCCGCCATTTTTTGCGCTTTTTCGGTTATATAAGTGTATGAAAATACGTTTCCCATATTTGAAACGAAACATGAATGTTTGTATGAAACATGTATTATATACAGAATTATAACAAATTGTGTTACTTGGGCAGCTGGTTTCGCAGACCGAAAAAGGCCCGATTTGCAGCCGCAATCCGTTTTTTCACCTCGCGGGTAACATCATTATCGCACGTCACTAGAGTACCACACAACTTCAAACTTTTCCCCACCTAGCACCACCTCGTCACCATTACCACGGCCGGACCGACGTTGAACACCAGCAATCATGTACTTAGTCATTGTGGTGTTGATCGTAAGACAAATCCTCGCAGTGTCCCTCTTAAAAGGTACGAACGCCACTTCCACGGCCCGACGGTCGATTCCGATGATGTTGATATCGTCCGCGAAGTCCAGGAGCATATGCGACTTCGTGACAATGGTTCCGCTCCTGTGCACGCCAGCTCTCCTTATCGCTCCTTGTAGTGCTATGTTGAACAGTAAGTTCGAAAGAGCATCGCCCTGCTTCAGTCCGTCAAAGGTTACGAACGATGACGAAATTTCATCCGCAACCCGTACACTTGATTTCGATCCATCAAGCGTCGCACGAATCAGTCTAATCAGCTTCGCCGAAAAACCATGTTCGATCATAATCTGCCATAACTCGTTTCTTTTCACTAAATCGTACGCCGCCTTGAAATCAATAAACAGATGATGGGTCTGTAAGTTGTACTCTCGAAATTTATCGAGAATCTGCCGCAGGGTGAACATCTGGTCCATCGTTGATCGGCCCTCGCGAAATCCTGCCTGATATTCGCCGACGAAGGACTCCTCAATCGGCCTCAGCCTGTGGAACAGAACTCCGGACAAAACATGGTACGCTGAATTGAGGAGTGTTATTCCTCTGTAATTCGCGCACTCCAGTCGATGCCCTTTCTTGAAAAGAGGGCAAATGAGACCACCCAACCAACTAGCAGGCAGTTCTTCCTCCTCCCATATCTCCAATATAATATGGTGTAAGAGTTGAAACAGCTGCTCACTACCGTGCTTGAGAAGCTCGGCCGGGAGTTCGTCCTTCCCAGCAACCTTGTTGTTCTTCAGTCCCCTAATGGCTATCTTGACCTCGTCTAGCGTTGGAGGTTCCACAGCTTATCCGTCGTCGTCGATTCGAATTCTGTCCGTCGCTCTTCCACTCCCACCATTCAACAATAGAGATGCTCTCTCCACCTGGCAGCCACCATTGTCTTGTCTGTCAGCAAGTTTCCATTACGGTCATTGCACATGACGAGAGAAGGCGCTGTTTTTCTCCACACGCCATAGACAGTTTCGTAAAATTTCCGCATATCATTCTGTTTCATACTCTCTTGCGCCTGACCAATCACATTTTCCTCGTGCTCTTTTTTCTTTCTGCGGTGGATTCGTTTTTCGGCTACTCTTGCTTCCCTATATCGCTCCCTGCTCTGCCGGGTCCCCGACACCAACATCCGGCTTCTGACAACATTCTTCTCGTCCGTTACTCTCTGGCACTCCTCGTCGAACCACCCGTTTCTAGGTCGTCTTTGAGCAGTACCTATCACCTCCCGCGCTGCTGTACTCATCGCTCCGTGGATAGACTCCCACAGAGTGTTGAGATTATCGTTCTCGTTGATCTCACTTATCCGCTCGTCCAGCTTCTGGTGATAGTCAGCTACCGTACCGTCTGCTGAAAACCGCTGGATGTTGAAACGCATCGATCGCCGGTTCCTAGAGTCCGACACGGTTGATAACCGAGCTCGAATCTCACTAACTACGAGATAGTGATCTGAGTCGATGTTGGGACCTCGAAAAGTTCTATGTCCGAGAAATGTCGGCCATCTACCAGCACATGGTCAATTTGGTTGCAAGTCTCGCCGTTTGGGTGTCTCCAGGTATGCTTGCGGATATCCTTGCGTGCAAAGTAGGTACTACTAATGGCCATCCCCCTGGCGGCAGCAAAGTTGACTAATCTTAGACCACCTTAGGTATAGCTGACGCGATACAGCGTTTAATATTCAGCCGCTGGATGCCAGAACAGACGCTGTTTGAGCCGCACCTCCTTGGTGAACAGACGCTCGGATCGTACCTCCTCAATCTAGCTGAAGTCAGAAGGACAAGAGTGCTCAGGCTACACTACCAGCTAAGCACACAACTCTTAGCTGGCGGTCTTTGTCATCGTTTGACCCGTGGAAGCATGAGGTAGGAGCTTGTGGGGACCAGAGCTATGTTGGACGCTCTCCTTATCGACTCACCGTTTTGCAGCCCATGTTAATTACAGTTATTTTTATGAACATAGCATTCAGAGGAGCTTCAAAATAAGTGGTTCCTAGAAGTTTCAGGATTGTTTTGGACGACTCCAGGGGAATTTAAGAGGGCTTAAGATAGTTTCAAGATGTTTTGGGTGCGCTGCAGAAGATATTTCAGGGAGCTTCACGAGCGGGGGGCTGCGAATAGGAACGGTTTTATTTTTCTTAGCTAGGCACACCAACACACTTTTGACGCTCGGTTTGAAAACACCACGAGTGTTTAATTTTCATGCCACCGCCACCGTCGGCGCAATCGTTAAACACGTCGTCGCGACGCTGTTTGAAAAAGGTAAACATGATTAATCCCCCCATGACTCCAAAATGTTTCTCTTGTTCAAAATTTATCCATTTCTAATTTGCGGTGGATATTTTAATGTATCGTCGTTTCAAAATAACTAATAAATATTTTTTATAATTTGCCTTGCTTTTCACGTGACCCAAAGTACTTTGTCATGTCTTGTTTGACTTGTTCAGAAAAAATATTGTTGCAATACTTTTCTGACAGGTGGAGACGCATAAGAACAGTAGCTGTTGCAGTTGTGACAGCTCGATGGAGTTATTTTGACAGCGGTGAATGGAGACATTTGGATAAGCGTATTGATTCTATTCGCAGCCCCCAGTTCACGAGGAGTTTCAGATTTATTTTAGAGGGATTTAAGTCCTTTTAGAGACGTAACTCTCCTGAAAAACCTCGGAAGCAGTCTCGAAGGGTCTTTAAGATCGCTCTGAGGCCCACTGAAATGCCCCTGAGACTTCTGGGAACCCACCTAAGACCCTTTGAAGCGCCCCTGAGTTCCCTATAACCCACCGGAAACCCCATCAGAGCCCCTGGGAAAGTGTAGTTAAAATACACATAAATAAAAACTAAAAAAAGAGTCCCTGGAACCCTAGAAGGGTTTTGCCCCAGAACTCATTGAATCGTCCCTGAAACCCATTGGAACCCTCTTTGATCCCTAAAATGTCCCTGACACCTCCTGGTTCCTTTATGGAACCTTTTGAGAACCGGGTTGAACCCCCTTGAAACCACTTGAGGACCCCTGAAATGCCCATGAGACCTCCTGGTACCCCCATAAAACCCCTTAGAACCCCTGAAAACCCCCTGAGATCTCTTGGAAATTCCTTGAAACCCCATGGGACTCTTTCAAACACCCCTGAGACCCTCTGGAAACCCTTTAGAACATTCTGGTTTTCCCTGAAGCCCCCTGGGACCCCCCTAAAATCCACTGAAACGCCCTTAAGACTCCTTAGAACACGCTGAAATGCTTTTAAATGCTCCGAACGTTTCCTGAGAAATGCCCCTCCTGGACCTCAGACCTCCTGGAACTCCCACGATCCCCGTGAGCCTTCATGAAGCGCCCCTGAAACCTGCTTTTACTTTTCCCTTAAAATTTACTCTTTTACTTTTACTATTTTTATGAGTTGACCTACTTACTCTCGAAACGGGTTCTTTAAAAATACTTTGATCTCTCAGTGTACATCGTATAAAGTACTGTTTGAAGTCACTATCGCATATAGATACGGCGGATGAACAATTTTCATCGATTTTTTGTTATTTTTTTTTTAACTTATTGCGATATATCTGATGAACTCGTACAAGCATACAAATTAACTCATATAAGGCATGAATATATCGTAATTTTGTAGACATTGCGTGACAAGGTACGTGATATTAAACCAAACACGTTGATGCATTTCACACCACTTTCCTCCTTTCACCGAGACGCGCGTACCTACATCCCTTTTTGCAGTGAGTTGTCAGTTTTTCGTTGTTTCCTTTTGACTGCTGTTGCTCACGGATCACGAGAAATGAGGTCTCCTCCATCTCGCGTCGCCGTGCCCAAGTGGGTAGTATGTGTAGATATGGAGCAAGCCTTAGAACTTGTCGACTCGGTGGAAGCTGCAGAGAAGTGCCTTCATCATCTTCGTGTAGTTTCCTCGTCGTCAGCCACGTCGTCGTCGTCGTCGTGGGATGGATGGATGAATTCATGTGATCCCGTCCGGATGAGAACGTGAAGGGTGGTGGATTTCCCTACAGTGAATCTCCAAGTCAATCATTTCTGGAGTGTGGAGCTCACTATTGAGTACCGACTGAACCACCAGCATTCCCTAGTTCGTTAGCCTTAGACGAGTAGTAGGTTAACCGTAAAGGGGAAGTCAAGTGGAATGAACGATTTGAATGGACGGGAAAGATGCTCGCAGCGCACGTGACGGGTGTCGTTAGAATGGCTTCTATATAAAAAGCCGGCAGCAGCTCCATAATGATGTTAATTGGCGAGGATATTGTTCGAAACTAGAATACGGAGTCAATGGTTCCTGAAAGGGTTCGTCACAGTTTCGTGGAAGAATCTGCATTTACTGCGAGGAGGATTTTATTCGATTTTCTGTATAGCAATTGAGGTAACCTATTCTATAAGAAGAAAGGCAAAAATGATCGTTGGAAAAACTCCTAGTTAAAAATTGAAGTTGTGCTCATGCAATACAAAGTTGAAAATTAAACTTTGTAGAAATTGGGATACCACCACAAAGAAGAAGACGAGAAAACTAAACTATCAGTTTCATATGGAAGAGAATATCATTGTCAGCCACAATCTACGCGGATGCTAATACTATCATATCATTGACAAACAGTTTGTGACAGTATATTATCCCACTCAATTCAAATAGCTTCTCTCTAATACCATTATTACGGTATGTACGTGTACGTCAGCGTATATTATTTCAAGCAAAAGCTTCACGTACCTATCACCGGAAACTGTCGACAACACGGTAGGGGAAGGTGGGGTAATATGCACCCCTAGATGCACCCCCTAAGAAAACGTGGCCCTATAGCTAACATTAAGATAATTTTATGGGTGTCTTGCGTTTCAAAAGTTAGTTTACTTATTTGACTAAGAGACGCCAACTTTTGGTCCGCATGATATCAATTTTACCGAATCAAATTAACAATTTAAAAAAGTGTTACGTTTTGGGTGCTGAAAAACTGTTGGTGGCAAAACGCACCTTGAGGTGGGGCAATATGACCTCTGGCATTTTCCGCTTTGAATTCTAATGAGATACCAGGCGGCTCCATCTTACTATTTACGGCAGCAAATGGAAGGAGGTAGGAGGCGGATGTTAGTTAATAGGTTGTTTCCATATAATCCGCGCGCAACTGCTTAAATTGCGTGCGCTTCAAATTAGCCAATCCTTCCAAATGTGGAAAATCATCGTTTTCCACGCTTTTCATTCGAATATTCTTTGCATTCTTGGGCTTGTCCGGCTTAGTTTTACGTCTAGTTTGCTTGCATCGAATGGAACTTTACTTAGATAATGAAATAGCGAGAGGGCGTTTTGCCCCGGGGGTGCGTATTACCCCAGGTTACCCTAGATATAGTCGTTCAACCGACGACGATGTTTGCCGTTGCTTTTGTCTTAGTGTTCACCATCATCGTTGAGTGCGTATTCCGAGCGACATGCTACATGCTTCAATTTTCACACGTTTTGGCATAAAATATCTTGTTTGCACGAGAAAGATATGAATCGGCAAGAATTTACAAGGCTAGAGCAGATTTACGGTAATTTCTCCTTCCAGAGTTATCGTAGGCAAGCCAAAGATATATAAGTACAAATTGCTTCTTATGTTTTTCTCATACACATTGAAAGTTCTTTGGAAATTTGTACAGAAAACCCCTAAGGAATTTACGGAGTTTTCCAAAGTCCAAATATTGTTCCTAATATTTCACGTGGAGATTTATCTAAGAATTGCTTAAAATATGTATTTCAAATGCCACAAAAATACAAAAAAATCTTCCCTAAATTTGTTTGTAATATGTTTAAAGTACACTTAAACCTCCACTTAACTAATATGTGTACCCCAAAGTTAATGTTTGCTCCAAACCTAGAATGTTTGCTGAGCAAATTGATATCAATGGAGGTTGCAAAATATTTCAGGATAGAAGCGTGGCTAGGAAATTTGGGGTACACCCGAACCTCGATTTAGGTAACGAGTCGGGACTGCCTAAATAGATTTTTTACCTGAATGGATTGATTACCTAAATGGATTTCAAGGTTGCAAAGAAGTTTGAAAAGGGCAAGTAGCTTGCCACTCACCTGGGGCTTCAGAAACTCTCAGGTGAGTTTTACCGAGGTTTCATGGGGGTTTCAAAGGCGTTTCAAAGCGTTTCTTGGCGTTTCAATGCGTTACAGGGCGTTTCACAGGGGTTTTAGAGGGCTTCTGAAACTCTCAGGTAAAATTCACGGAGGTTTTATGGGGGGCTTCAGAGTCTTTCAGGTGACTTTTATGCAGGTTTTAAAAAGGTTTTATAGGCATTCCAAAGCGTTTCAAGGCGTTTCAAGGTAATTCTGGGCATTTCAATGCGTTTCAAGGCGTTTCAGGAGGTTCAGGGGCCTTGAAAATTTTCGTAGAGGTTTCATGAGTGTTTCATGGGGGTTTCAGAGGCGTTTCAAAGCGTTTCAAGGCATTTTAATGCGTTTCAGGGTATTGCAGGAGGTTTCGCAGGGGTTTTCGGGGGCTTCAGTGGCTCTCAGATGACTTTCACGGAGGATTTTAAAGGGGCTTCAAGGCGTTTCAGCTTGTTGTAATGCGTTTCAGGTCGTTTCAGGAGGTTTAAGGGGCTTTGAAGGGGCTTCAGAGGCTTGCAGGTAAATTTCACGGAGGTTTCATGGGGGTTTCAGAGGCGATTCAAAGAATTTCAAGGCGTTTCAATGCTTTTCAGAGCATTTCAGGAGGCTCCCGAAGAATTTTGTGCGGGCTTAAAAGGCTCGTATAAACCTCATTCTAAATGCTCTTTGGTACAACTAGTAGCCCTCGTAGATTCGATCACCTATACGCAAGGGAGTTCTTGGAGACCCTTTAAGATTCTTCGAACTCAAAAATTTGATAGATCATAGTTACCTAAGGTTGTGTGAGTGTGAACCTTATTCGTAAATCTCAAAGAGACAACCAAATACGTTAGTAGATCCGATGACCTATACTCAAGGAAGTTCATTTATAATGCTCCAATAGATAGTAGAAAACGCTTGTAGATCAGATGGCCTTAACTCCAGGAAGTTCTCGGATACTCTTAAACCATTAACCCTTAAACACTCCGTAAACGTCCCTTAACTCTTAATTCTGCTTTTTTCCCGTAGTAAACCTACTTCATCTGTAATCTTGAGCATTCCAGCTGCTCTGAGTTTAATCAAATTCCATTTAGGTAACATTACCTAAATGGGGGGACCTAAATAGATTTTACCTTAATGGATCCTACCTAAATGGAGGTTTCAGTGTAATGCCATTGTTGGTTTGAGAAGTATTTAAGGGGGCCTCCAGAAATTCCTCAGAAAGCCATTAATTCCAGAAAATTTCGGGAAGCTTCAGGGGGGTTCAGGGACATTCAAGAGTGCTTCTGGGGAGTTCAAGATGGATTTCATGGATTTTCAAGGCGTTTCAGTAGACTTCGAGGGGCTTCACGGGAGCTCCATGACATTTCAGGAGGCTTCAGGGAAACTTCAAGGGGCTTTCAAATGGGTTTAAAAACATTTCAATCCCTCCCTGGGGAGGCCCTTTAAGTTGCAAAGGGGGATTCAAAAAGTACTTAAGAAGCTCAACTGGTTTCAAGACGTTCAAAAACGTTTCACGGGCATTTAGGGGGATTATCACAAATTCCAGGGGGCTTCTCAGGATAGTCTCATAATATTTCAGGGCGTTGTTTAGTGGAGAAAGGGTTTTAAGAAGGTTCGTGGAAGTTTAAGAGCATTTACTGGGAGACTCAAGGTGGTTTTGAGGCTATTCAATGCATTTCAAGGAACTTTAGGGGACGGGACTCAGGGAGCTTTAGTGTGCTTCAGGAGGGTTCTCAAGGGTTTCACTTTATTAGGGGCTGTAGAAGGATTTTGAAGCGTTACAAACCGTTTCATGATGTTCGTGGGGGTTCGAAGAGGGTTGGGAGGAGGAGTGTTTAACTCTCTAATACCCAAATTTTTGATTTTGATGTAAATATCATTTTTCGTCATCTAAAATCTATTTAAACATGTTTTGGAAGATGATTGTTTTTAATTCTCGATTTTGTGAATTTTGGTTTTTGATTTTTCTAATTTTTGTTTCTGAACATCCCTGCACTTTTATATTTTTCCTAGAAGTCTACTTGGCATACCGGTTTTTTTTAAGAAGAAAACATTTTAAGATTTTATGATTATAGTTATGATATTTTTATTTTTTTCATAATAAATTTTATGTTTGGTGTAACTTTTTAGTGTGTTCAACTCCCTTAAACTATTTTTTACAATAGAATGATTGATGAAAGATTTGAAATACGTTAATTGATGTGCTTAAATACAAAAGAAACAATAACATCTGGGTTTGGAGGCATTTCAAAGCGTTTCAAAAAGTTATAAGGGGTTTCCGGAGATTTTAGGGGGGCTCAGGAAAGTTTAAAAGAAGTTTATGGGGGTCTTGGTGTGAGTCATAAAAATCAGAGATTTTTTAACGTTTCAGTGGGCTTCAGTGGGTTTCCGATGTTCCCAGGCGGCTTCCGAAGTCATGATGGAGTTTCAGGTGAGTTTTAAGAAGTACCAGAGGATTACAAGCAGGCTTCAGGAGATTTGAAAAGAAGTTTCCGAGGATTAGATGGATTTCAAGGCATTCCAAGAGGCGTTTCAGAGGAGCTTCAGGTTTCAGTGGAAAGTTGAATAAAACATACAACCATTCCATAGTAAATCGATTAAATGATTCTCAGAACTTTGTAGAAACTGATAGAATTGTTGGCCATCGCATCATATTAGACCCGTATTTTAGAGTGACCATTTTAATATTGGGCTGGTATAAAAATAGATTTTACAAATTTGTTTTCAAAAAATGATTTTTAATAATTTTGAAAGATTCTTGAAATTTAAAGATTCGCATACAGAAGGTCTTGGATTCAATCCCTGGCCCGTCATTTCCTCTTACTTTGTATCATTCTATATATATTCTTCCTTCACTCTTCATATGTAACTCATGTACACTCAAAAACAAACTCAAAATATACACGGAGCCAGTGACGGAAATTGTCAAATTACGTTCGTCTGCACCGACGCCCAGCGGCGCCAGCATCGTTGATTTGTTTTTGTTTTGATAGTCGTCTTGACAACCCGAGCGGCATTCTCAGAAATGTATGCTTTCGAAATTCTTTTGACCGCTGTCTGCTGAACTTCAACCACCTACTGATACTCAAAGTCAGTATTTTCAATTTCAACTGATTCGTTTTAATTGAGCACGATGCAGAAGCAAAAAATGCAGTTGTTTTGCAGCACTCATCAAAAGTTACTATAATACATTCAATTAAGGTAAGATATCGGTATTTGCATGCCTAAAACCATAATAAATCAATTCCAAATTGAAATATTCATATTCGAAATCATCGAGCTGAAGTTCAGCTGAACTGAACTTCAACTACAGTGGATGACACCACAAGACGCCGCTTTCATTGTCTCGTCTATTCTTTGTCATGTTCATTCTCGGCCTCGTGTCTATGGGTAACTGTGTTTGTTTATTTGTGTTCGTTTTCGCACAAATTGAACATCATTGTGCTGATTTTTTTCGACACTGCACGGAGCTAATACAGCGCAACATTTTTTTGTCTCAAGAGCAAACTTATGTGTCTCCGAAGGATTTTGGGCCGCTGAATCCGAATCCGAACTCAGATTTGCTCCAACACGTCACAATTTTGAGCTATACCTCAATTTATAGGGCAAAACATGCGATTTTGGGCTTTTTTGACTGCAAGCCATTAAGCTTGGAAATATTTTTTTTAGGCAATCAAAAGGTTAGTTGGTCAATTAACATCTAAATTAACGACTCATGCAAAATATTTCGTTTTACCTAATCAAATTTGATAGATTTAAGCATTTTATGTTAGTATGAAAACTCGCATGCAACTTTTGGAGGGTGACTTGTATGGGAAATATCGTACCTAACATAAATCGCTTAAAACTATCAAATTCGATTTGGTAAAACGAAATATTTTGCATCAGTCGTTAATTTAGATGTTAATTGACCAATTAACCTTTTGATTGCTTAAAAAAATGATTCCTTGCTTAATGGCTTGCAGTCAAAAAAGCCCAAAATCGGATATTTTGCCCTATAAATTGAGGTATAGCTCAAAATTGTGACGTGTTAGAGCAAATCCGAGCCCGGATTCGGATTCAGCGGCCCAAAATCCTTCGGAGACACATAAGTTTGCTCTTGAGACAGACAAAAAGTTAATTTTTGTTACGCTGTGTTATTAATTTATTTTCCATCCGCGTCTCTCTAGCTCTCTTTCTGTTTCCATACTATCTGCTGCTTTGCCTGGGTTGATGAATCGCGTCGCTTCAACCCAGTCAAAACAGCAGATACAATGAAAACTAAAAAAGGGTGAGAGAGATGCGGATAGAAAATGCATAAATAATAGTAACTGGTGTATATTTTTATTTTTGAGTGTATATTAATGTGTTCGTTCATAACTATCGCTAGAGCCAGAAACGGGATAAAAAAAAATCCGTTTCCCTCTCTTCCTGCACAGTGTGAATCAGACTATCAGACAAGCATACGAGCAAAGCAATAAAGCGAGATGTGCCGCATTATCTTCAGAATAATAAACACAAAATTCTACCATTTTACGTCTGGCATTCACGCACCAATGTGTGAACCCTCTGCCAATTGGGATATAGTACCCGTACTCCGACAGCCGCATGAATGTGTGCGTTCTGGAGCAGAGGTATATTCGGTCTGCCGTGGATACAAACGATTGCAATAATAACTTCCTTCCCTTCTTCTTATTCTTCTTTATGGCTCTACGCTCCCACTGGAGCTTGAACTGTCTCTCTTCAACTTAGTGTTCTTTGAGCACATCAACAGTTTTTAATTGAAGGGCTTTCTTTGTCTGCCATTGCATGAATTCGTATATTGTGAGGCAAGGATAATGATACACTATGCCCAGGGAGTCGAGAATTTTTTTCCAACTCGAACGGGAATCGAACCCACCGTCTCTGGATTGGCGATCCATAGCCTTAACCACAAGGCTAACTTCCTTCCCCTTCCCTACATTGAGCTGTAACCTGACACGTCAATGTAGCCTAAATATAAATGATCGCCAACACTCACACACTGGAGATGCCTGTTAGTCCCTTGTAGATAACTCATTGGTTCCTTGTGTGAATGTAGCTAGTCTAGCGATTCTGGAGTAGTCATGCGCTAGCCCAGAAAGATTTTTTTTATCTGTATTAACGAGATTTTTAGCCCTAGGCTGGTTCATCTCGGAACCCACGCCTTACTTCCCTTCCAAAGGAAGAACTCACATTTTGCGAGTTTGTCGGGAGTGGGAATCGATCTCAGGTCCTCGGCGTGATAGTCAAGTGTTCTAACCATCCGCTCCACCCAGAAAGATTTTCGAAATCAAAATATGTAGTGAAAGATAATGAAAAAACTTCCTAGGTAAACTAGAGTATTTGTAGTATTGCACTAAATTGTAGTATTAAAAAAATAATGTAAAGCATTTGTTATATATGTTTTTTATTGTTTCTCAAGATTGACAGAGAGCGCCATACAAAATTAGTCATAATACAGCCAGAGGTCACAAGTTATGCATGTAAAATTGAAGACTTATGCTCAAGCATGTTTTGGAGAATGGAGACCCTTTAATGGCTACAACATCCCTCCTCTCTCTCTCTCCTCTTCTTGGCGTAACGTCCTCACTGGGACAAAGCCTGCTTCTCAGCTTAGTGTTCTATGAGCACTTCCACAGTTATTAACTGAGAGCTTCCTCTGCCAATGACCATTTTGCATGTGTATATCGTGTGGCAGGCACGATGATACTCTATGCCCAAGGAAGTCAAGGAAATTTCCTTTACTACAACATCCCCTTTAGTATGAAATTTTAGTTCTAATAAAACATAAAAACAGTAATTCGTTCACTGACGATTATCTAAGAAAATCATTGAAAAATCCATAAGGGAACGCTGCGCATCAAGGAATAGAAAGGAAATAACTAACTATGAGGCCCAGATAAAAATCTAATGGAAGGGTTTCACACAAATAATGTTGCACAAAAATTGAAAACCTAATCATTTTATGGCTATATCGATCATTTTCTACTAAGAGTCTAAGGGAGTAGAATTGGATAATGAATTGATAGATATGATAGTATTTGCTAGGTTGCGAACAAGTATGGAAATTTATAGAAGGTGAAATTAAACATTGAGGCCATGAGTTAAACGAATACAGCGAATGCGTGAAACCTTTGCCAAACGACCTGGATTAGATCAGCTTGGTTGATGGTTCGTACCAGAATACCCCCAAGTAACCACGGTGCTGAAGCCTTATTGCATGCAGATATACGGTGTATTTAGAGCAATCATTACTTTACATGCAAACTTAAGGTTGATTTAAAGTGGAAATGGGCAATTATAGAATCAATTTAAGATTATACTGGTATAATCTTAGTTCAGTCGCATAATTGCCATTTCCACTTTAAATCAACCTTAAATGTTTATGAAAAGTAATGAGTTGCTCTAAATCCACCGTATATCTGCATGCAATAATGCTTCAGCACCGTGGTTACTTGGGCCAAGACTGGCAACCAGTTATAAATTATGATTAAGTGTGAAATCAGAAAATACAAAACTGAGGAAGATTCATTGTTAATCTGTTGATATTCATTTTTTTTTTGTGAAACTGTTGAAAATTTTATAGAAATTCTTGGATAAACCATTGTTTCCATTTTAAATAACTGCACGGTAAAAAAATCGTTGCCGGATCCATGACTAAAATGTTATGAAATCATAAAACTTCTTGCTTCATGATATTGTAACTACAAGTCATGATATCGTGACGTTAACAACGATTATCATGAATAATAATAACTGATTTCATCAACAAAAGCCATGGCCGTCAAAAGCGTTATGAAAAAATTAAGCTCGTTTGCATAAATTGAATACCATAAAGCTGAGTCATGGTAGCATGGCTCTGAGTCATAAAACTATGACGCTGAGTCATCTCAACCAGACGCTGAGTCGTATAAACATAACGCAGAGTAATAAAATCATGAATCACAACAAACGAATTTAGGCACTGTAAGCGTTACGCAAACCCTCGCGCAGAATCACCTACGCCATTTTTGTCCCTTCTGTCAAGGCGCCTTTTGTGAGCGGCAGTGTTTTCCGGTGAGATTTTTTTTTTTGGTTTTCGAAAAAGTGTAGTGAATTGTTCTTACTTAAATAGTAGTAAACTATATAATTGTGGAGCCTCGTAGCCGTGCGGTTAGGGTCACCAAGCTTATCATCGCACCATGCTACGGGGTGAGGGTTCGATTTCCGCTTCAGGCGTTGAAACTTTTCGTGAGAATAGTTTCTTCCCCGTTTCCACTGGTGCGTGCTCCGTTGTCCGTTGTCTAATGTTAAGTTTAAAACAGTCTGTACAGCTGAAAGCTGAAGATGTTGTCCGTGTCTTTTAATTATTGAACTACATTCCAGAAGTTGAAAGTGAAAAAACTCCATATTTCGGCACAAAACTCCGGCCAGCTTCATCAGCAGCAGAACAATCAAACTCACGCACAATTCCGGCACAAAATTTTGGCCAGCTTCATCAGCAGAAATATTCAGGAACCTTGTTCATGATTTCAGAGTGCGTGCTTCACGATAACATGACCTTAAATGCCACTTTGCACCAATTAATCCGATAGTATAAATTACAAATACTAGAATCATGCATACTGCTTATGTTTTTATAACATTAGGTAATAAATTTAGAACATGCTTTATGATAACATGACCAGTACTACCATTTTTCGCAAATCGATCCAGTACCATAAATGACAAATACTTGCACCATGAGTAATGCTCAAGCATTCATAAATTTAGTTCATAGTTTGAGTACGTACTTCATGATAATATGAACCGACTTACCAAATTTCGCAAATAAAACTGGAACCATAAATGACAACTACTAGTTCTATGAATACCGCTTCTGGTTTTATGAATCTAGTTAATAGTTCTGGTATTCATGGGCATGATATCATGACTTAACATACAATTTTTTGTCAATAAATATGAAAAACGTAACGCCAAGGTGACGTTACGGCAACATGAGTCATGAAATTATGACCTTTTTTGTGGTGTATATTTATAACATGAAAACACACATTTTACGCGAAATCATGACTCATTTAGCAGGTTTCAAGCAGCGGATTTTTTCCCGTGTGTCATTCAATCAAAACCTCATTTTTCCAGAAATAAAAAGTTGGTTTCTAAAATTATTGGTTTCTTTCTCAAATTTTCAGCTTTCTTTGTAGTTTATCTTCAACTTTTTCTAAAAATGTCGTGATACTTGGTGGGTTTGTAATACACCGCAAAAAAAAATTAAACTCGTATTCGCATTGCGTCATTATGACTACCAGTTTGTAAATTGGGTGGCCAAAAATCAAAGTTATCCAAACTAAAAAATAAAGAAAAAACTTTTGAAACAGCTGGTCATTTATAAATTTCCTTTTTTGTTTTGTTGGAAAGTTATTGAATTCAAGTTTCAAGAATAATTCGTTGAAAAGATCAAATCTTGTTCAGGTGCAAAATATAAAAACAAGGTCCCCTTTGATCCCGAAACTATAAAAACGTGAAAAACTAGTATATTTACACTCTTTTGCTCCTAAACACAATTTGGCCCTTTCGAAACAAACAATTCAAACAAAAAACGTAATTTAAAATCGGCCTACTGGTTCAAGAATTCTGATTTTCTTTTGCTTTAAAAACTGATATTACACTATATTTTAAAAATGGCCACCCTAATGAAGAAATCAAAAATACGGATCTGATTATTTTCAATGAGCTAGTACATAATTACCAAATACAGTAGACGTTCGATAAGAGCAACATGTTTACGTTTCAGTTACCGAATGAAGTTCGCTAACTGCAACGGCTGATAGCCGTCACTCGGTGCAAACGATTCAACTGCAATGCTTTTTAACTGCAAGTCCGCTAAGTGCAACAATTTTGCAGTTAGTTTTTGAGTGCATTCTGGCTGCGTTTGACATCTGCATTTGACATTTGTTTGACGGCTGTCAATCGTTGCAGTTAGCGAACTACATTCGGTAACTGCAACGTAAACATGTTGCACTTATCGAACGTCTACTGTACACGGAGCCTATTTATATTTATACATTAAGCTAGAAGGTTCGGTTTTTTTTTTGGTTTTAATTAGCATAGAAGCTCACTTACCTGTAGTTTATGCGGCAACTGTTGCTCTCCTGTTGTATTCCACGTACCAATAGTTCTGTTTTCTGTCTTCTCACATGGAGTGAATGTGTTAATGTTAATGTAGTAATGTTCTGATTCTCAGCACTGTCGTTCACGTTAACTTCAAAATGTGCACTATTTATCTTCACCTGGAAAGACTTACGGCAAAACTACCATGGGAAAATCGAAAACTCACATTTAGAGAATGTACCGAAGCTGCCTTTGTCTGTCCGTCCGTTCAACGAGCTTTCTCTTTATTTGACATTAAAGCGGTACCACTTCACACCATTCATTCTGCCTCTTCGAGTAAAAGCAGATATCCGTCCTGTGATGTTTGCCATCCACTAAGACCGGCTTTACTCAGTCCCTTCGAATCCCAAAGTGCACCGCACTGACCTAAGATTCGTAGATTGTCGTGTCCGTCCATAGTTTGCATGAGATTGCCTTCCTGCATTCCACATACCTTACTGGTATTTTACCTCAATTACTTACAATTATTCTCATACAACATAAGGTATTCGACATTTGATAACGAACAGTTCTTTGTTCCTTAGCTTCTCTTTTGCATCAACTGGTAAGGCAAGACAGCCACCCATTTCCATGTACAATTTAACGGCCGAGCACAATAAATATGACAGCAACAGTCAGCCTTATCCTTGCGTCAACCCTTATCTTCTGTTTTCACTGCCCAACCAAACACTGACTGACTGGTAGGTATGGGTAGATATGCGAATGCGGTAGAGCAACCTCATTTTATGGATGAGCAAACATCTTTGCCTTGTCATTCGTTGATGTCGAAGAAGCACTGACGCTGAAACGACAGAGATACTCAAGTGGAGTTCTGATTCTGACTTTTCCTGGCGAGATTTTTTTCTGTTTTAGGTTTTCGTTTCACGCTAAAACTGCTCAGCACTAAAATGTGTAAGACCTACTCATAAGTGCATAATTTCCAGACCACACAAAAATGTGTAGCAGTTACACATTCTCGAAAAACAGCTCGTATACTCTTCTAGATGCGAAATGTTGATTTTTTTTTTGTTTTCCAAGGTCACTAGTAATCCTACCTAGATTGGCGTACAAAAATTTTTGCGATTTTAACAATTTTGCGGACACTGGAGCTGATTTTGTAAATGTGCAAGGGTTACACATTTTTGGTGTAGTCTGGAAATTATGCACTTTAGTGCTGAGCGGCGTTAGCGTGTTTGCATAGACTTCCCGTATGATGTCCTTTCCACTAATGGGAGATGTAAAAAACAGAGTACATCCCATCCCGAATATGAGGAAATAACGGTTGAATAACACCCTTCTTCGTTTCACATATTCCTGAGTTATTTGAAAGTCAGAGTTACTGGGACCATGACAAGGAGTGTCTGAGAATTTCGTAAACCATTTCATTAAAAAAACAGTAAACTTCTGAACAAAAAACTATGTGTTACTACTTCCAGACTTCTATAAAAGCTTGAAAAAAGTTTTCCCAATAAAAAAAGTCCATTGCCGTAGCGCCGTTCCGCTTTGCTGTTTCCAGCTCACAATGGGAACGCAAAATGCTTGTGTAAATTAATGCTTTGTTGTTTTTATTTGATTTTATCTGTCGAAGTAATATAACCGAGTTCAGCTTTTGGTATTTTTCCAGGAATTTTGATATATTTCCAGGAGTTCTCTATGGGACCCTCCTAGGTGTTCCTCCTGGGATTTCATTAAAATTAATTCTGGGTTTCCTCCAGAACTCGTCGGGATTCCTCCAAAGGTTCCTGCGGGAAGTTTTTCTGAAAATACTGGAGGTTTTTTATTCAGTATTTCTAAGAATTCTGTATGGGAAATATCCAGCAGTGATTTTCGGTATTCCTCCTAGACTTCCTTTCGGGTTTGCTCCAGAAATTATATTCGGGACTCCACCTTCTGAGATTCTTACAGGATCTTCTTCCGCGATTCCTCCAAGAGTTCCTTTTGGGATTACCACAGGCGCTTCTTAAGGAATTCTTCACATGATTCCACCGGGAGTTCCTTTAGGTGTTCATTCAAACATCCCAAGTAACGGGTTTTATTTAAGTAGATTAGAAGATGTTCTTAAAACCATCATAAAACCAAAATAAAAGGTATTAGGATTTGTGAATATTACGCAACTCACTTTAACAATCCGTTTCCGTCATTCTTAGCAAACTGCAGTAGAATCACTTGGCATGATACGGGACCTCGCAATGCAGGCGACTGGCTCCGCCAAAGCTCCACTCCTCAATGAGGCAGCAACACATTCACTGTCTCGTCATGATGATTGCTGTCATCGATGCTTACTAGGGGAAGGACACGCAAGGGGAATATCACTAATCATTATTCACACCCTACAGGTTTTATGCCGATTGTCAAAACCTCTACAAGACTAATCAGTCAGCAAAATGTTACTTGGGATACCTCTAGAAGTTTCTTCCGATGATTCCAGGAGTTCCACCCAGGATTAATCCAGAAGTTCCTTGTGGGATTCCTACAGAAGTTCTTTCAAGTTTTCCTGCAGAAGTTCCTGCCGAGATTGAGATTCCTGCACGATCTTCTTCCGGGATTCCTCCTAGAGTTCCTTTCGGGATTCCTCCAGGAGTTTTTTTTTTCTAAACATGATGCCTTCAGGAGCCTCTTCCGGGTTTCATCTAGGAACTTCTCCCAGAATTCCTCCAGGAGTTCCTTCCAGTAGTTCCTCTCAGTAATCCTTCAGGATTTCGCTGATTGATAGTATTCAGTGTCTAGACACCATGATAGTGTTCGTCACAGTGGTAAAACAAATTATTGTTAACTACACCCTCACCATCTACCCACAAATAGCCAACACATACTTAAATTCACCAAACCCGACATCTCTACGCCAAGCAACCGGCGATACAAACGTAGCGGTATCCCTATAACCTCCCTGAAGAAGACCCATACCAAGGGTCGAAACGTCGGATGAAATAGTATCACCCCGCTTCTAATTTATCCGGACCGAAAAGCCAACCATAGAGGGATAGCTCTTCAGGATTTCCTTCCGTGATTCCTCCAGGATTTTCTTCCGGGATTCCTCCAGAAACTCTTTCGAGATTCCTCCAGGAATTATTTCCGGGATTCCTCCAGAGGTTCCTTATAGGATTCCTCCAGGAGTTTTTTTTTTTCAAGTTATCCAACAGGAGTTCCTTCCGGAATTCCTCCAGGATATCCTTCCGGGATTCCTCCAAGAGTTCCTTCCTACAACCCATTGATTACGCTTGTACATCTTGAAGCTTTTACTCGTGAGAGTTCTTTGATAATCTATAACATTTTTGAAAATCACTACTCTACAGAACAATTCCATGGACCTGTAGGGTGATGTATCGCATCAGTAATATGATGACAACAGACAACAATCCATTAATTACACTTGTAGATCTAAAAGCCTATACTCGCGATACTTCCAGGATTCCTCCAGAAGCATTTTTTTTTCGAGATTCCAGGACTTTTTCCGGGATACCTCCAGGAGCACCATCCGGGATTCCTCCAGATGTACCTGTAGGGATTCCTTCAGAAGTTCTATCCAAGATACCTTCAGGAGTCCCATCCAGAAATTCCTCACGTGACTCCTCCAGGAATTCCTCTCGGAAATCCTCAAGGATTTCCTTCCGGCTTTCCTCCAGGGGTTCCTTGCAGGATTCCTCCTAGAATTCCTTTCAGGATTGTTTCAGCAGTTTCTTCCCGGATTCTTTCAGGTGTTCTCCACCATGAATTCCTCCCAGGAACCATCCACAAACTCCTTCGGGGCTTCTTCCCGAAACTCCTGAAAGAATCTTGGAATAAATGTCTAAAGTATTCCTAGAAGGAACTTCTGAAAGAATTTTGGATGGGATTCATGTACATATTCCGGAAGGAATTTCTGGATACAGTCTGGATGTGATTCCTAGAGCAATCCCAGAAAGAATACTTGGAAGAAAGCCAGCCGGAATTACTGGAGGAATCCTAGAAGGACCTTCTGGAAGAATCCCAGAAGAAATCATGTAATAATCCGAGAAGGAAATTCTGGCAAAATTCTTGAAAGGGAATAGCTGGAGGAGTCCCAGAAGAAACTACAGGGGGATTTCCGGAGAAACTCTTGGAAAATTCTCAGAAGGAGTTTTTGGAGGAATCTCGGAAAGATTTTTTGTAGAAACCTTTAAAGGAACTCATGGAGGAATTTCGAGAGAAAATCCTGAAGGAATCTTGGGAAGGATTCCTTGAGAAACCCCGGGTAGAATTTCTGGAGGAATCCTGGGAGGAATTCTGGGAGGCATTGATAGATGAATCCCGGGAGGAATTCCTGGAGAAACCCGAGAGGATTTTTTGTGGGACTGCGGAAGGAATGCATTGGGGAATCCAGAACAAATTCCTGGAGAAATTCCGGTAGGAATTCCTAGTACGCTCGCATGGAAAATACTTTAATGTTGTGGCTAATTAAGAACTATTCTACAGAGATTCTGCTTGATATTTCTTAATGAATTATTTTCATATTTTTTTCTGTTATTTCCGCCGTAAGGACATTCTTGCAGGATTTCCTTTTATGAGTTCAACATGAATTCTTCTAAAAAATCTTTCGACAATTTCTTCCCATGTACTTATATTAATATTCTCCTCGATTAACCCGTCTGAAATTTATTTAGGGATTCTATCAGATTGGTAAATCCATGTGTACTTCATGTATTTCCTCAAATATTTCTGGAAGAATTCAGGATTATGATCAGAATTTCATCCAGGAGTTTTTCTTTAAGATTTCTCTAGAAATGCTTCCAAAAAAATTCTCAAAATATTCTGCAACGAATTTTTCAGGGGATTCTCAACGAATTCCTCCAAAGATGTTTCCATAAAAAACAATTTCAGGAGACATTATTTTGCATAGAATGAAGACTTTCTCAAAGTTTTTTTTTTCAGAAATTCCTCCTTGATTTTTCTTTGGACTTTTTATCAGAAATTTGATTTTTTTTTTCAGGAACACTCCATAGATTATCGCAGCAATTCCTGCAGAAATTACTCCAGAATCGATACTTTAGCATTTGCAAGATTTTTTCATATAAATTCTCTTATGAAAACCTGAAGAGGGTTCTCCAGTTCTTCCAGGCATTCTGGTTTATTCAGCAAAATTTTCTTTAATAGTTTATACACAAATGCATTGAGAATTTCTTTAAAAAAATCTTCTAAGTATTCCTGCAAAGGTATTTCCTGGAGATTTTCCAAGCATCCTTTCAGAAAATCCTCCAGGGATCCCTCAGAAATTTATTTAAGGATTTCTTCAAGAATTCCTCCAGTATTTTTGTCTGCAATTCCTGCAAGAATTTTGTTCAGAAAACTTTTTACGAATTTTTCCAGGAATTCTTCCAAAAATGTCTTTAACAATTTTCTTAAAAAAAACTTCTAGTGTTTTCCTAAAGTATCTCGTGAATTATTTCTAGGAATTAAGGAAGTATCTTAAGGAGTTTCTTCAGGTATTCTCCCTGGCATTCATGTAGGATATCCTCTAGAGATACTTTCAGAAATTGCTGGAATTTTTGTGCAAGAATTTCTCCAGAAAGTTTTCAAGAATTTTTTGTAGGAATCTTCAAAGGTAAACTGATCAAAAAAGGGTTTAAAATTCTGTGTTAAAACACCAAGTGGCTACACTTTCTTTCAGCTTTATAGAACAGCTCAAGCTAAAATATATTTCCGTAATTAGAAGAATTCAAACAATCTTGCAAGGTACTTACAATTTGGTGTAGGCTTAGTATTCTTAGGATTAATTTGAATAATGTAGATCGCAGTGTGTTTACTGGACGCTGTAATTGTAGAAGCTTTTTTAGTTAAAATACGGCCAAGGGTAATCCCAGTCTAACTCACAAGCTTGATATAATGCCCTTTCCAACAATTATGCGACCCGAATATTCTAGAACTTAGCTTCCATACACTGCCTATAGGAACAATTCAAGGTTATTAAATCACCGATATTTATCTTTACTATTTAACGTTTCACCTTTAGTATAACATAATCCACAACGGCGTATGAAATAGAATTCAGTAGGAATAACAAATTGTAACTATAACTAAGGCTTTAGAATAATAAATTTAGGTTCAATCTGGCTCAAATAAACACTCGTAGATCACCACGTTGGAGTAGATTTCGAATACAGTTTTGTTGTCATCTCATTATCATCGTAGCATCGTTCTGTCACCGATATCCCCTTATCACGTAAGTTAGTGTGAGTGACCTTATCAGAGCCGGACTCAGTCAGCTGTACAGTGAGGCCAGGCGACGCAGCAACATTCTGTGACATATGATGCACATGATTGGAGCGTGGGATATCATAGAAGTTTACATGACATATCATGTAGAAGTCATAAAATATCATGTAAACTTCCAGTATATGTCATGTAATTCAGCATGGCTCTGTGTGTTTACATGACATATAAAACAAATTTACATGATATATTATAAAAGTAAGTTTACATGACTAAGCCACTAAGCTGAAGTTTCCATGGCGTGTAAATATCATTATATTTATCTGTGTATCACTATGTCAAGTTTTTGAAGGGGTTTCTTCAGACATTCAGAACTTCTGCAAAAATCTATGAAGGAATATCTATAACAAATTCCTGCACGAATCTGTAAAAGAATTCCAGGTTATATTTCTGACGGAATAGCTGGAGCAACTTTCGAAAAAAGAAACATGCAATAATTCCTCTAGTAGCTCTAGAGGAACCCTTGGAGGAATCTCTAAAAAACTTTGTTTGTGAAATTTCTGATAAACTTCATGGAAAAACTTATGAAGAAATGCCTACTTAAATTTCGGAAAAAATCCTCAAAAACTCTGGTGAAGTTTTCGGAGATATTTTCGAACGATTCTTTTAAGGAACTTCTGAAATTCTCAAATTTTTTTTTTAAATTTTCCGTGAGTTCAGGCATCAGTTTTTCTGGCTTTTCTTTAGGAATTTTCTCAACGGTGGAAAATTTTGTGGAAAACTTTTTCCTGTTCATATTTTTTTTATTTCTCAGAAAATTTGCTTTCATTTTTATAAAAAAAACATAGTTTCTACGATGATTCGTTCTTGTGTTATGATTTTTTTAAAAAAGTAGTGTCAGGAAAAAAAAAAAATCCACCTGAGTTTTCCGGGAAAATGGGCGTCTCTGAATTTTTCTCATTGTTTTTATCCATGAGCCCTGCCTGTGGAAAAAGTTTCATGAAAATTTGAAACCATTCGGCCCAATTTGTACAATAATAAAAAAAATCCTCAATGTTACATAACTTTCCATGTAAGGTGAATTGAAAACAGGAGCAAGGTAATTCCTTCCTCCTCGGGACTCCATTCAAGTCAATGCATTTAGGATTCCATTCTGAGGTCTATCTCTTCGTTTTCTTCTGCGAACACCTATGCTTTCTACGAAGGATTCGAGTAGGACTCGATACAGCCCGATTTAGAACGTGCTGCTTGCTGTAGTGAAACTGAGAGACGGATATGCAATCAACTTTTATGTTTCGCTTAGTCGGAATCCGTATTTTAGGGTCTTCCGATGATGGTTCTCCTACTTCCTCTCCCCATACTTTTTCCTTCAAAACAACCTTTCTTGTTGAGAGCGGGAGATTCCAAGTGATAGTTATGGTTTCCGGTGCACTGGCAGGTTTACCAGGCAGGATGGAACAGGGGAAAACCAAGAATAATATTTATTGAACGAGAAATTGAATAACTTTGGGGCTTTTACGTCAGCTGACCGGGGGCGAGGAAAATTGGTTTCCACTTGTGCCGGCTTTCCGAGAGATTGTTTTCGGCTTTATTGGTCATCTCGTGAAAAGGGTCAGAAGAAGATGCCAAGGGAACGGGTTTTTATTGTGGAACAATTCTGTTGAAATGGATTACAAAAAATATATACCGACGGACAGCATTTCATGGCCAACGAGATCTCCGAGGGACTCCCATCATTGCATTGGCAGCACTAAAAGCGTTGCCATCAATTTAAAACAATCAACTGAGCGATGGGCCTTGAAACCGAAAACCATTAACTCGTCCGTTCACGGCTTACTGCGTTTCACAATGACATGGGAAATTTAAGCCATCAAGGTTCTTGTTATGGCGTTCAGCATTATCGTCGTCCGTGGATTGTTTACTACGTTACGTATACGCTGATTACGCTGGCACTTCTGGTGCCGGAAACAAAGTCTTCGATTTCAATTTATGTTAACGATGTTGATGATGATGCATTTGCGATGGCAGAACATGTCCATAGTGTATCTATAATGCAGTGCAGTGAGCGTCCGGATGCGCATTTTGTTTTCCCAACATACTCCGCGCGCGGGTTGTTTTTTTTTCTCTCTCTTGTGTGTTTTATTTAAAATACGATGAAGATGCGGAGGATCTGATTTCGCATGATTTCCCGGTCTGTCAGATTCATATCAAAATGTATTCGATGTATTAGTTGGTGTATTCCCGAGCAGGAGAAAATAGCTGAAGAATAACAAACTCAGGTATGGAAAACCAAATACCTACTACCTGAATGAGGTATTAAGAAGCCCTGCATAAGAGGTAAAATACCTAAAATAATAACTGATGTGATTCCTGTGCATAACACGCGAATAATGACTTCAGGTATGGTAATAGGGGGATTAGGGGCATAATGGACACCCTAAGCAAATGAGTACGTTAGGCCTGTATAACAGAGTAAAACTTAACATATTATCAGTTGGCTTACAACTTTAACTTATTTCCTACGTATTTCAATCATTTACAGGAGGTAGAATGTCTTTATTGTGAAGAAATAATGAATTGTAAACCGTGTGTTTTTCAGTGCCGGCAGGAAAGGTACGGGGCGAAATGGACACCCATCGGGGCATAATGGACACCCCTGCAGGGATGGGAACACTCACTTGCAGAGAGTTACACTCACTTGATGTTTTCTCAGCTCAGAAGCGTGCAATCAAGAAATGGTGTATGGACGACTTTTGCCTTGTGGTTTTGTCTAAAAGTTTGCCGAATAGAGTAGGTGTCGCACACGCATATCAAAGTCGTGACAGAGCTGTGAAAGCGACTCTCCACGAGGTGAGTGTAATTTACATTCACCTCGTGGAGAGTTGCCTTCGCAGCTCCTTCACGACTTCGGTATGCGTGTGCGACCCCTACTCTATTCGGCAAACTTTTAGACAAAACCAAAAGGCAAAAGTCGTCCATACATCATTTCTTGATTGCACGCTTCTGAGCTGAGAAAACATCAAGTGAGTGTAACTTTCTGCAAGTGAGTGTTCCCATCCTTGCACCCCTGCATATTTTATGCTAATTCTTCGGTTACATCGACCAGTTAAGTAATTTGCCTACGGAGATCAATACCACAGATATAGTACTCCATCTAAGACGAGTTTACATAACATCAAAGTTGATTAAATAAACTTTAGGCTAAAATAATCGGGTTTATTTTTTCCAAACTCTCTAAAACGCCTAACAGTATGCAATGTGAGCACATCCATTCGTAATTCCCAGTGTTCATTTCGCCCGAATCGACTACAACATTAAAATTGCTATTTTAAGTAAATTCTGATCAAAAATAAAATACTTCGTCCATTTCTAAATCTTCGTATACATGTAGATAAGGTAACAATTCACTTGTTTTTATGCTGGACACACTTAAACACTCGCAATGCCTTATTTGATGCTGCTTCGAAATTATAATAATTTCACCTTATGAAAAACATATTTAAATTTCAATGATATTTCGGTTATTTTGTAGCAAAATAAATGATAGTTTTGTAAAATAGATCCATGACTTGTTCCTTTACGCTTATGCATTAAAAGTTTTACATAAAACTCAACGGTTTCAGCAAAAAACAGGGGTGTCCATTTCGCCCCGGGTGTCCATTATGCCCCTAATCCCTCTACCTATGTATGTACCCAACCCCACCTTAAGGGGAAGCTTCATGGAAAACCTGGTAGAACCCGACTTTGGCGCACGTTTCGATTTTTTAAAAATTAATGGAAAGTGATATAAAAAATCTAAAAAAATCAGTTTTTAGCTAAGATCCTAAGGTTTATGTTCGTAAAAAAATATTTGATTTTACTCAAAATTTGAAAAAGTTGGACTCTCGAGAACACCAAAACTTTTGGTAGGAAAACCGCTCCCATGCCGCAAATTTTTGTGTTTGCACAACGATTTCTCCCGTAAAAATATGTTTTATCATATAACTATGTACGGTCATTTTGCTCAGAAACTAATAACGAGTCGAATGGTATATAAATATCAGGGGGTTTCATACAAAAATCTACATTGAGAGGCATTTGTATGAAAACATTTCCAAAATTATTGCCCGCCACCGCGATCGAACAGCAGCTAACGGTTTCTTGGCTGGCCTGCGGTGGGCACCCGTGCGAATGATGGGAAAGAACATGAAACGGTAAAATAATAGAAAAGATTTGTCGCTATGCTCACATGGAACAAATGCATAGTTCGCGGGTGTAATAAAGATGCTAGAACTAGGGGATAATTTGTATTGGTCAATATAGCATATTTTAACGTTTTTTCCGTTGTGTCACATTTTATACACATAATGTTTAAGAAATAGCGAAGTAAGTTTTCAAACCGGAACATGTGATGGTGATGTGCTATGTATAAAGGTATATTGTAAGTTTTGCTGATTTGTTAGACCATAATCGTCGCGACCAGCCGTCGCGTCGTGTGGCATAATTTGAGAAGGATAAATTAAAATACTCCTCATACGTTACTCCCAAATGATTTTTTTATACAACACTAAGAGCAGAGTTGTTGACAAAATTCCTAAAAAAAAAACATGTCAGAATTACTGACTTAATATTTTGAGAAATTCAAGAGGACCCTGAAATACTTACTCTAGCAGGAAAACTTGAAAGAATCTTAATAATGTACATTGAACAATTATGGTGGCTTTTATGATAAGAGATTTTTTTTAATTTTTATAGCGAATAAATACGAGGAAGATTATTTGTCGAATATATTCTGTCCGATTTAACTTTTAGTATTATATAGAAATAAAAAAGAATGTGAAACATCTGTCGGGATTGTTCAATATATAGGGTATCATGCCATTTTGTCATATGGCTCCCATTTCCGCCGTACATATCCAAAACCGACAAAACCGACGCGATGTATATGTATGTACGGAAAACATAAAACTATTAAAATCTAAAGTCTTACCCCAAAAATATTTTATTGTTGACTCTCAGAAACTACTGTTAAATTTTGAGCGAAATCGGACAAGTCTACAAGTCTAAGGGGGCGCTCAACGGTCTGGATGTTTGTATGGGAAAATCCATCCAGTTATACGAATAAACAACATGTTTTCAGTTTTTTAGTCTAGGTAGCGATGTATATGTTCAACCATCACCAAATTTTCCATCTTTATCAGAAAATCTATCTTCAACAAAATTGCCGAAAACCGCAAATTGATCCGAGTTCATTTGAATAAGTTATAGCCTATAAAACTATAACTCATTTTAGAGAGATTTAATGATAGCAAAAACGAAAGCACAGGTATGCATCGAGCTTGAAAAAGATTTTTTTTTCAAAAAAAATAAGACCAGGCCTTGTTTCATTCATTGACAACTATTTTGTAAGCAATATTGTTCCTTGGGAGTGGGGGGGGGGGGGGTTTGTGTAGGGCCCCCCCTGACCGAGCAACTATATTCTAACTTAACCGAAAAACTTAGATGATCAGAGCTGTTTTTGACTAGTAAAAGTAAAATTCTCCTGCATCCTTGTATTTTTTTTAATGTATGCAGGAATTCCTTCGGAAATTCTTGGAGGAATATCTTCGAAAATTCCTGAGGGTATTCCTTCGGAAATACCTGGAGGAATTCCTTTGGAAATTCATGAAGGAATTCCAACCAAAATTTCTGGAGGAATTCCTTCGCAAATTCCTGGAAGAATTCCATCGGAAATTCCCGAAGGAATTCCTTCAGAAATTCCTGAAGAAATTCCTTCGGAAATTCCTGAAGGATTCCTTAGGAATTTTTTTGGGTAGTTCCTTGGGGAAATCTTGGATGAATACCTTCGGAGATACCTGGAGGAATTCTTTCAGAAAGCCATAGAGAAATTCGTGAGGAAATCCTTAGGTGAATTCCTTACGAAATTCCTGGACAAAATAATTCCAAACGTCCTGGAGGAATGCTTTTGGAAATTCCTGGAGGAATTTCTTCGGAAATTGCTGGACGAATTTCATTGAATATTCCTGGAGGAATTCCTTCGGAAAGTCCTGGAGGAATTCCTTCGGAAAGTCGTGGAGGATTTTTTTGGAAATATTTTTTGGATTTTTTTTTGGAAATTCTTGCAGGAATTCCTTCGGAAATTCCTAGCGGAATTCCTGGAGGAATTCCTTCGGAAATTCCAGGACACTCCGGAGGACTTCTTCCAGAAATTTCGGGAGGAATTCCTTCGGAAATTGCTGGACGAATTTCATTGGAAATTCCAGGAGGAATTCCTTCGGAAATTCCTGCAATAATTTCTTCGGCAATTTCCTTCGGAAATTGCTGGACGAATTCTTTTGGAAATTCATGGAGGAATTCCTTCGGAAATTCCTGGAGAAATTCCTTAAAAAAAAGCTGGAGGAATTTTTTCGGAAATTCTATTTAGATTTTTTTTTGGAAATTCCTGGAGGAATACCGTCGGAAATTCCTAGCAGAATTGCTTCGGAAAATCCTGAAGGAATTCTTTCGGAAACTCCGGGAGAAATTCCTTCGGAAATTCCATTAGGAATTCCTTCAAAAAATTCCTGGAGGAATTCTTTCGGAAATTCCTGAAGGATTTCCATCGGAAATTGCTGGACGAATTCCATTCGAAATTCCTGGAGGAATGCCTTCCATAAATCTTGCAGGAATCCCTTCGCAAATCCTGGAAGAATTCCTTTGGAAATTTCTGGAGAAATTCCATCGGAAATTCCTGAAGGACTTCGTTTGGAAATTACTGGAGGAATTCCATCGAAAATTCCTTGGCGAGGTCCTTCGAAAAATCTTGGATGAATACTTTCGGAAATTTCTGGAGGAATTCTTTCATAAATTCTGGGAGGAATTCCTTCGGCAATTGCTAGACGAATTCCTTTGGAGATTCCCGGAGGAATTTATTCGGAAATTCCAGGAGAAATTCCTTTAGGAATTCCTGGAGGAATTCTTTCGGAAATTCCTGAAGGAATTCCATCGGAAATTGCTGGACAAATTCCATTGGAAATTCCTGGAGGAATGCCTTTCATAATTCTTGGAGGAATCCCTTCGCAAATCCTGGAAGAATTCCTTTGGAAATTTCTGGAGAAATTCCTGAAGGACTTCGTTCGGAAATTACTGGAGGAATTCCATCGAAAATTCCTTGGCGAGGTCCTTCGAAAAATCTTGGATGAATACTTTCGAAAATTTCTGGAGGAATTCTTTCATAAATTCCTTCGGCAATTGCTGGACGAACTTTTGTGGAGATTCCTGGAGGAATTCATTCGGAAATTCCAGAAGGAATTTCTTTAGGAATTCCTGGAGGAATTCTTTCGGAAATTCCGGGAGGAATTGCTTCGGAAATTCCTGAAGCAATTCCTTCAAAAAATCCTGGAGGAATTCCTTAAAAAATTCCAGAAAGAATTCCTTCCAAAATTCTTGGAGGAATCCCTTCGCAAATTCCTGGAAGACTTCCTTCGGAAATTCCTGAAGGAATTCGTTCGGAAATTGCAGTTACAAGGAGTTCAAATTTCATCATTTAAAAAATAAAAATAAAAGTGAAGTATGAAATATGGACGATTAACAGGAATGGTTCAATGGAAGAATCATATATGATTATAATCCTGAGGAATTCCTCAAGATATTGCTTCAGGAATTTCTTAACAAATGCCATCAAGAATTTGAATTTATCCAGCAGTTTTCTCAAAAATTTCTTCAATATTTTTCCAGGTTATTTTAATGTAGATATTCCAGCAGAAATTACCTTCGGAAAACTTGCAGTAATTCCGTTGGGAATACCTTCAGAAATTTTATCAATTATTCCTCCAGAAGTTTTATTACGAATTTTACCATGCATTCTTTTGAGAATATCCCCAGTAATTCTTTACAAATATCATTCTTAATTCCACCAGAAATCCGTTTGAGAAGCTCCAGAAAATACTTTAAGAATTTCTCCGGGAATTCTTTCAAAAATTCCAATCAAATTAAGATTCCTTTCCTTGAGGAATACCCTAAGAAATGTTTGAATAAATTTCTTCGAAAAATCCTTTAATGAATTCCTAAGGAAGTACCGGAAATTTTTTTTTCAAAATTTCTGGAGGAATATCTTTGGAAGTTGCCAGAGGAATGCATTCGGAAAATCTTTAAGGAATCAATTAAAAAATAATTTCAGGAATTTATTTCGAAAATCCTTGAGGAATTCCACCGGAAATTCCTTGACAAATTCTTCAGAAATTTCTTGAGGAATCCCTTCATTTCTAAAGCTCCTTGAGAAATTCCATAAGACATTCTTTCGAGAGTTCTTCTACGATTTCCTTTAGAAAATTCTTCGGGAATTCCTTGAGCAATTTCTTTGAAATAGTTTAGAATATTCCTTGAGGAACTCCTTCGGAGTTTTCGTGAGAAATTCTTCCGAAAATTCCTTGAGGAATACCTTCAAAAATTCTTTGAGGAATTCATCTGGAAATTTCTGTGAGAATTCCTTCCCAAATTCCTGAAACAATTCTTTCGAAAATATTGAAAAATATCCACTAAAAGTCTCATGAGATATCCGTTCTGAAATTCCATAAGGAATTTCTTTAAAAATATTTCAAAACTTCCTTGAAAAAAATATTTTGGAAATTCCAGAAGAAATGCTTTTTGTGATTTTTTATTTCCTAGGGGAACTCATTGAGGCCCATATAGCCGAGGCGGTAAACGCACGGGTATTCAGCATGACCATGCTGAGGGTGACGGGTTCGATTCCCGGTCGGTCCAGGATCTTTTCGTAAAGGAAATTTCCTTGACTTCCTTGGGCATAAAGTATCTTCGTGCCTGTCACACGATATACACATGCAAAATGGTCATTGGCAGAGGAAACTCTCAGTTAATAACTGTGGAAGTGCTCATAGAACACTAAGCTGAGAAGCAGGCTTTGTCCCAGTGTGGACGTTACGCCAAGAAGAGGAGGAGGGAACTCATTCGGAAATTCTTTGAAGAATTCCTTTAATAATGCCTTGATAAGGAAAATTCGGAAATTATTAAAGGAGTTCGTTTGGAAATTTTTTTGACATATGTCTGAAATGTCTTATGGAATACCTTCGGAAATTTCGTGAGAAATTGTTTGATAAGTTCGTTGAGAAATTTTTTGGTTTTTTTTATAAATCTTTACGAAATTCCTCGAGGAATTCCAGCGAAAGATCCTTGAGAAGTTTCTTCGGAAATTCCTCAAGAAATTCCTTCAAAAATGTATTGCGGAAATCCTACGAAAACTTGAGAAACTTCTTCAAACATTCCTTCAGAAACACGTTTGGGGATTATGTGAGAAAATCCTAAGGAAATTTTTTGAGGACAACCGTCAAAAATTTTTGGGGTAATTCATTCGGAAATTTTTGGAGGTATTTCAAGGCAAATCGATAAGAAATTTCTTTGGAAATTCCGGGAGGGATTTCTTTGAAAATTCGTAGAGGAATTCCTTCGGAAATTCAGGAGGAAATCCTTTGAAAATTCCAGGAGAAATTCCTTTGAAAATTCCTGGAGGAATTCCTACGGAAATTCCTGGACAAACTCCTCCGGAAACTCATGGAGGAATTCTTCGTGAAAATTCTGGAGGAATTTCCTCGGAAATTCTTGGAGGAATTCCTTCGAGAATTCGTGGAGGATTTCCTTCGGGAATTCCTGGAGGAATTTCTTCGGAAATTCCTGGAGAAATTCCTTCGGAAATACCTGGAGAAATTCCTTCCTGAAATTTCTGGAGGAATTCCTTCAGAAAATCCTTGAGCGATTCCTTCGCAAAAGTCCTGGAGGAATTCCTTCTGAAATTTATGAAGGAACTCCTTCGGAAATTCGTGAAGGAATTCCTGGAGAAATTCTTTCGAAAATTCCTTGCGGAATTCCTTCGGATATTCATGAAAGAATTCCTTCGGAAAATCCGGCAGGAAATTCCTTTGAAAATCCCTGGAGGAATTCCACCGGAAATTACTGCAGGAATTCCACCGGAAATTACTGCAGGAATTCCCTCGGAAATTCCAGGAAGAATTCCTTCGGAAATTGCTGAAAGATTTCCTTCGGAAATTCCAGGAGGAGTTCCTTCGGAAATTGCAGAAGGAATTTCTTTGAAAATTCCTAAAGGATCTCCTTCGGAAGTTCCTGGAGAATTTCTTCCGGAAATTTCTGAAGAAATTCATCCGGAAATTCATGGAGGAATTTCTCAGGAAATTCCTGGAGGAATTCCTTTGAAAATTCGTGGAGGAATTTCTTCAGAAATTCGTAAATGAATTCTTTCGGAAAATTTCTGGAGCAATTCCTTCGGAAATTCATGGAGGAACTCCTTTGGAAAATGCTTTAGGATGTCCTTCGCAAAATTCCTGGAGGAATTCCCTCGGAAATTCGTGGAGGCATTCCGTCGGAAAATTTCTGGAGGAATTCCTTTGGAAATTCATGTAGGAATTCCTTCGGACATTTATGGAGGAATTCCATCGGAAATTCCAGAGGAAAAATTCTTTAAAAATTCCAAGAGGAATTCCTTTGAAAATTCCTAGAAGAATTTCTTCAGAAATTCTTGGAGGAATTTCTCCGGAAATTCATCGAGGATTTTTTTCGGAAATTCGTAGAGGAATTCCGTCGGAAAATTTCTGGAGGAATTCCTTTGGAAATTCATGGAGGCATTCCTTCGGAAAATCCTTTAGAAATTCCTTGGCAAAATTCCTGGAGGAATTTGTTCGGCAATTAATGGAGGAATTCCTTCGAAAATTCATGGAGGGATTTCTTCGAACATTCATGAAGGAATTCCTTCGGAAATTCCAGGAGGAAATCCTTTGAAAATCCCAAGAGGAATTCCCTTGAAAATTCCTGGAAGAATTTCTTCGGAAATTCCTGGAGGAATCCCTCCGGAAATTCCTAGAGTAATTCCTCCAGAAATTTGTGAAGGATTTTTTCCGAAACTTCCTGGAGAAATTTCTCCGGAAGTTCCTGGAGGATTTCCCTCGGAAATTCTTGGAGGAATTGCCATGGAAATCCCTGGAGGAATTCTCTCGGAAATACATGGAGGTATTCATTCGGAAAATCCTTCGCAAAATTCCTGGTGGAATTACATCGGAAATTCATGGAGAAATTTCTTTGGAAATTTCCAAAGTTATTTCTCCAGGAATTTCCGACAGAATTTCTTCTGGAATTTCTGAAGGAATTCTTCCTGGAATTAAAAAAAAATCCTTTAGGAATTTCCAAAAGAGTTTCTCCATGAATTTCCGAAAGATTTTCCAAAGGGATTCCTCCAGGAATTTCCAATGGAATTCCTCCGGGATTTTTTACAGAAATTCGTCCAAGAATTTCTGAAGGAATTCCTCCGGGAATTTTCGAAATAATTGCTCCACGAATTTCAGAAAAGAAATTTCCAAAAGATTCTGGAGGGATTTCTGCAGGAAATTCCGAAGAAATTCCCCTAAGAATTTCAGAAAGATTTCCTGCAGGAATTTCCAAAGGAATTCCTTCATGAATTTTCAAACGAATTCGTCCAGCAATTTCCGAAGGAATTCTTCCCGGAATTTTCGAAAGAATTCCTCCAGGAATTTTTGAAGGAATTCATAAAGGAATTTGTAAAGGAATTCCTCCATGAATTTTCGAGGGAATTTCTCTTGGAATTTCCAAAAATAAAAACCAAAAAGACTTTCCGAAAGAATACTTCCAGGAATTTCCGAAGGAATTCTTCCAGTAATTTCCGAAGAAATTATTCCAGCAATTTCCGAAGGAATTCCTCCTGGAATTACCAAAGGAAATCGTCCAGTAATTTCAGAAGGAATTCCTCCACGAATCATAAAAAGCATTCCTCTAAGAAGTTTAGAATATTTTTTTCCAGGAATGTCCTAAGGAATTCATCCAAGGATTTTCTCAGGAACTTCTCTATAGATTTCTGAAAGAATTCCTCCAAAAATTTCCGGAGGAATTCATCCAAGATTTTTCGAGGGAACTCCCCAAGGAATTTCCGAAGGAATACCTCCAGAAATTTCCGAAGGAATTACTTCAGGAATTTCCGAACGAATTCCTTCAGGAATTTCGGAAGGAATTCTTCCAGGAATTTGCGAAGGGATTCCTCCAAGAATTTTGGAAGGAATTCCTTCTGGAATTTTTTAAGGAATTCCTCCAGGATTTTTTGAAGGAATTGCTTCAGGAATGTCCGAAGCAATTCCTCCCGGAATTTCCGAAAGAATTCCTCCAGGAATTCCTAAAGAAATTCCTTCTGGAATTTCCGAATGAATTCCTCCAGGAATCTCCATAGAAATTCGTCCAGCAATTGCCGAAGGAATTCCTCCCGGAATTTATGAAAGAATTCCTCCAGAAATTTCCGAAAGTATTCATCCAAGATTTTTCGAAGGACCTCGCCAAGGAATTTTCGATGGAATTCCTCCAGTAATTTCCGAACGAAGTCCTTCAGGAATTTCTCCAGAAATTTCCAAAGGAATTCTTCCAGAATTTGCGAAGGGATTCCTCTAAGAATTATGAAAGGCATTCCTCCAGGAATTCCTTCGGAAATTGCTGGACGATTTTCTTTGGAGATTCCCGGAGGAATTTATTCGGAAATCCCAGGAGAAATTCCTTTAGGAATTCCTGGAGGAATTCTTTCGAACATTCCTGAAGGAATTCCATCGGAAATTGCTGGACGAATCCCATTGGAAATTCCTGGAGGAATGCCTTTCATAATTCTTGGAGGAATCCCTTCGCAAATCCTGGAAGAATTCCTTTGGAAATTTCTGGACAAATTCCTGAAGGACTTCGTTCAGAAATTACTGGAGGAATTCCATCGAAAATTCCTTGGCGAGGTCCTTCGAAAAATCTTGGATGAATACTTTCGGAAATTTCTGGAGGAATTCTTTCAGAAATTCCGGGAGGAATTCCTTCGGTAATTGCTGGGCGAATTTCTATGGAGATTCCTGGAGGAATTCATTCGGAAATTCCAGAAGGAATTTCTTTAGTAATTCCTGGAGGAATTCTTTCGGAAATTCCGGGAGGAAATGCTTCGGAAATTCCTGAGGCAATTCCTTCAAAAAATCCTGGAGGAATTCGTTAAAAAATTCCAGAAGGAATCCCTTCCAAAATTCTTGGAGGAATCCCTTCGCAAATTCCTGGAAGAATTCCTGCGGAAATTCCTGAAGGAATTCGTTCTGAAATTCCTGAAGTAATTCCTTCGGAAATTTCTGGAGGAATTCCTTCGGAAATTCCTTGGGGAGTTCTCTCGAAAAATCTTGGATGAATACCTCCGGAAATTTCTGGAGGAATTCTTTCAGAAATCTATAGAGAAATTCCTGAGAAAATCCATGGATGAATTCCTTAGGACATTCCTGGAAAAAATCATTCTAAACTTCTTAGAGGAATGCTTTTTATGATTCCTGGAGGAATTCCTTCTGAAATTACTGAACGATTTCCTTTGGTAATTCCAGGAGGAATTCCTTCGGAAATTGCTGGAATAATTTCTTCGGAAATTACTGGAAGAATTCCTTCGGAAATTCCTGGAAGTATTCTTTCGGAAAGTCTTTTTGGTTTTTATTTTTGGAAATTCCAAGAGAAATTCCCTCGAAAATTCATGGAGGAATTCCTTTACAAATTCCTTTAGGAATTCCTTTAAACATTCCTGGAGGAATTCTTTCGGAAATTCCGGGAGGAATTCCTTCGGAAATTGCTGGACGAATTTGTTTGAAGATTCATGAAGGAATTCCTTTGGAAATTCCTGCAGGAAATCTTTCTGAAATTCTTGGGGGAATTTCTTCGGAATTTCCTGGAGCAATCCCTCCGGAATCTCTTGGATGCATTCCTTCTGAAATTCGTGGAGCAATTATTTCGGAAATTCCTGGAGGAATTCCTTCGGAAATTCTTGGACGAATTTCTTAAAAAAATCCCGGAGGAATTCCATTGGAAATTCCTGGAGGAATCCCTTTGGAAATTGTTACGGAAATTCCTCGAGAAACTCTTTTGGAAATTCCTAAAGGATTTTTTTTTTAATTCCAGGAAGAATTCCTTCAGAAATTCCAGGAGAAATTCTGTCGGAAATTCCTGGAGAAATTCCTTTAAAATTTCCAAAGAAATTTCTCCATGGATTTCCGATGTAATTCCACCAGGAGTTTTGCGAAGGATTTTCCGAATGAATACCTCCATGTATTTCCGAGAGAATTCCTCCAGGAATTTCCATGGCAATTCCTCCAGGAACTTCCGAGGGAAATCCTCCAGGAACTTCCGGAGAATTCCTCCAGGAAGTTTCGGAAAAAATCTTTCACAAATTTCTGGAGGAATTTCTCTAGGAATTTCCGGAGGGATTCCTCCAGGAATTTCCGAAGGAATTCTTCCAGGAATTTTCAAGGGAATTCCTCTTGGGATTTTCAAAGGATTTCCTCCTGGAATTTCCGAAGGAATTCCTTCATGAATGTCCGAAGAAATCCCTCCATGAATTTTTGAAGGAATTCCTCCATGAATTGCCGAACATATTCCTCCAGGAATTTTGCCAAGGAATTTCTAAAGGATTTTCCGAATGAATGCCTCCATGAATTTCCGAAGGAATTCCTCCAGAAATTTTCCGACGGAATTCCTCTACGAATTTCCGAAGAAATTCCTCGAGGAATTTCCGGAGGAATTCCTCCAAGAATTTCTGAAGAAATTCTTCTTGGAATTTTCAAAGGAATTCCTCTTGGAATTTTTAAAGAATTTTTCCTCTGGAATTTCCGAAGGAATTCCTCCATAAATGTCCGAAGGAATTCCTACATGAATTTCCAAAGGAATTCCTCCAGAAATTTTCCGACGGAATGCCTCCACGAATTTCCGAAGGAATTCCTCCAGGAATTTTGCGAAGGACATCCTAAAGCATTTTCCAAAGGAGTTCCTCCATGAATTTCCGAAGGAATTGCTCCAGAAATTTTCCGAAAGAATTCATTTACGAATTTCTGAAGAAATTCCTCCACGAATTTTCAAAGGAATTCCTTCCGGAATTTCCTGAGAAATTCCTCCATGAATTTCCGGATGAATTTCTTCAGAAATTTCCGGAAGAAATTCTCCAGGAACTTCCGAAGAAGATCCTTCAGGAATTTTCAAAGAAATTCCTTCTGCAATTTCCGAAGGAACTCCTCCTGGAATTTCCGAAGGAAATCTTCCAGTAATTTCCGAAGGAATTCTTCCTGGAATTTCCGAGGGAATTCCTGCAGTAATTTCCGGTGGAATTCCTGCTGTAATTTCCGGTGGAATTCCTCCAGGGATTTTCAAAGGAATTTCCTGCCGGAATTTCCGAAGGAATTCTTTCATGAATATCCGAAGGAATTTTCGAAAGAATTTCTCCTGGAATTCCTTCACGAATTTCCGAAGGAGTTCCTTCATAAATTTCAGAAGGAATTCCTCCAGGACTTTTGCAAAGGAATCGCTCAAGGATTTTCTGAAGGAATTCCTCCATTAATTTCCGAAGGAATTCCTCCAGAAATTTCACGAAGAATTCCTCCATGAGTTTCCGGAGGAGTTTGTCCAGGAATTTCCGTAGGAATTCCTCCAGGAATTTTCAAAGGAATTTCACCTGGAATTTTCAAAGGATTTCCTCCTGAATTTCCGAAGGAATTTCTCTACGAATTTCCAAAGAAATCCCTCCCGGAATTTCCAAAGAAATTTCTTATCGATTTGCCTTGAAATACCTCCAAAAATTTCCGAATGAATTACCCCAAAAATTTTTGACGGTTGTCCTCAAAAAATTTCCTTAGGATTTTCTCACATAATTCCCAAACGTGTTTCTGAAGGAATGTTTGAAGAAGTTTCTCAAGTTTTCGTAGGATTTCCGCAATACATTTTTGAAGGAATTTCTTGAGGAATTTCCGAAGAAACTTCTCAAGGATCTTTCGCTGGAATTCCTCGAGGAATTTCGTAAAGATTTATAAAAAAAAAAAAACAAAAAATTTCTCAGCGAACTTATCAAACAATTTCTCACGAAATTTCCGAAGGTAGTCCATAAGACATTTCAGACATATGTCAAAAAAATTTCCAAACGAACTCCTTTAACAATTTTTGAATTTTCCTTATCAAGGCATTATTAAAGGAATTCTTCAAAGAATTTCCGAATGAGTTCCCTTAGGAAAGAAAAAATCACAAAAAGCATTTCTTCTGGAATTTCCAAAATATTTTTTTCAAGGAAGTTTTGAAATATTTTCAAAGAAATTCCTTATGGAATTTCAAAAGGGATATCTCATGAGACTTTTAGTGGATATTTTTCAATATTTTCCAAAGAATTGTTTCAGGAATTTGGGAAGGAATTCTCACAGAAATTTCCGGATGAATTCCTCAAAGAATTTTTGAAGGTATTCCTCAAAGAATTTTCAGAAGAATTTCTCACGAAAACTCCGAAGGAGTTCCTCAAGGAATATTCTAAATCTATTTCAAAGAAATTCCTCAAGGAATTCCCGAAGAATCTTCTAAAGGAAATCGTAGAAGATCTCTCGAAAGAATGTCTTATGGAACTTCTCAAGGAGCTTTAGAAATGAAGGGATTCCTCAAGAAATTTCTGAAGAATTTGTCAAGGAATTTCCGGTGGAATTCCTCAAGGATTTTCGAAATAAATTCCTGAAATTTTCCTGAGATTTCCTGAGATTTTCCGAATGCATTCCTCTGGCAACTTCCAAAGATATTCCTCCAGAAATTTTCAAAAAATTTTTTCCGGTAATTCCTTAGGAATTCATTAAAGGATTTTTCGAAGAAATTTATCCAAACATTTCTTAGGGTATTCCTCAAGCAAAGGAATCTTAATTTGATTGGAATTTTTAAAAAAAAAATCCCGGAGAAATTCTTAAAGTATTTTCTGGAGCTTCTCAAACGGATTTCTGGTGGAATTAAGAATGATATTTGTAAAGAATTACTGGGGATATTCTCAAAAGAATGCATGGTAAAATTCGTAATAAAACTTCTGGAGGAATTATTGATAAAATTTCTGAAGGTATTCCCAACGGAATTACTGCAAGTTTTCCGAAGGTAATTTCTGCTGAAATATCTACATTAAAATAACCTGGAAAAATATTAAAGAAATTTCTGAGAAAACTGCTGGATAAATTCAAATTCTTGATGGCATTTGTTAAGAAATTCCTGAAGCAATATCTTGAGGAATTCCTCAGGATTATAATCATATATGATTCTTCCATTGAACCATTCCTGTTAATCGCCCATATTTCATACTTCACTTTTATTTTTATTTTTTAAATGATGAAATTTGAACTCCTTGTAACTGCAATTTGGTTTTCAGTGTAAGGGTGCTCGCCTCCCCCTGGCCGAAAAGCTGGCTACGCCTTTGAAAGCAAATTTAAAATTGGCATGCGTGCACATGAAAAAAAAAGCTTAGAAAAACCTATCACAATCAACTAATATGCGAAGATCCCTAAAATTGTGTTCTTTAGAAAATTAAAGGTAAGTGACAAATTTTGTAACAGCTTCTTCAAAATCAGCCTAACATATCGTTACGGCAACGGAATCAGGTTCAGATTTTTCAAAAATGCGCAATTTCTCTTGTCTCTTGGAATTCATGGCCTACGGAAATATTTTTAAGGAATTCCTGAGTAATCAATAGTCAGAAAAAAATCAGATTAGCATGAGCATAGTTGACCGAAAAATTCGTAGTACCGTAATCCGGGGTAACATTGAATTTCCTAAAGGACATTCCTAAAGAAAATTCCTAAAGGACGTTCCTAAAGGAAATTTGTAAGGGAAATTCCGAAAGGAAATTCGTAAGGGAAATTCTGAAAGGAAATTCCTAAATTAAATTCCGAAAGGAAATTCCGAAAGTAAATTCATAAAGAAAATACCTAAAGGAAATTTCTAAAGGAAATTCCTCAAGGAAATTCCTAAAGGAAATTCCTAAAGGAAATTCCTAAAGGAAATTCCTAAAGGAAATTCCTAAAGGAAATTCCTAAAGGAAATTCCTAAAGGAAATTCCTAAAGGAAATTCCTAAAGGAAATTCCTAAAGGAAATTCCTAAAGGAAATTCCGAAAAGAAATTCCTCAAGGAAATTCCGAAAGGAAATTCCTAAAGGAAATTCCGAAAGGAAATTCCGAAAGGAAATTCCTAAAGGAAATTCCGAAAGGAAATTCCTAAAGGAAATTCCGAAAGGAAATTCCTAAAGGAAATTCCGAAAGGAAAATCCGAAAGGAAATTCCTAAAGGAAATTGCGAAAGAAAATTCCTAAAGGAAATTCCGATAGGAAAATTCCTAAAGGAAATTCCTAAAGGAAATCCCTAAAGGAAATTCCTAAAGGAAATCCCTAAAGGAAATTCCTAAAGGAAATTCTTAAAGGAAATTCCTGAAGGAAATTCCTAAAGGAAATTCCTAAAAGAAATTACTAAAAGAAATTACTAAAGGACATTCCTAAAGGAAATTCCTAGAGGACATTCCTAAAGGAAATTGCTAAAGGATATTCCTAAAGGAAATTCCTAAAGAAAATCCCTAAAGGACATTCCTAAAGAAAATTCGTAAAGGACGTTCCTAAAGGACGTTCCTAAAGGAAATTCCTAAAGGAAATTCGTAAGGGAAATTCCGAAAGGAAATTCGTAAATAATATTCCTAAAAAAAATCCTTAAAAGAAATTTCTAAAGGAAATTCCTGAACAAAATCCTTAGGGAAAACTCCCAAAGAAAATTCCTGAAGAAAATTCCTAAAGAAAATTCCTGAAGGAAATTCCTAAAGAAAATACCTAAAGGAAATTTCTAAAGGAAATTCCTAAAGGAAATTCCTAAAGGAAATTCCTAAAGGAAATTCCTAAAGGAAATTCCGAAAGGAAATTCCGAAAGGAAATTCCTAAAGGAAATTCCCAAATAAAATTCCTAAAGGAAATCCGTAAGGGAAATTCCGAAAGGAAATTCGTAAGGGAAATCCCGAAAGGAAATTCCTAAAGGGAATTCCGAAAGGAAATTTGTAAAGGAAATTCCGAAAGGAAATTCTTAAAGGAAATTCTGAAAGGAAATTCCACTGGAAATTCTGAAAGGAAATTCCACTGGAAATTCTGTTGAATATTTGAGTTCAATCAGCTTGCTCGAGGGTTCTTGAAGTATTTGTGAATATTTGTTGATTTTAACCTTCCGTAACTCGCGCGGTTGACTACCTGCGTCAGCACCACGCTAATGCTGAGTACAAAAAGCGAGTTTTTTTCAACGTGTTGTACAAAAAACAACAGCGCGATCGCTCGAGGGTTAATGATGATCTGGAAATTCTGGTGAATATTTGAGTTGAATGAGCTTGCTCGAGGGGTTGTTGAAGTATTTGTGAATTTTTGTTGATTTTTATGATTACCTGGGAATTCTGGCAAATATTTGAGTTCAATGAGCTTGCTCGAGGGGTTGTTGAAGTATTTGTGATTTTTTGCTGATTTTTATGATTACCTGGGAATTCAAGTGAATATTCAAGAATTCTCGAGCAAGCTCAGTGAACTCAAATATTTACTAAAATTCCTAAATAATCACAAAAAGTCGCGGAATTCTCTAAAACTCTTCAAGAAGCCTCGAGCAAGCTCAGTGTACTCAAATATTCATTAGAATTCCTAAATAATCACAAAAAGTCGAGGAATACTCTCAAATTCTTCAAGAATTCTCGAGCAAGCTCAGTGTACTCAAATATTCATAAGAATTCCTAAATCATCACAAAAAATCGAGGAATACTCTAAAGAATCCTCGAGCAAGCTCAGTGAACTCAAATATTCATTAGAATTCCTGAATAATCACAAAATATCGAGGAATACTCTAAAACTGTTCAAGAATGCTCGAATAAGCTCAGTGAACTCAAATATTCATTAGTATTCCTAAATAATCACAAAAAGTCGAGGAATATTCTCAAATTCTTCAAGAATTCTCGAGCAAGCTCAGTGTACTCAAATATTCATTAGAATTCCTAAATAATCACAAAAAATCGAGGAATACTCTAAAACTCTTCAAGAATCCTCGAGCAAGCTCAGTGAACTCAAATATTCATCTGATTTTTTCAAATATCGTAAAATCGAGGAAAGCTCCTAACATTCTTCAAGAATCCTCGAATAAGCTCAGCAGGCTCAAATATTCATAAGTACTCCTAAATAATCACAAAAAGTCGAGGAATATTCTCAAATTCTTCAAGAATTCTCGAGCAAACTCAGTGTACTCAAATATTCATTAGAGTTCCTAAATAATCACAAAATATCGAGGAATACTCTAAAACTCCTCTAGAATTCCTAAATAATCACAAAATATCGAGGAATACTCTAAAACTCTTCAAGAATCCTCAAGCAATCTCAGTGAACTCAAATATTCATCTGAATTTTTCAATTATCGTAAAATCGAGGAAAACTCCTAACATTCTTCAAAAATCCTCGAATAAGCTCAGCAGGCTCAAATATTCATTTGTATTCCTAAATAATCACAAAAAGTCGAGGAATATTCTCAAATTCTTCAAGAATTCTCGAGCAAGCTCAGTGTACTCAAATATTCATTAGAATTCCTAAATAATCACAAAATATCGAGGAATACTCTAAAACTCTTCAAGAATCCTCGAGCAAGCTCAGTGAACTCAAATATTCATCTGAATTTTTTAGCTGTCGTAAAATCGAGGAAAACTCCTAACATTCTTCAAGAATCCTCGAATAAGCTCAGCAAACTCAAATATTCATTAGAATTCCTAAATAATCACAAAAAGTCGAGGAATACTCTAAAACTCTTCAAGAATCTTCGTGCAAACTCAGTGAACTCAAATATTCATCTGAATTTCTTAGCTGTCGTAAAATTGAGGAAAACTCCTAACATTCTTCAAGAATCCTCGAATAAGCTCAGCAGGCTCAAATATTCATTTGTATTCCTAAATAATCACAAAAATTCGAGGAATATTCTCAAATTCTTCAAGAATTCTCGAGCAAGCTCAGTGTACTCAAATATTCATTAGAATTCCTAAATAATCACAAAATATCGAGGAATACTCTAAAACTCTTCAAGAATCCTCGAGCAAGCTCAGTGAACTCAAATATTCATCTGAATTTCTTAGCTGTCGTAAAATCGAGGAAAACTCCTAACATTCTTCAAGAATCCTCGAATAAGCTCAGCAGGCTCAAATATTCATTTGTATTCCTAAATAATCACAAAAAGTCGAGGAATATTCTCAAATTCTTCAAGAATCCTCGTGCAAACTCAGTGAACTCAAATATTCTCTGAATTTCTTAGCTGTCGTAAAATCGAGGAAAACTCCTAACATTCTTCAAGAATCCTCGAATAAGCTCAGCAAACTCAAATATTCATTTGTATTCCTAAATAATCACAAAAAGTCGAGGAATATTCTCAAATTCTTCAAGAATTCTCGAGCAAGCTCAGTGTACTCAAATATTCATTAGAATTCCTAAATAATCACAAAATATCGAGGAATACTCTAAAACTCTTCAAGAATCCTCGAGCAAGCTCAGTGAACTCAAATATTCATCTGAATTTCTTAGCTGTCGTAAAATCGAGGAAAACTCCTAACATTCTTCAAGGATCCTCGAATAAGCTCAGCAAACTCAAATATTCATTAGAATTCCTAAATAATCACAAAAAGTCGAGGAATATTCTCAAATTCTTCAAGAATTCTCGAGCAAGCTCAGTGTACTCCAATATTCATTAGAATTCCTAAATAATCACAAAATATCGAGGAATACTCTAAAACTCTTCAAGAATCCTAGAGCAAGCTCAGTGAACTCAAATATTCATCTGAATTTCTTAGCTGTCGTAAAATCGAGGAAAACTCCTAACATTCTTCAAGAATCCTCGAATAAGCTCAGCAAACTCAAATATTCATTTGTATTCCTAAATAATCACAAAAAGTCGAGGAATATTCTCAAATTCTTCAAGAATTCTCGAGCAAGCTCAGTGTACTCAAATATTCATTAGAATTCCTAAATAATCACAAAATATCGAGGAATACTCTAAAACTCTTCAAGAATCCTCGAGCAAGCTCAGTGAACTCAAATATTCATCTGAATTTCTTAGCTGTCGTAAAATCGAGGAAAACTCCTAACATTCTTCAAGAAACCTCGAATAAGCTCAGCAAACTCAAATATTCATTAGAATTCCTAAATAATCACAAAAAGTCGAGGAATATTCTCAAATTCTTCAAGAATTCTCGAGCAAGCTCAGTGTACTCAAATATTCAATAGAATTCCTAAATAATCACAAAATATCGAGGAATACTCTAAAACTCTTCGAGAATCCTCGAGCAAGCTCAGTGAACTCAAATATTCATCTGAATTTCTTAGCTGTCGTAAAATCGAGGAAAACTCCTAACATTCTTCAAGAATCCTCGAATAAGCTCAGCAGGCTCAAATATTCATTTGTATTCCTAAATAATCACAAAAAGTCGAGGAATATTCTCAAATTCTTCAAGAATTCTCGAGCAAGCTCAGTGTACTCTAATATTCATTAGAATTCCTAAATAATCACAAAATATCGAGGAATACTCTAAAACTCTTCAAGAATCCTCGAGCAAGCTCAGTGAACTCAAATATTCATCTGAATTTTTTAGCTGTTGTAAAATCGAGGAAAACTCCTAACATTTTTCAAGAATCCTCGAATAAGCTCAGCAAACTCAAATATTCATTTGTATTCCTAAATAATCACAAAAAGTCGAGGAATATTCTCAAATTCTTCAAGAATTCTCGAGCAAGCTCAGTGTACTCAAATATTCAATAGAATTCCTAAATAATCACAAAATATCGAGGAATACTCTAAAACTCTTCGAGAATCCTCGAGCAAGCTCAGTGAACTCAAATATTCATCTGAATTTCTTAGCTGTCGTAAAATCGAGGAAAACTCCTAACATTCTTCAAGAATCCTCGAATAAGCTCAGCAGGCTCAAATATTCATTTGTATTCCTAAATAATCACAAAAAGTCGAGGAATATTCTCAAATTCTTCAAGAATTCTCGAGCAAGCTCAGTGTACTCTAATATTCATTAGAATTCCTAAATAATCACAAAATATCGAGGAATACTCTAAAACTCTTCAAGAATCCTCGAGCAAGCTCAGTGAACTCAAATATTCATCTGAATTTTTTAGCTGTTGTAAAATCGAGGAAAACTCCTAACATTTTTCAAGAATCCTCGAATAAGCTCAGCAAACTCAAATATTCATTTGTATTCCTAAATAATCACAAAAAGTCGAGGAATATTCTCAAATTCTTCAAGAATTCTCGAGCAAGCTCAGTGTACTCAAATATTCAATAGAATTCCTAAATAATCACAAAATATCGAGGAATACTCTAAAACTCTTCAAGAATCCTCGAGCAAGCTCAGTGAACTCAAATATTCATCTGAATTTCTTAGCTGTCGTAAAATCGAGGAAAACTCCTAACATTCTTCAAGAATCCTCGAATAAGCTCAGCAGGCTCAAATATTCATTAGTATTCCTAAATAATCACAAAAAAATCGAGGAATACTCTAAAAAATCCTCGAGCAAGCTCAGTGTACTCAAATATTCATTAGAATTTCTAAATAATCACAAAAAATCACAAATAATCACAACAAAGATCCTGGACCGTTCGGAAATCGAATCCAGTACTTTCAGCATGGTCCTTCTAAATATTGGTTAACCGCACGTTTACCGCTGCGAGATTTCTTCAATCCTATTTATATTCCCCAAAATGATCCTCAGCTGAACTTATCATCATAACTTGTGTAACTTATGATCTCGCTCTAAAAACCATCGGTAACCATGTGTGTAGCTCGTTGTTTCTGTGCAGAATTGCAGGTAAACATCAAAATTTAACCTATTGGCAGATAGGGGACAGTCTCCTCTTGATCAAGCTGGCGTTTAAATTTTTGTTTATTCATTCATCTACTCGGTAGCATCGTGCTACACACTTGGTTACCAATGGCTTTTAGGCCCTAATCACGAATTACGCGAGATATCGCGTTTTTTTTTTCATCAGAAATATCGCGCATTCCTTTCTCAGGCTACTCAATAATAAAAATGATTTTTTTTCAATATTGTACTGCAATATATGTAAATACGATTACCATACCTGAAACACTATATTTGAGTAACCATTGTTTATTTGTCTAGATGCATTATTTCTATTACTAAATCATCCGTGTACTGCACGTGCATTAACCAACATGCAATCAATTACATATTTTTTCTGAAATCAATTTGTGTCCAACTATTTTACCGGATCAACGTCAGTGAGGCAAATCTGCTGCTTTGTTTCGTTGCATCATTCGCACGGGTGCCCACCGCAGGCCAGCCAAGAAACCGTTAGCTGCTGTTCGATCGCGGTGGCGGGCAATAATTTTGGAAATGTTTTCATACAAATGCCTCTCAATGTAGATTTTTGTATGAAACCCCCTGATATTTATATACCATTCGACTCGTTATTAGTTTCTGAGCAAAATGACCGTACATAGTTATATGATAAAACATATTTTTACGGGAGAAATCGTTGTGCAAACACAAAAATTTGCGGCATGGGAGCGGTTTTCCTACCAAAAGTTTTGGTGTTCTCGAGAGTCCAACTTTTTCAAATTTTGAGTAAAATCAAATATTTTTTTACGAACATAAACCTTAGGATCTTAGCTAAAAACTGATTTTTTTAGATTTTTTATATCACTTTCCATTAATTTTTAAAAAATCGAAACGTGCGCCAAAGTCGGGTTCTACCAGGTTTTCCATGAAGCTTCCCCTTAAGGACAAACGTATTGAGATCCCGCTTCAACAGTGCATCAAAACTTCAGACGCACAAATCTCAAGAAGCAAGCTTCAAACAACAATGTATTTTATTATTTTGTTCTTGCTCACTTGTAATAAGCTTCAAATGAGAAGCTCAGGAGCGCTGGTTTTGTTTACGAAGAGTGTTGTGCCCTCAAAATCGTGAGTAGATGCCAAAGTCGACCATTGTGGCGGCCATTTTGGGATTCTAACAAGTCTGTCCTTTTGACGACCACGGTGTCTGTGGCGAATGACATCATCGAAAAAACAGTATTTCTGATTAGCGCTAAGTCACCCACCCAATGAAAGACAAGGGACCTTTAGGAACAGTTTTTATTTGTTTCGGGATTTCTGGATCAAATTTCCCAGAAATACTATTTTTGAGTATATTTTACCTAAAATTTAAGTGGCAAAATAACCAAATTATGCTCTAAGCATCAAAAAATGAGAGACAAGGATGGTCAACACTTATATGAAAAACAAAAACTTTGAAAAATGCCAAGTCTTACCTCCTGCATTGGTTGTTTTGGACTCCCAGAAGCTACGATCAAAATTTGAGCAAAATCGATTAAGCCTAAGGGGGCACTCAAAGTGCTTGAAGTTTGTATGGGAAAACGTGACCATATGTATGTAGAAATATAAAGTTTTTGATTTTTGCCGCTAGGTGGCGCTGTAAGCTTTTAATGATGAAACCCTTTGGTATTATTGTAGGTGACTGTATACAAAACAACTTTGTCGAAGACCGCAAAAAAATGCGACGCCATGTAAGATTAAAGTATAGGGCGATTTTTTGACAGTTTTCACTCGTAACCAAGCATCTTGTTTTGGGATATGAAAAAGAGTGAATGATTTAAAAATAATTCCTTACATTTTCAACATGAATGTTTTTGCCTTTCTCGTACACTAAGTGTACTGGAACGGCTATATGTTCACTCCAAAAACGACTTTTTGATAGAAGGCTCAGAGGGTCAAGTCACATATACCAATCAACTCAGCTCGACGAATTGAGGTGATGTATGTGTGTGTGTATGTGTGTGTGTGTGTGTGTGTGTGTGTGTGTGTGTGTGTGTGTACAAATAAACTCACATCACTTTTTGGCAGTAAACCTCAACCGATTTTGATGACCGACGGTTCATTGGACGCGGAATCTGGTCCCATTGTTTCCTATTGAAAATGGTTCGGATCGGTCCAGCCGTTCCGGAGTTATGGCCATTTACGTGTTCCGGACCAGTACCCTTGGAAGGGGCCATACATAAAAATGTAACAAACACATACATGCGACACATCAAACTGCGGAATTTGGGATAACCTGATGAACAGTCAGCAATTAAACAGTCTCAGACCATATCTGAACCGGTAGTGTTCCGGAACCGGTTCCGGGAGTCCCACCGGAAGTGGTCAAATATAAAAGTGAACCAAATCCATGCATGCGACACATCAAATTGCGGCATTTTGGATAACCTGATGAACAATCAGCAAGAAAACAGTCTCAGACCATATCTGAACCGGTAGTGTTCCGGAACCGGTTCCGGGAGTCCCGCCGGAAGTGGCCAAATATAAAAGTGAACCAAATCCATGCATGCGATACATCAAATTGCGGCATTTTGGACAACCTGATGAACAGTCAGCAAGTAAACAGTCTCAGACCATATCTGAAACGGTATTGTTCCGGAACCGGTTCCGGGAGTCCCGCCGGAAGTGGCCAAGTATAAAAGTGAACCAAATCCATGCGTGCGACACATCAAATTGCGGCATTTTGGATAACCTGATGAACAGTCAGCAAGAAAACAGTCTCAGACCATATCTGAACCGGTAGTGTTCCGGAACCGGTTCCGGGAGTCCCGCAGGAAGTGGCCAAATATAAAAGTGAACCAAATCCATGCATGCGATATATCAAAGCGCGACTTTTTTGATAACCCAATGAAAGGTTGGCATAAAAAAAGACTCAGACCATATCTGAACCGGCAGTGTATCGGAACCGGTTCCGGATGTCCCGCTGGAAGTGGTCTTATATAAAAGTGATCCATACCCATGCATGCGGCACATCAAACTACGGCATTTTCGATAACCTGATAAGCAGTTAGCAAGAAAACAGTCTCAGACCTTATATGAACCGGTAGTGTTTCAGAACCGGTTCCGGGTGTTCCGCCGGAAGTGGCCGTATATAAAAATTGACAAAACTCTTGCATGCGGCAAATCAAATCACGGCTTTTTCGACAACTTGATGACCGGTTATTGAGGAAGTAGGCTAAGACCACATTATGGACTGTCAGTAGTGCCGAAACTAGTTCCCTCCGAAAGAGGTTAAATATAAAATTGAACCAAACCCATGGCTTTTTTGATAACCTAATAAACTTTAGCAAGCAAATAGGCTCAGACTATTTAAGAGACTATTGGTAGTGTTTCGCAACCGGTTCCGGGCCGGAAGTGACACCAAACCCATGCATGCGATACCTCAAATCACGGCTTTTTAGGTAACATGATGAACAGTTGCAAGAAAATGGACGCAAGCCCTATCAATGTGTTACGGAACTGATTACGGGTGTCCCGCCAGAAATGATCAAATGTAAAAGAGAACCAATACATGCGACATATCGATGACTTATTCAGTAACAAGATAGACGGTTAACCAACAAATAATCTCAGACCATATTTGGGAGAACCGGTAGTGTTCCAGAACTGGTGACAAGACGAGTAACGCGTAGGAAGTGGTAAAATATAGAAAGGAACTAAACCATAGCGGCGTTTTTGATAATCTGGTGAACGGTCAACAAGAAAATAGTCTCAGGCCACAGTAGTTCGGAATCGGTTGCGAGTGTGATTTGATAGAAGTGAACCAAAACCATGCATGCGATACATAAAATCGCGGCATTTTCAAAAAATTGCCACATCAATTTCCGGCTTTTCAGGTCACGTGATGGACAGTTGACAAAAACATAGTCTATGACCATATTTGAGACAACCGGAATCAGTTCCAGGTGTCCCGCCGGAAGTAGTCAAACGTAAAATTTATCCAAACCCATGCAAGCTGCACATCAAATAGCGGAATTATAAAGGTTAACAAAATAAATGTCAAAGCGATAAATCAAATTGTGGCTTTTTTGGTAGCATGTAAACGTTGGGTAAGATTATAAATGAAGAAATGATCAAAGTCTTCATATATGCGAGAGAACGAAATCGTGACCAAAGCGATCTCTTCAAATCACACCATTTCAGATTCCTGCGGTGTAAATGTATAGTAGGATGGATCAACGTTTTATATAAAAATATAATTTAATAGCGTCAACCTTATACAGTTTTTCAATCTCCAATCTCCTTATGCTTCTAAAATTACTGCTCACCATTTGGGTGCGGCTGGTTGAGCCCTCACTCTTCTCATTGCGATTGAAATTTGAATGGAAAATCTACATTTTCTGCATTTTCCTCGTAGGAAGATGAAATTTTACATGAATCGTGTTACCAATGATAATAAAATATAGCCTAAAGTGTGCTGAAATAAGCATTGGCGAAGATCACAAAGTGATCTGTGATTGTGAATAAAGTTAACCTTCTTCAAGCATTGCTGAAGCTCACCCCGCTGCCGTAAGGGATGGAATGGGGTCACAATGACCCCAATACACGACTAGAGTTAAGGTGGTCAAGCAGTCAAGGGCTCGTTCAAATATTACATAACGCAAAGGGGGGAGGGAGGGGGTCTAGCACTGTGTTACGCTTCATACAAAATTTCAAATTTTCCCTTACAAAAGTTGTTACGTGGGGGAGGGAGGGGGTCTGAAATTGTCAAATTTTGCGTTACGTAATATTTGAATGAACCCCAACTGAGAGGTCTGATCTTTTTCTGCTCTGTTTTGTTGTTGAACATATTATCGGAATATGTATCATCAATAAGTTTCGAAAATCGATGATGGCTTTGTTAAAATTGTTGCTAGTGTAAAGTGTTTTCAGGATTCAGGAATATTTTGGCTAACGTCGAAGAAAAGTTTATGAGTACATATTCGACGAGAAAGACACTATCACCACTAGGTGGATTAATCTGGTTTTTTTTTATTATTTTTCAGAACACTCTAAAAATTTTACCGTTTGTAACAGTAAGTCTGTGTATTTGTGTTAATTTGTTTATTCTATTAGTAAAAAAATATATATATACATTGCATGTTTCCGTGTTATTTATTCAAGTAATTTAAATTAGCCTAATGCCATAAAAATACCCCTACACATCATCATCATACAAACTCACCACACTGCAATAAAAAGCACCAATAGAGTAGTTACAGTTCAGTGGAAAAGGAGAAATTAAATGAGAAAAGAAAAAAAGAGTAGATGGCTATCGAACGACAGGGGGATCATGCAGCGTTAAGAGAATGACTCGGCCTATTTCCCGTAAGGACTCCATTCGAATCAGTCGCTAGAAGTACCGAGTAAATTAAAAAGTATCAAAGTTAGTTGAAAGTGACTAGTTTGAAGTAAGCAATAATCTTACATAAGACGTGGTAGAATCAGGTGAGATTCAGCAACATCAAAGTTGAGAGTGGAGTAATTTCGGTACTAAGGTGTTACTTTTCTGTTATTAGGACCCATTAGTTTTTACCCAAAACCCGCTTCTTGTCCGGCATTACGGATAGAGCCAGTGACCCGGAGCTCCCGGACGTGCCAAAGTGGACCGTGGGGCCTGGTCGAAGTACCCGATAGTTTGCTGAGAGCCCCGCCATAGTGAAGGTCGAAAACGCGAGGTCTTCGGAAACCTAACCTCGCCGATTCTCAACCAGTCCGAAGCGAGTTCCCACCAAGCGCTCCCGCCAGTTCTCCAGCAGTTCCCGGCCGGCCCTATAGGTATTTATTAAGAACTACAGAACACACACACTCACGCACACAGACTTGTAAATGCTAGGAAAATAAAACTGTAAAATTATAAATCACCAGCTTTTTTCCATTACACCCACATATCCGAGGGCTGATTAGCCGACTAGATTCCACTCCAGCCGACCTTGAGACCAGAGAGGTGCTCCAGATGGCGCTAGCCAGGAAAAGGGGTTGTTGTAGAACCCGGCCTCACACGACAAGCCGTTGCTCTGCCAAGCTTGCCGAGGTCTTTTGTTCTGGTAGCACGCGTGCTACCCTACCTACAAGTAACAAAATTGAAGTTTAAGGGTTTCATATTATCATTTTCTAGGCCGAAACTATGCATGTGAAAAATCAAAATTTCTCATGTTTCTTGTAAAACTTGCGTTTTTTTTAACATATTTGATATCAACGTTGAATATCCCGTAACGTGGGAAGATCACCTTGGAATCAAGTATCAATTTTGCTATTTTCCTGCATAAAGTGGGAGCTTGGATTGAAACTTAATGTGTTTTTGTGATGTTTCTGTTTTTTAAATGTTTTACTTTTACTTCGAACGATTCCTGTTTGTTTATTTTTTTCCTCTTCAATCTTGTGTTTGTCAAACATTGATTGGCTGCCTCAAAAAAAAATGGGCTTCGCGACACTTCTAAAACTCAATATTGTTGGCACAATCTTAGATCTTTTTATGTGATTGGAATCCTGGAATCCAAGAGAGCTTTCGAATTCCAAATTTCCACAACTTTTGAAAAATAAGCCGTAGCCTACTGAAACAAACATAATGTTTCAGTGGTTAGTATTTTAAAAATGTATTGTCCTGTTAAATGCGCGACAACCTTTCAATTGGTACTCTATTTTTATATGCGAGTTCAACTAGCTTTGGTATTTAGTCAAGTGTAGGATAGTCTAAATACACAGCCATCTCTTAGAGGAATCCTGGAAACTGATAAAATCGACTACCTACTTTCAGGGGGTGGCCAAAATGTTTGGGATAGGCAACTTTTTTTTCTCTCACAAAAAAGTTCAACATGCTATGACTTTTCATTTAGTGCATCAAAAAATCTGAAATTTTGACTGTTTGTCAACCTATTATATGTGCATCATTGGTACAGTTTGGCTCGATTGAATAATGTTTCGCAAAGTTAAAACCGATCGGGTAAAACACTTTTTTTAGACAACTCATTTTTGAGCTGTCATATCTCGGAAACGAGTGAACCGACTTGAATGAAATTTTGAACGTACACTAACAATATGTAAATGCTTTACAAACTATTAAAACATAGGTACTTTTCAAACGTTGAAAAAAGTTATCATGGACTGACACTTTTGGGATTTTTCTCGAAAACAATGTAATTTGTTTACATCAATGTCACTAAATTTTAGTGTTGATATCCAAAGATTTTCCACTTCTGTTCTCAAGTTATCTCTAATCAGATATATTAGAGCCAATTTAGATTGGAGGAAGAACACATTTAGTAATTTTTGTGTGGTATTGTAAATTTGGCTTATTTTCCTCTATATGGGTAAAAATTTCAACCCAGTATAACTTAATTCACCGTGAGAAATATTACATTTTATAACGTCGTATTAAGTATCAATATATTGTTTATAAACGTTAAAAAATTCATTCAATTCGGTTCACTCGTTTCCGAGATTTGACAGTTCAAAAATTAGTTGTCTAAATAGTAGTGTTTTACCCGAACGATTCTTACTTCTCGAAAAATTAATCAATCGAGCCCAAATTTGTACCAATGATGCACATATAATAGGTTGATAAACAGTCAAAATTTGAGATTTTTTTGATGCATTCTATGAAAAGTAACAGCATGTTGAATTTTTTTGTGGGAGAAAAAAAGTTACCTATCCCAAACATTTTGGTCATCCCCTGTATAACAACACGTATCACGCCGAGGCTTGAGATCAAATCCAATATGTGTATGCCTGATTAAAAACTCAAGAGAGCAGTGTTTTCCAATTCCCAAACCTATGCCATGACAGTGTCAAGAGTTTCTAGGAGTTTCCACAGCTTCGCGCTACGCACCGGCACGTACACAATAAAGCGTCTTAATGTTTTCGCCATCCCAACAAACTCCCGAACTCCTCAATTCCACCCGGTACGCCAACATGAAGAACGTATAACAACAACTGTGGTAGAGGTATACGAGAAGTTTACCACCCCCCTCACTCGCTCCAATAATGCGACCGTCGTCGTCGTCGGGGGAGAAATTTTTCTATTAGCTCATCTTGCTTCAATTATGTCACCCGTCAGAAAAGTTTGCCCCCTCTGTCGTTCCCATCCATCCATGGTCGATGCGCGGCAGCGGCTCTGTAGCTGCGGCTGCGGCTGGTGGCGTGCTTTTGATAAGCTTTCCGTAGCAAGGAGTAAAACAAAACACGGGTATACGAAAGAATGAAGGGGAAAAAACGAGAAAAATTATTGCCAGCGACATCTTTTTCTACATACTTTTTTATGAACCATGGGAGGGGGTTGTGAAACGCTTTTCTTGAAAGAAAAATTATAAGAGAAGCTATAATGTCAAAAAAGGATGAAGTTCAATAGCTGTATTTTGTAATCATTAGTAATGAGTGAACCGGACCTGTTATGACGATTAAAGCCCATGATTATCACGCCGAGGACCTGGGATCAAATCTCACTCACTCACAAAATGTGAGATCTTTCCTCGGAGAGGAAGAAAAGTCATGGGTCCCGAGATGAGCTAGACTAGGTTTAAAAATCTCGTTGAAACAGACAAAAAAAAAATCATTAATCATGAGCACCTTTTTATCATTCATCCGCAGAATGACTGTTGATTAGTGTCATCTCTTTGCGTGAGTAACACTATTAACCAGTTACTGTAACAGTCTACCCCCGTTAGTTTGACCGCTTATAAACTTGTTACTTTTTTATTCGAACCCCACTAATCTGGATGTCGTTCACACTAAAAATGGTTTAAACGTGATTCGGAACATATAGAAGGGATAGAAAAGTATTGGTAAAACTAAAAGAAAAAACCCAGATTAATCCACCTAGTGGTGATAGTGCCTTTCTCGTCGAATATGTACTCATAAACTTTTCTTCGACGTTAGCCAAAATGTTCCTGAATCCTGAAAACACTTTACATTAGCAACAATTTTAACAAAGCCATCATCGATTTTCGAAACTTATTGATGATACATATTCCGATGTTATGTTCAACAACAAAACAGAGCAGAAATAGACCAGACCTGTCAGTTGACTGCTTGACCACCTTAACCCTAGTCGTGTATTGGGGTCATTGTGACCTCATTACATCCACTACGGCAGCGGGGTGAGCGTCAGCTAATGCTTGAAGAAGGTTAACTTTATTCACAATCACAGATCACTTTGTGATCTTCGCCAATGTTTATTTCAGCACACTTTAGGCTATATTTTATTATCATTGGTAACACGATTCATGTAAAATTTCATCTTCCTACGAGGAAAATGCAGAAAATGTAGATTTTCCATTCAAATTTCAATCGCAATGAGAAGAGTGAGGGCTCAACCAGCCGCACCCAAATTGTGAGCAGTAATTTTAGAAGCATAAGGAGATTGGAGATTGAAAAACTGTATAAGGTTGACGCGATTAAATTATATTTTTATATAAAACGTTGATCCATCCTACTATACATTTACACCGCAAGGATCTGAAATGGTGTGATTTGAAGAGATCGCTTTGGTCACAATTTCGTTCTCTCGTATATATGAAGACTTTGATCATTTCTTCATTTATAATCTTACCCAACGTTTACATGCTATCAAAAAAGCTACAATTTGATTTATCGCTTTGACATTTATTTTGTTAACCTTTATAATTCCGCTATTTGATGTGCAGCTTGCATGGGTTTGGTAAAATTTTACGTTTGACTACTTCCGGCGGGACACCTGGAACTGATTCCGGTTGTCTCAAATATGGTCTTAGACTATGTTTTTGTCAACTGTTCATCACGTGACCTGAAACGCCGGAAATTGATGTGATTTGAGGCTATTTTCCTGCTAACCGTTCGGCAAATTTTTGAAAATACCGCGATTTTATGTATCGCATGCATGGTTTTGGTTCACTTCCATCAAATCACACTCGCAACCGATTCCGAATTACTGTGGCCTGAGACTATTTTCTTGTTGACCGTTCATCAGATTATCAAAAACGCCGCTATGGTTTAGTTCCTTTCTATATTTTACCACTTCCGACGCGTTACTCGTCTTGTCACCAGTTCTGGAACACTACCGGTTCTCCCAAATATGGTCAGAGATTATTTGTTGGTTAACCGTTTATCTTGTTACTGAATAAGTCATCGATATGTCGCATGTATTGATTCTCTTTTACATTTGATAATTTCTGGCGGGACACCCGTAATCAGTTCCGTAACACACTGATAGGGCTTGCATCTATTTTCTTGCAACTGTTCATCATGTTACCTAAAAAGCCGTGATTTGAAGTATCGCATGCATGGGTTTGGTGTCACTTCCAGCCCGGAACCGGTTGCGAAACACTACCGATAGTCTCTTAAATAGTCTGAGCCTATTTGCTTGCTAAAGTTTCTTAGGTTATCCAAAAAGCCATGGGTTTGGTTCAATTTTATATTTAGCCGCTTTCGGAGGGAGCTAGTTTCGGCACTACTGACAGTCCATAATGTGGTCTTAGCCTACTTCCTCAATAACCGGTCATCAAGTTGTCGAAAAAGCCGTGATTTGATTTGCCGCGTGCAAGAGTTTTGTCAACTTTTATATACGGCCACTTCCGGCGGAACACCCGGAACCGGTTCTGAAACACCGGTTCAAAAAAGTCTGAGACTGTATTCTTGCTAACTGCTCATCAGGTTATCGAAAATGCCGTAGTTTGATGTGCCGCATGCATGGGTTTGGATCACTTTTATATATGACCACTTCCAGCGGGACATACGGAACCGGTTCCGATACACTGCCGGTTCAGATATGGTCTGAGTCTTTTTTATGCCAACCTTTCATTGGGTTATCAAAAAAGTCGCGCTTTGATATATCGCATGCATGGATTTGATTCACTTTTATATTTGGCCACTTCCTGTGGGATTCCCAGAACCGGTTCCGGAACACTACCGGTTCAGATATGGTCTGAGACTGTTTTCTTGCTGACTGTTCATCAGGTTATCCAAAATGCCGCAATTTGATGTATCGCATGCATGGATTTGGTTCACTTTTATATTTGGCCACTTCCGGTGGGACTCCCGGAACCGGTTTCGGAACACTACCGGTTCAGATATGGTCTGAGACTGTTTTCTTGCTGACTGTTCATCAGGGTATCCAAAATGCCGCAGTTTGATGTGTCGCATGTATGTGTTTGTTACATTTTTATGTATGGCCCCTTCCAAGGGTACTGGTCCGGAACACGTAAATGGCCATAACTCCGGAAAGGCTGGACCGATCCGAACCATTTCTAATAGGAAACAATGGGACCAGATTCCGCGTCGAATGAACCGTCGGTCATTAAAATCGGTTGAGGTTTACTGCCAAAAAGTGATGTGAGTTTATTTGTACACACACATTCACACACAGACATCACCTCAATTCGTCGAGCTGAGTTGATTGGTATATGTGACTTGACCCTCCGAGCCTTCTATCAAAAAGTCGTTTTTGGAGTGAACATATAGCCTTTCCAGTACACTTAGTGTACGAGAAAGGCAAAAATGCACAAATGACAATACGAGCTTCTTACCGCACACTCCCCGCGCGTACCAGGGCCCTTCATAAATAATAAAGCCGTATTCGACGCAGTCAAGTGACGGGGAAATTTCTTCCAGCGACAGCTTAAGAACTCATAAATTAGATCAACCACTTTCGCTGCTGTGGAACGGAGCGGTTTTATGGGCGGGAAAACTCTTTTTTTTTTGCTGCTATCCCTCAGTGAAACGAGCGGCATAAATCAGCGTAGCATCCCTTCCCGGGGTCGTACGTACGTAGTCCTGCAGGAGTCCACAGTTGTTCTTTGCCCATGCATCGGCGGGTGTGCTTATGAGGATGTGGATTAAGATTCTGTACGATGCCTGTGGTGGGCCAATTTAGGAGATAGTAAAAAAAGGAAAAACTTTTGAGGGAAAATTGTGCAGCCTGAGAAAGTTTCTGGAGCGTTAAACCTTTTTTGAATTATTAATCAAAAACAGATAACACTAGAAAAGGACACTGTTTGAGTTCGTTTTATCAAAAGTGGCACTTTTGGATAGTTTAAATTGTGACCTTCATCCTCCATCTTGAAGTTTCTCTGGAAAATCCACCGGGAATTCCTTTTGATTTTTTATTAGAAATTGCACCAAAAATTTCCTCTTAGGTTTTTTCCAAGAATTCATTCGCGGACTTTACTAGTTGTCACTTCTGGATTTCTTTCAAGAATAATTCTGGGATTCTTCTAGATCATGTCGTACGGTTCCGTTTATTTATTGCTTACAAATCTATGAAAAGTTTTTGTTTACATGCTTGAACGAGTGGCTGATCCCTAGGTTTTCTCCAGGAGTTTCTATTGTGAACCAGCCAGATGCCCTTTTCTAATTTCCTCACAGAATTTCTACGGAGATTTCTTGAAAAGTTCCACCAGGAAATCAATCCCAACATTAAGGAATTCGTTCTATTTTTCTTATTATTCTTCAATCACTAGGTCACTGTGTGAGCAATTCCAATCGGAAGCTGTACTTACACTTTGTACAGCGCCTGAATGTATTCTATTCTAATTGGACTACATCAAACTGGTTGCCGTTGCGCTGCTTTCACTTTCTACCCTGTCATGGTAGAATGATGATCACGAGGATCCCAAGTAACACACATGTTATATAAAAGTTACGAAAGTGCAAGTTTTGGTGGTATAGAAGTTTATTTTACGTTATTTCAACACAATGTTCGAATAACGTAAAATAAACTTCTATACAACCAAAACTTGCGCCGTCGTAACTCTATTATAACATGTGTGTTGCTTGGGATGGGATGTTGATGTGTGGCTGTTGGTTGTTCCTTTTTCCAGTCCGATTGGTGGTTTATTATGGGTTGCCGTTTGCCGATGTCCAAGAGTCCATCTGCAAGGGTCCATTTGAGCCATGGGCTCAGAAGAGAGTCAGTGTCAGCTACTCTCAGGGGGAAAGAGCAACTGACGAAAGTGTCAGGGCTAAGATCGAACCCATGACCATCTGCTTATGAAGCAAACGTGTGACCAATTGCACCACGGGCCCCGGCTATTTTCTGTTTTACCGAAGAGATCTTCTTAAGAATTCCTCCAGGAGTGTCTCCGGAGTTTTCGCCAAAGGTCCCACGAGAATTCCTCCGGAAACTTTCACCCTCCTTTAGGAGCTCTTTCTGTGGCTCCACCATAAAAGTTTTTTTTATTTTTTTTATTATAGTGCATTGTTAATGCTAGTCCTTAGAAATCATCAACATATATATAACTATTTGTTTTGTATATATGTCCTCCTCTCCTCTTCTTGGCGTAACGTCCTCACTGGGACAAAGCCTGCTTCTCAGCTTAGTGTTCTATGAGCACTTCCACAGTTATTAACTAAAAGCTTCCTCTGTCAATGACCATTTTGCATGTGTATATCGTATGGCAGGCACGAAGATACTCTATGCCCAAGGAAGTCAAGGAAATTTCCTTTACGAAAATATCCTGGACCGACCGGGAATCGAACCCGTCACCCTCAGCATGGTCATGCTGAATACCCGTGCGTTTATTTTGTATATCCAATGTACAAAGTACTTTGTGCGAACGTAAGGAAATCAGGGCCTTAAATATAAACTATACCCATGAAAATTTTGCTTCAGATTGTTGAGAGATTCCTTGAGGATGTTCACTAGGAACTCTAGAAGGATTCCTCTGTCTAGGTAGAAGTACACAAGGTCGTAATGAAGCCCAAATGAAGCTGACGTCATTTCTCTTATTCATGTGCATTGCTTTATGAAATGGCGTGCAATTAGTCTTATTTTTTTTCTAAATTTTAAAATCCTATGAAAAATTTAGGTTTTCATAATTTAAAAATTACAAATGCTACAATTTTGCCGCTCCTCAACACAAAATATATTTTTGTAATTTTCATTGTTGATAAAGGAACATATAAATTCAAGGACAATTAGTTTATCGCCCAAGGAGTTGCTTAGAAATTGAATTCCTGAAATTTCTCCAATAATTTCCTAAAGAATACCGTATAAACTGTTAAACGGATAAACTAGTGGGTGATTTTTAACGATTTTTCCTGAAGTTATTGCAGGAACTGTTTTTTTTAAGTTCCGCAAGAATTCCTTCAAAGATACTTTCAAATATTACTAAAAAGTTTCCTTCAAGATTTTTTAGAGATTTTTCCAATAATTTATCTAGAAATTTCTCAAAAAATTCTTCAACATATTCCCTTGACTTTTCTTAATAAACAACGACTCCTTCAGAAACTTTCGAACAGTTTGTAGAGGAGTTTCTTTGGCGATTACTCCAGATGTTTCATCACCGATTTCTGCAGTTATCTTTTTACTTATTCCTAACGATATTCTTGCAGGAAATTCTCCAGAGATTCCTACGAGTAATCATCCCAAAATTTATCCACCTATTTCTTCAGAAGTTCAGTTTTTTTTTAGAGCGGAAGGCTTTCTGGAGTTTTTGTTGGAGCTCCTTGAGAGATTGCTTGAGGCACATCTCTGTAAATTCCACCAGGGTTCTTTTCAGGAGTTCCGCCAGGATTTCCTTCAGAAATTCCTATAGAAAGATCGTCACATATTCCTCCAAAGCTTGCATCATAAACTTCTTTTGGGGTTCAATGAAACTTTTCTTCAGGAACTCTTTCTGAAATCAGTTAAGAATTTATTTCTTGGCATTTCTCCAGGATTATCTCAAAAATTTCTTCTTTGCCAAGCATTCTCCAGCTTTTCGGACATTCCTTAAAAAAAACAATTTCTTTAGATTCTTTGTAATTCCTTTAAGAATTCTGCCAGATTTGTATTAAATTTCAGCTGCTAATATTTCCTTCAAAAAATCCTTTAGGCTCTAGGGATTACTTCAGAAATTGTTTCATGGATTTTTGTTCTTAATATCTTTCAGTCATTTTGCAAAAAGTTCTTCAGTATTTTTTATTAGATTTCATAAAATACATCTGTAAAAACCCGTGTAAGAATATTTGAAAGAATTCCCGGAGAAATCCCTGACTGAATCTCAAGAGATATTTGACCCGCAAGAGAAACTTGGAATAGAAACCTTTTTGAGACTTCTTCTAATACCCATGACGAAATTTCCAAGGGATTTCTGAAGGTACTCTTACAAGAATTTCCGAAATAATCGCTGATTTTTTTTGTAAAAATGTAGATGAATTCTTTTGATGACATTTTTGATGAAATTTTTAAACTATTGAAAGAGTTTTAGGAGATTTTTACGTTAAAATTCCTAAACAAGATTAATAAAGAATCCGTGGAGGAATTTCGGAAGAAATTCATGCAGGATTTTTTATAAATCTTTATATACCTGTTGAAATCTTCAGAGGTATTATTTAAAACACATCCCTGGAGGAATATCTGAAGGATTCCCAGGATAATTCCTGAAAGAATTATAGAAGGAGTTGCTAAAGAATTTCCTGGAGGAAAACCTGGAAAAATCCTTGGTGCAATTTCTATAAAATATTATTGTTAAATATTTTGAAAAATTCCTGAAATCTTCCGTAATTCATGGAAGATATTCTGAAACTATTTCCGGAGGAATTCGTGAACGTATTTTTAAAGTAATCCCTGAAAGAATGTCTGATGAAACACTTCAACATGTCTAAAGATGCCTAGAAAAATCTAATGAGAATAAGTGTAGAATTAGCTTAGGCAAAAATACACAGAAATAAAATAAAATTATGTAAAGTTTCTAGGATTTTTTCTGAACATATTTTAGAACTGATTAACGAATCTGAGTAAAAATTCCTACAGGGATCTCTGAGAGATCATTTTTCTGGGAAAATATGTGGAGGAATACCTCGAGGAACTCCTGAAGCAACTTCTTTATGAACTTCTGCAAGAATCTCTGAAAAAATATGAATGAACTTCAGGATACATTTATGTGGGAATTTTCAATAGTATCCCAAGAGAAACCCCTGAAGAAATGTCTGGAGGAGTTCGTGAAAAAATATCTATACGGATAACTGAAGGAATCCCAGGAAGATTTTTTGAAGGAACCGCTGGAGAAATTTCTAAAAGAAATACTATAGGCACCCCTAGAGGGTGGTTACTTTAGTATTTCTTTCTTATATGATTTTCTGAAGTAATTTCTTGTCGAGTCTCCGAACTCTTGTCGAGTCTTGCCGAGTCATGGAAGAAGAAATTCATGAGAAAAAAATCTGAAGAAATTCTTGAAGATATGTTCGAAGGGAGCCTTGAAGAAATTTATTACAGAATTTCTGACATAATTTATGAAGGAGGAATTCCTAAAAGAATCATTGATTTTTTATAAAACCGGGAAGGGGTTCAGCAAAGTGTGAAAACCCATAGGGGTGGTGGGGGTAAAGTGGGCAGGTGGGGTAAAATGGACAAGGTACAGTTTCATGGCTTTTATTGTTTTTAAACATGTTTTAACGATTGGAGCTTATGCCTAAGCATGAATCATTATACTTTTGCTGATCTTGAACATTAAAATCAAATAAACCTCTTCAAAATTACAAAAACTTTAAAAATCACGTGAGAAATCGGAAATTATGTAAAATCTGCTTATTATTGCTAAGGTTTTCTCGCAAGTTATTTTCGAATTATAACAAGTTTTACACCCTAAGCCAATAATGTCCACGTAGAAGAATATATTTGACCGAAAAAAAAAAAGTTTTGTAAAAAAAAAGTTTTGGAAATAATTTTAACATAATCAGGCCGTGGGGGTTAAATGGACAATCGGTTCAAATTTCACCAAAATTTCATTTTTTTTCTTGCAAACTCCAGAATCATCAGCCGTCAAACATATCGTGAGATAGTTGAAGTAAAAAGTTTAAAATAGTTATTTATGCAGAAAGTTGCAAAATGATGATTTTTTCAGCACGAGTCGTACATTTATCCAACGAGGCTTGCTGAGTTGGATAAATACGACGAATGCTGAAAAAATTGAGTTTTGCAACGAGTTGCATACAACATTTTTTTGTAATTACGAATAATACACATTCAGTATGATCTTTTCTCGGTACACAAACATGCATCAGGAGGAACCACGTGCGACCATCCATGCTCGGCAGTGCAGTTTTTTTTTTTTCGATCAGGTAGTGTTCGGATAGGGGAAGAGTCTACCCAACAAACATTATTGCTGTATAAAAGATGAATAAGCCGCTCCTAAGCTTAATTTTGAAAATTTCAGCTGAATAAGCTGTTATTCAGCTATCATTGTTACTTGGGTAGTAGCAGCAATTGTGTTTGCAGCTCAAAGCTAAAAAGAGTGGTTTTTATTAGAAAGTGCGTCGAGAGAGTCATGTGAAATTTAGTACATTTAGTCTTGCCTATGCCGTTCGTTTCCCCTCGGACACGATGCTTTAGGAAAGCGTTTGTTACCGTTACCTATCGGTGGTATCAATCAATCATTCATAATTTGAACATACCTAGTGGTACTTAGTATACCTATATGCGCGGTCGGTTACCCTGCAAAACGAGTCTCAGCCACTTTCACGACTCTACAAATAATAATAGAACATTCGTCTGTTCAGCTAACCCATAAGCAACTGGAGTATACGATCATACCTATATCCACTCAAAAATAAATGAATTCAAAAATATAATCGGCTTAAACCCACGGTGGAACTATCAATTAGCTAATTCATAAGCATTAATCCATATTGCACAATTTGTCATAAAAAAATATCAAATTTCAATCACGTTGAACAATAGCAACCACACGTTTATCGGCATCTGCGTCTGTGCAATGTTAAGTCATTGTTGATCGTAGACATCTGTCCGATGAGTAGGATTCTGTATTCGGCGCTGGCAAACGTCGTCCGTGCTGCCAGAACAGGTAGGCTATGGTAAAGTGTGGCCTATGAACGAGATCCCGTTGTCAAACAGTAGTGTGTGAGGTTCGGCAAAAGTCGGAAAAGTAGCTTCAGCAGCTGCTTTTTCGCCCGATTTGCACTTCGATTAGGAGTAAAAACCGTCCAAATTGGGACTCCAGCTGGTCAATTGACGCAATAGCAAGTAGCTGAATCTACGAAGGACACTCAAGTTTGTAAAAAGTGTGAGCTGGCAAAAGTGCCGTAAAGTGCTACTTTTCAGCACTCCTAAGAGTGCCGAAAAGTAGTACTTTTCGGCACACTTGCATCAGTAGTGAAAAGTAGGCCATTTCTGCACACTTTAGGCAATTGAAAAGTGAAACTTTTTACAACGTAATTACAAAAAAAAATATTTCATATTAATAAAATATAATTTTCATCCAAAACAGTGCTTGTTTTTTACACTTTTTTACAATAATTATATAAGTGTGTTTCAAAGCTTGTAATAAAAGTTTGAAAACAACATAATAAAGGTATCGTATGAAATTTGATACATAGTTTGTATTTAAAAACATAGAAATAATACGTTGTTATATAACTTTGACCGACTTGTTCATTTTACCCCATCGATTGTCCATTTTATCCCCACCGATTTTTTTCACGCTATTTCTATGCACGTTTTGGTGACGAAAATATTCAATGAAAACAATATTTTTAATGCAATCCCTTTACAAGATTTCTAGAGTATATCATTATCTTGCATGTTACTCGGAGAAGCAGGTGGATTTTGCCGTATTTCCACTGGAAACGACCAAAATGCTTAGGTTGTCCACTTTACCCCCACCACCCTTACACAAATTTCTAAAGCAATATTTCTAGCGTTTTTTGGAAATTTTTCGAATTTTTTATTTGTAATCTAGATTTTATAAAAAAAAAATCGATGAATGAATGTATGGAACCCTGGCATCGTTTTTTTTTTAAGAAACCCCGGTGAAATTTCTGAAATAGACCTTGGAGGAATTTCTTAAGCATGGAAGATTTTCTTGAAGAATTCTTGGCGAAATTTTTGAGTTTCCTCTAGAGAAATTTCTGGGAATTTCTTCAGATTCATGAAAAAATTTGAAGCATTTCGTGGAAAATTTTCTGAAGAGGAAGAAGAATATAAGAAGAATGCCTGGAAATCCATGCATTATATTACATATGTAGTGAGATCTGGAATCGAATTATCCGTCACTGTATAGGCGATTTAAAGCATCAACCGATCTGCCGATGGGATTGTAAAAAAAGCTAACAAGAATATTGATGAAAATCCTCCAAGACATAACTTAATCGATTGTGCACCGCAAGTGAGGAAATGGACGATTAAATTTCTAGACAATAATATGAATTAGAAGTTGAGATTTGCATCCTACTAACAAAAGAGCAACGGCAGACGATTCAACCACCGTACCGTCCGGTCTTAAAAACATCTGTTAGATTTCATGCACATTCGTCTTTGGAAATCCTCCAAGGTTTCCTAATTCTACAAGAATTCTTTTAAATTCGCTAAGAAAATATGACTGGATTTGTTTCTGGATTCCTTCAGAAATCCATTCAAAAATCCCCACGAGTTCCTATGGGATTCTACTAGAAAGTTTTTCATTAGATTATTCTTGAATTGCCTTTCCTTAAAATGAAGCATACCGGGAAATGATTTCCAAGAAATTCACATAATCCCAAGTACCTCGCGTAGTCACGTCACATCTTATTACAAACAAACTCAATTTGATGAAATTTTCCAAGAACTTTCTTAGTTATGCTTAGGTAAATATGTTTTTGTTGACTGGATCTCAAGTCCAGAATGCTGAATCATTTCACGATTATTGAATTATTTAAGCTTGTAACGATGGGAACACATACAAAACTGTATCGGTAATCAGTTTGTTTACGCGATTGAATCCCTCCCAATGCTTCCAACTGATTGCCAACAACCCCTCATGAACTACATGCATACACATACCAAATGTGTACAAACAATATTGAAGGTCAATCGTTACTCTAGATCAGCAACAAGCACGTACTATCACTGCGCACAGTTGCAGACAGACGACGCCCCCTTGTAAATCAACTGAACCATATTTTGCCACTTCTTCCATAGAATCTCCCTCCGGCTATATGGAACACTTCATCCACTTAATCAATCATCGGAAACAGGCTACTGCCAACTGGAATCACGTGTTTGATGGTGGTATCCAGTAGTGGCACCTCGATTCATTCTAGGCAAACGGTCGGTCAATTTCAATTGGCCGAATGAAGCTGCGCTGCTGACTGACACCGACAATGATGCTGCGGTCGGTGACGCCGTTCTTATTGTTTAATCAATCATATGCACAGATAGGAATGCCACGCGGCGCTTCAATTGTGGCGGCTGGACTGGCTGCCTCGTTCTTGACTCTGGTCGTGGTCGCACTGTGTGTCAATTATGGCGCGTAGTTCACAGAAAGAAAATATACCTAACAACGAATGCTGAGGATGATGAATTTAATGTACCGTCAAATGGGGTAACTTGCAACACTTTTCGACTTTGAAGCAATATCATTGAAAATCTAAACATTTCAAACATTACTGTAACGCATCGTGTACACTAATTACCACGAGTAGAATACTATGCAGAACATCATTTACCAAAAAACGTTGCCACCTAAACAGGAAGCGTGAAATACATGCTTGTTGCAAGTTATCCCATACGTGGGGTAACTTGCAACATATGTCATGAAACTAAGTTATCTACCATTTAACTGCACTAACGTTCTAGTTCTTGATCATATCATAAGTTTTGATGTAATGCATGAAAAATGCTTTGAAAAGATGCACAATAACAAATTTAAATATGATTTTTCGTTAAAGGGTTTGTAGTTATCATAAGCGAGAGTATATCGTTTCACAGCAGGTCTTACGTCCCTCAAATATACAATATTTATTGATCTCATGACTCAGTACAAGTTACAAAATGTCAACAACGCTCAATTTAATTTGTTGGAAAGGTAAAGTGAGTCATCTTTAAGTAATTTTCGGTATGAAGTGGTGTTTGGCTTCTTCAGCTAAAATAACATGATTTAAACACCCATTCAACTATTTACAAAGTTTGATACCGTCAATTTTGGCCTTCTATTGGAATAATTTATACCACCTAGGTTCAGAATAGATGTTGGTGATTGTTTTAGAACGTTCATAAACTGAATATTCTTTCATCAAGATGAAACATGACTGAAGTTTCAAAATATGGAAGTCTTCAACAATGTTTGAAAATCACTTGCAAAAATGGTAAATTTGAGTTGAAATTTGAAAATGAACACGTCACGTAATTAATAAATGATTAATTTCGATTATTTCTATCCAAAATATCGTGAAATGAAAATAAATTATAGAAAGTTTTATTAATTTCAACTGTTGCAAGTTACCCCATTGTGGTTGTCGAATATGAAAATGATTTTTTACATTACTTAGTTGATAAATGTATCATACTTTAATCGTTGAACTAAGCTTACTATGAGGCACCCTAACTGCAAGCAAGGTCATCAGACTTATCACACTTACCACAGGAGAGAGGCAAAGCACGATTTTCATACTTGTTTTTATGGCATAAAATGAGCGAACCGTTTTAACAGTGTAACTGAACAATAAACAAAGAAACAAAACTGATTTTTTGACTAAAATGATCTTTGGTACACATAATATTGATAACCGAAATGGTGAAGCATACTAGCTTTCATTATTATGGGAAATAGTTCACATTTAACGTATGTCATCGTGTTGCAAGTTACACCGCTGTTGCAAGTAACCCCGTTTGACGGTATCAATGTTATGTTATGTGATTTTTACCACTTTGTGCATTTCCCAACCTTGTGCAACTAGTAAGATAAGGTAAGTTCAGTTATATTTTAATGTTGAGGTGCGTACAAATAAAAGGATAAGTTTAAAATTAAAAAAAATATGTAGACATATTTCTCGTTTACGTCATACATAGTACAATATTCCATGTTTAAAATTAACTTTAGAACATGAAAAAATAGTACTAATTACCAAAGTTACAACGATTTCTGTAAATCGTGTTTTCATTAAAGAGGTTTACCGTGACTATGTTTACAGTCTAACGGCTCGACTGTAAGCGCAAACCCAAAACAAAACCGTTACTAGAGGACCTTTTATTGTCTTTGATAAAAAAGTTGTTATTTTGTAAACGAGAACAATTTTTTTTAATATATTTTTTTTTCATCAAAAAAAAATGTTTAAGATCGTAACACTGAAATTATTATTGTTTTTAATCTCCGTAACTCGGGCGGTTGGCCTACACCGTCAATGGTGAGTACAAAATGCGAGATTTTCTCAACGTGTTGTACAAAATACAACGCGATCATTCGAGGGTTAATATTGATCGTTCAATGACACAACACATGAATAACAAACACTAAAATAATTGAAATCGGTTGAGAACTGTTTCCGAAAAAATACGGTTCCGAGAAAACCGCGTTTTAAATTTCAAGTTTACACTACGCGCCCATAAGGAAGTGATGCTCAAAACGCTATATCTTTGCTTCTACTGCTTGGATCTCTATGAAAATTTGACACAGAATTCTCAAGAACCCATACTACGGTGTGCCAAAAACCGTTATTAACAAATAAAAATGTCCACCCAAATGGGACCCGGCATTCATAAGATATACTATTCTAGTATCTCCTCTGAAAATTTGAAAATGTTTCATCGAGGGAATGTTATTTTGAGCCATGTCTATAGAACTTTCTTATATGGGTTAATATGCGCGCACGGTGTGCATGAAACAGCTATTAACAAATAAAAATGTACACCAAACTAACACCCGGCATTCGAAAGATATACTATTATAGACTCACCTTCGCTATCCATAACTAAGATATCCATTAGACTAATATTGATCAACCAACAGTTGTGTAGATTCTTTTGATATACTTGGGTTTGAGACCCCAAGCTGTACTAAAGTTTCGTCGAAGCCATTACGGATTCGCCTTTCAGTAAAAAGAACAACAAATGTTTTACTCGAATTAATCGAAAGGCCATACTGGCGACACCAACCCTCATCTATTTGAAGAGCGCTTTGCATCTGGTTGAATAGGGTGCCAATGCACATACCAACTAACAATGTTAGGTAGTCGTCGACCTCAATAGCGTATCCCACAAAACGGCGATAAGACTCCCCCTTGGGGGCATCTACAAACACTCAATTTCCTAATCGCCGAATGATGCAATGTCAAGAAGAGATGTCTGTTTTTGAGCATTTGGTAAATCCAATCGGAAATCATTGGAGATATACCATGATCCCGTGCGGCTTCCAATATGGCATCGAAAGGCACGTTGTCAAAAACACCCTCTATATCTAAGAAAACACCCAAGCAGGATTGCTTTTGAGCGAATGCTTTCTACTGGAGATGAGTGAGCTTTCCAGATTGTTAAGCATGTTGGTTCACATGAAGAGGCACATTGGCCAGATGAACATCACGGATGTGATGATCGACAATGCGTTCTAGGCATTTTAGAAGAAAAGAGGTCCAACTGATAGGTCTGAAGCTCTTTGCTTCTTCATACAACGCACGACCCACTTTCGGAATAAGCTTTACAGTAATATCCCGCCAGGATTTGGGAATATACCCTGTAGCAAAACTGCAAACAAGTAGGTGTTTCAAAACATATTTGAAATGATCAAATCCTTTCTGAAGCAAAATAGGATAAATCCCATCTGCCCCAGGAGATTTGAAAGGAGCAAAGCTATTAAGTGCCCATTCAATCGATTCTAAAGTTATGATACGCCGAGCCGAAGCTAAAGAATCATAACTATAACTACAAGAAAAAACATCAGGTTCATCCGAAGATGTAATATCCACACATCCGGGGAAGTGTGTACTGAATAAACATTCCAAAACTTCCTCATCAGAGGAAGTGAAATCATCATTTGGCAAACGAAGTTCGTTCACTTGAAAATCCTTAGATTTTGCAAGGATTTTGTTCAATCGACTGGCTTCACTCAGACTGGGAACATTTGTACAAAGATTTTTCCAGCCGGTTCGTTCAGCAGACCGAAGAGCTTTCTGGTAGGCCTTGCGAGCCGAGCTGAAAGCCTCCGATCCAGCCGAACGTCGTCTGTTCCAACTCTTTCTACATTGTTTCCTGGGGTTCCTCTTGTGGTCTTCACAGACGGCAGAGGGCAAGCTTCTTCAAAAGATTCCATGATGAAGGTCGTTGTAGTATCAACGGCATCATCTAGATCACTTGGAGTGTTAATTGATGGCGAGTATCCATGGAATTTGGCTGCAACCAAATCGGTAAAGAGATCCCAGTTGGTTGATCGGGGGTTCCTGAAACGCAAAGTTTGCGAAATAAAATTCACATGTTCAAACAAGATGTAGCGATGGTCAGATATAGATTCTTCATCTGACACATGCCAATTGGTCAGCTCGTGACTAATTCTGCTAGAGCAAAGCGTTATGTCTAACACTTCCTCTCTACCAGATACCATGAAGGTTGGGCGGTTGCCTATGTTAAGTAATCCAAGATCTGTACTACTTAAGTATTTCATCAAACTGGAGTCTCTCAAATTGATGTCTGAGCTGCCCCAGATTATATGGTGAGCATTAGCATCACTGCCAACAATTAGCGGAAGCCCTTTTGAAGTGCAGTAAGCATCCATAGGGGATGGTTCATCATGCGGTAAACAAACCGAACAATAAACGTATTTCCTGTTTAGATTTACAACAGATACATCGATTGTGATAGCACATACATCTCCGGTGGTTAGTTCAGAGATGAGTGTAGCAACTATTGCGTTGTTGACAAGCACACAGGCTCGAGGCATGACACGCGAGTTTGCCATTTCATGTTTACTGAAAGTAGCAAACACCGGGTTCACAAGGTTTCCTAGATAAACTTTCCCCTTACGGTTCTTGGACTAAGGCCACTTGGGCTGTACCATTTTGCATAAGTCTGCAAAGATTGATTGTTGCTGTTCTTTTATGCTGAAGATTGATTGAGCTATTCTAACCGTAGCCACTACCCAAACTAGGCAAGATTAAGCTCTTCGCAACAACAGCACAACAAAGAACAGCAGCAACAAAACCAGATCGATATCGATTGGAAAACGCCAAAGGATACACAGAATACACTGTGTAAATCGCATGATGCGAAACCATATAGGTGAAAATTTAAACTAATTAACAACATCTTCATAATCCCGCCCTTATTCAGCCTCAAGTGAGACTAAAGGAGTGCAGCCGATTGTTTCGGAGAAACACAAGGTCCACTGCACCATTGCTCCGGTTAGCGCAGTAAGGGCAACATACTGTGGAGGGCGCCCTGGTACTCCACAGGCTCCGTTTGCGGTTAGGTTTTTATTAGACCCCCTAGCCATTCATTCCTAAGCACGGTAAGCATGAAGCCGCAGCACACCATGAATTAGGGGTCACCTGTTGGTGGACTCTTACCACCGGAACAGGAGGAAGAATAACACTACGGATTCTTAGCCAATTGAGACAATCGCTACCGACACTACACAACAGCTATCTAGGCTGGTCGAGAAAAGAAGTTAATATTGAAGATCAACTTCATACGGGCCCGAACAGCCGACCGTGGTTTAATATCAGCCGACCATGGTTTTCATGGGGAAATTTATAAAACATATTTGAATAAGCCTATATGAGTAAACCTCTTTTTCGTAATACAGCGAGGGGTGACTTGACGATTCCATTGCCCAAACTCAAGTAAGTTCTTGGGGATCCTAAGCAGTCGTTGAAGTCATTGCTTGACCGTACTTAAGTGCATCAGGCTGAGTAAGGGTAAAATAATATCATAGTGCTTCAAGTGGTCACTAGCTATGCTTCTAGGTCCAATAAGCTATACTCAAGGGGTTTTTGGATACTCTTAGATTCCCTATCCAATTAACTAGCCTAAAACGCTCAACTGTCCTTTCCACCACATTCTCTTCAAAAATCTCCTTTATTACTCCCACTGTTAGAGGGCCTAATTTCCGTCTAGTTTATCTCACCAAAAGTCTTTTATCTGATCTATGTGAAATTATGCTCCATTTAGGTAATGTTACCATAATGAAGATACCTAAATTCAACCCATATGCAAATTCTAGTGTACCTGCTCCGCATGCTAGTTCTTCGCACATTCTCACTCAGTCAAAAATGCAACATTTTTGTAGACAAATTCAACCCCGCATGTTCTCTTCAACATACGGCGAATACCAGGATGGTTTTCATGAGGGCCGAGCAATAACGATTGAGATGTTTAACCTACGGATTATCCACGTCAAAATCCAGCGATGATTCAAAATGCAACGAATGATTCAGTAAGAATACATTAGCTTTGGCAGATAATGCCACAATTTCTGAACATGGATTTCTGGTGAAACTAATTAGGCTGATGTCCACAACACTGGATGGTTCAAAATCTAGCACTGATGAGTTGAAGCATAGAACAAGATATCCACTTCGTCTTGGTATGAAGTAACAACTTGAACATAGCCTCTCTCTCTCTTCTCTCTCTTCTTGGCGTAACGTCCTCACTGGGACAAAGCCTGCTTCTCAGCTTAGTGTTCTATGAGCACTTCCACAGTTATTACCTGAGAGCTTCCTTTGCCAATGACCATTTTGCATGTGTATATCGTGTGGCAGGCACGAAGATACTCTATGCCCAAGGAAGTCAAGGAAATTTCCTTTACGAAAAGATCCTGGACCGACCGGGAATCGAACCCGTCACCCTCAGCATGGTCATGCTGAATACCCGTGCGTTTACCGCCTCGGCTATATGGGCCCCGCTATATGAACATAGCCTAATAGTTTTGAATATGCACAAAAAACAATCGTGTAATGACCAAAGCACGAGAAAGTCAAAACTTATCTGGTTTAATGAATTTGGAACCCCTGACAACTTTTCCATAATTTACTAGAAACTGGTACCGGTAAAAAAGGGGCGTCAATCAGACAAGGTTAGGTCACGAAACTAGTAAGTTTTCAAGCAATAGTACAGTCAGGTTTTTTTTTACGCGGGGTATACGTACCGCGTAAAAAAAAAACTCAGTTCAAATTTCAAAAAACAGCGTAAAAAAAGTCTCACCATTTCTCGACGAATCATGCAAAAATAAGACGATGAATTTTTTTTTTGTATGGAGTTTTTTTTTACGCGGCCGCGTAAATCAAAACCGCGTAAAAAAAGACCTGACTGTACTGAGAATTAGATTGCTGCGTCGTCGAGAAGTGGAAGCCACTCGGAAGAAAAATATTGATAACGTCTAATCCAAAAAAAAGTCATGAACTCGTTTGTAACCTCCCTTTTTTTGTGACGCTTGTTGATGAGCTGTTTTACGCTGCATGTCACGAGATTTGTTCCAATCCCTACTATCTGTTTGTCTACTTCATATAAATATTTGCTTGCAACTTGCCTTCGGTACGCCCGTTCTCACGGCTAAATATTCCTGATATGCGAAATTCTCGTACCTTCTTGCTTCGTTGATTCGAGTCGATTTAAATTAATTCATCACTCAAACAGTTGTTTTTCGAAATTCACACGCCGAGTTGTGGACTGAGTATAAGCCGGCCAAGACAGGCGGAGGCAATAACGATCCCGACTAGGAAATTGTAACAAAACTGTAATATGATTATAATCAGTCCTTATATTTTAAGATATTGTGATATAATTCTGTTAAAATCATCATTACACAGTTTGTCACCTTGTTCCTTTTAAACAAAAATTTTGTATCGCGAATCATACGAAATTTGTATGATATAATTTTCTAGTCGGGATTGTATATATTTTGCTCGCTATTATCAGCACAGAACAACACACTTCACAGCTCTTCGAGCACGATTTCACACAGGATTTGCTTCACTGCCGCGAAATTCCAACGCTCACTACGATTCTGAATTTCATTCGCTCAATCTAGAAGCCTACTTTGCGATGTCTTCCGTAATCTTTTATTCAACACTGCCAAGGCTACTAGATTGATTGCACCGTTTTCTTGTCTCCCGTTTATCACTTCCCAAATCTTGAATCCCCAATCTTCGCACTGCGTTCTATCCCGCATGCACACACACACATACATCCGCTGAATTGCATCCGACCGCAGCCTGGCGGGTCAAGTTCAGATGCACTAAATTGCTCTCACCCAGTCTAGAACGTCCCTCCCTCTATCACTAAAACCGCAGTAAACCACACCCACTTCTCTAGTGGGTAATCTCTCAGGTGATAAGCTTCGAGTTCGCGCGCGCGTCCGAACGATACGACGGTCAAAAATAAACTGAACTCGCACTTGTTCTGGCGCTGGGTCTAGATAGTGCCTGCATAAGCATCGTCTCGTCATCACCATCATCAGCATCGTCATCTCGGGGAATCGCAATTGAGCCCATATTGCGAAAATCTCCTTCGGGCAAATTGAGAGGCGAGATTCGCCAGTGGGCTAGGATGCTGTGTCGAACGCTGCTGTAGACCGGGTCGGCTGCTGTTGTGGGTGGAAGTGCATTGAGAGGTTCCTCTCTGTGTTCGCTCTTAACTGAGTGAGGTAGGATTGTAGGTGGAGAAGCACGGATTCGTAGTAGACCGGCATCAGCGGGTGTGGTGTGGTGAGCTCTCTCTGTTATGATTTTCATCCAGCATGCTTGCATATGGGCTCTCACTGTTTTGACCACATTTTTCAATGAAAATAGATTGTTATGGTCTCGGTTGCGGCGTGGCGGGCGGTAATGACGACGATGACGAAAATGATGACTACACAGTGCGTAGCGACAATGTGGGGACGCGTGGTACCTGGTGTTTATATATCAGACATGGAGACGCGTGGTCGATCATTAACAACTGAGTGTGTTAGAGATGGGAAAACTGATTCAATTTTGAGAGTGAATCGCTACCGATTCACTCTCAAAAAAGAGTCGACTCTTTTGATCGATTCAGTAACTCATTTCCGGGATTTGAAGAAAATGTCGATTTTCGATGTGAGCCAACTTCTTTTCATACAAAATTCACTTACATGGCTATATTGACGATTTGCACAAACGTCTGAGCATAACGTAGTAAAATACAGGATTCGCAGGTTTTCGATATTCTCTCCGAAGAATCGAATCGCTGGTGCGAGCCGGCCATATAAGTATGGAAACAAAACTAATTGTCAAAGATTGCAATGTTCTGCGTCGAATCACCATGAAGTGCGTAGTCATACTAACTCTTTTTGCAATCGTAATGAATATCAGCGAATCGTGACTCTTTTGAAGAGAGTTATGGCTCACTCTCTCGATTTCGTGAATCGATTCTTTGAGTCGATTCGCGAGTGAGTTACCCATCTCTAGAGTGTGTACATATGCACTCATATGCTTGACGAAGTCATTTCATGTCAAGTGTAGGTATCCGCGTGTAATACACCTTCACGGATTTGGACCAAATTTAAGTGGAAAGTTCAACCTTAATATAGTATTGCGATAAAATGTTTCGAAGTTCTAGAAAACAACTCATGTGTTTTTCGAATGTTTTAGCTTTAGACGACACGCTACATCATTGCAAACGTCCGCCATTTCATTTAGTCTTCTTCTTATTTTTCATCTTCTTCTTCTTGTTCTTACTGAGACTAAGCCTGTTTAGTAGTGCGGCCTGTGGAATAGATAACCTCGGATTTCTAGCTGAACTTGAAATCAGGTTAGTCACTACATCTTCGGGTCTTCTCGTGTTGGCAACGTCCCTGATTAGTGAGTAGGATTCGTGAGTTCGTGTCTCACCGAGAGGACGAGTAACTTTTTCGCAAATTCCACTCCAATTTGTCACTCACGCCAGTATTTGTAAAGTCTAGCTATTAGAATTCCTGGATGTTTCCTTATAGATTCTGGATAAATTAAAGGAAAAATCCCTGAGGAATTACCTGAAGCAATTTCTGGAGGAACCTCAGAAGGAATGCCTAGAGAAACTTCTGGAGACATCCCTAGAGGAATTCTTGAAAAACTTCCGTGGTACTATCAGTGGAAGAATTCCTGGAGTAATTCCTAGAGCGATCCCTAGAGGATTGCATAGAGGAATTCCTGAAGGAATACCTGGAGGAACCCCTGAAGAAATTCCTGTAGACATGACAGTAGGAATTCCTGGGGGAATCTCTAGAGGAATTTCTGGAGAAATCTCTTCATAAATTCCATGAGGAATCCTTAGAGGATATCCCTGGAAGAATCTCTGGAGGTATCCCTGGAGAATTCTTAGAGAAATCCCTGAAAGAATTCCCGGTGGAATTCCTGAAATTATTTCTGAAGAAATCCCTGGAAGACATCCTGGAAAAATTCCTGGGGAATCACTGTAGAACTTTCCGAAGCAGTTCCTGGGCCAATTTCTGGAGGAATTCTTGAAGAAATAGCTGGGGTAATTCCTGGAGGAATCTCCAGATAAATTCTGGGAGGAATCCCTGGAGAAATTTTTGAAGAAATTCCTAGACAAATTCCTCGAGGTATTCCCAGAGGACTTTCTGGAGGTATTCCAGAAGGAATTCTTGGAGGAATTTCTGGAGAAATTTCTGGAGGTATCATTGAAGGAATTCCTGGAGGAATCTCTGAAAGACTCCTAAGAAGAATCCTGCTAAAAAAAACTGGTGGAATTTCTGGAGGAATCCCTGGAGGAATCCCTAAACAAATCACTGGCAGAATCCCTGGAAGAAACCCTGAAATTATTTCTGAAGGAATCCCTGGATGATATCCTGGAAGATTTCATGAAGAAATTCCTGGATCACTGTAAGACTTTCCGAAGGAATTCCTGGATCAATTCTTGAAGAAATTCCTGAAAAAGTACATGGGGCAATTCCTGGAGAAGTCCCAGCAGAAATTCCTGGATGAAATCCTGGAGGAATGCCAGGCAGAACACCTGGTGGAACTTCAGGAAGACCTCCTGGTGAAACTCTTGGAAAAATACCTAGAATAATTCCTACATGAATTCGGAGAGGAATTCCCAGGGGGAATTTCTGAAGGAATCCCTGACAGATTTCCTGAAAAAATTACCGTAGTAATTTCTGAAGGCATTGCTGGAGGTATTCCTGGATCAATTTCGGAGGAATTTCCAAAGAAATACCTGGGGTGGAATTCTTGAAGGTATTCCTGGAGGAGTCTCTGAATAAAATCTTGGAGAAATGCATGGAGGAGTTCCCTGAGGGAATCCCTATAGAAATCCCTGGAAGAATGCCTGAAGGTAATCCCAAAGCAATTTCTAGAGGATTGCCTAGAGGAATTCCTGAAGGAATGCCTGGAGGAACCCCTGAAGAAATTCCTGTGGACATGCAAGTAGGAATTCCTGGAGGAATTTCTGGAGAAATCTCTGAATAAATTCCATTAGGAGTCCTTAGAGGAAATCCCTGGAAGAATTCCTGGAGGAATCTCTGGAGGAATTCCTGGAGAAGAAATTCTTAGAGAAATCCCTGAAAGAATTGCCGGAAGAACCTCTGGAAAATTCCCGGTGGAATTCCTGAAGAAATTCCTGAAATTATTTCTGAAGGAATCCCTGGAAGACATCCTGGAGAAATTCCTGGGGAATCACTGTAGAACTTTCCGAAGGAGTTCCTGGGCCAATTTCTGGAGGAATTCTTGAAGAAATAGTTGGGGTAATTCTTGGAGGAATCTACAGATAAATTCTGGGAGGAATCCCTGGAGAAATTTTTGAAGAAATTCCTAGAAAAATTCCTCGAGGAATTCCCAGAGGACTTTCTGGAGGATTTTCAGAAGGAATTCTTGGAGGAATTTCTGGAGAAATTTCTGGAGGTATTATTGAAGGAATTCCTGGAGGAATCTCTGAAAGACTCCTAAGAAGAATCCCTGAAGAAATTCCTGGTAAAAAAAAAACTGGTGGAATTTCTGGAGGAATCCCTGGAGGAATCCCTGAAGAAATCTCTGGCGGAATCCCTGGAAGAAACTCTGAAATTATTTCTGAAGGAACTCCTGGATGATATCCTGGAGGAATTCCTGAAAAAATTCCTGGAGGGATCACTGTAGGACATTCCGAAGAAATGGATCAATTCTTGGAGAAATTCCTGAAGAATATGAAATACATGGGGATGCTGGTTGAAATCCAGGAGGAATGCCAGGCAGAACACCTGGTGGAACTTTAGGAAGAACTCCTGGAGAAACTCCTGAAGGAATGTCTGGAGATATACCTGGAATAATTCCTGGATAAATTCGGAGAGGAATTCCTAGGGGGGAATTTTTTAAGGAATCATAGGAAGATTTCCTGAAGAAATTGCCGTACTAATTTCTGAAGGCATAGCTGGAGGTATTCCTGGATCAATTTCGGAGGAATAACCGAAGAAAATTTGGGGTGGAATTCTTGAAGGTTTTCCTAGAGGAGTTCCAGAATGAAATCTTGGAGAAATGCATGGAGGGAGTCCCTGGAGGAATTCCTATAGAAATATATATATTCTTGCCAGAATTCTACTAGACATTGCTCCAATAATTTCATCTGGAATCTGGAATCGTTCGAAGTATTTCTGCAGGAATTCGCTAAGAAAACTCTCCTCTGTAGAGATTTTCTTAGGAATTTCTTAAGGAACTCCTCTAAGAGTTTCTCTACGCACTCTTTTTGGGATTCCTTCAGGATTTCAGCGATTTCTTCCAAATTTCCGCCAGAAACTTTTTCTGGAATTCCCTCAGAAATTGTTCCTTGGATTTCTCCCAGGGATTCCTCAAAGAATACCTCCAGGAATGTGATGATGATGATATTGTTCTACCATCTATTGTAACAAGGCAGCTGCCTATAGCACTGGAATAATCTGAAAAGCGATTTGATTAAGATTGTGCTGTTATTAGTGGTCAGTCATTCTCCTGTATGAAGGGCCAAAAAGGGTTGTGCGGATCCGCAAGCAGAGACACTTACGCGAAACCCGCGTCAGGGGAAAAGAATCTCCTTCCAGAAGAAAGTTCTCACGAACAACTGCAAAATCAAGCCCTCGATTGACAGAATACTCCCAATAGATGGGTTCGAAGAGCCCGCCCTCAATCCACGAAATGTTAACAACAAGGAGGAGGCAGTTCCAAGCTCCTGTCCAAATCGTTTCAGTCGGGTGCCTTGATGGTCCCTCCCTTTCCCAATATATGATGAGATATGTATGAGTAATGTATGTCAGTGTGTGTTGTTTATGTTTTGTTACACATTTGTTTAAAAAACAATCATAATCATGATTAACAAGCATTTATAAAATATGCAAAACATTTACCTGATTACTCCTGAAATAAAATGTGGATTAGCAACAAAACATTAAAAAAGCACATCAAATCTCGATCCTGGAATGTCTGCTCACCACTGATCGGCCACTTTAGGCATGAAAACATTAACAAGATCGAAATTTGATGGGGTGGTAGATCTTACGCCGCAACGCACCATTCTAAGGTGATCTACCCACGTTACGGGGACTCAAAGAATACCTCCAGGAAAGTCTCTTAAAATTTCTTCAGTAATTGTTCCAGGATTCCTCCAGGTGTTCTACTAGAGATACCTCAAGGAATTCTTTTAGGGATTCCTCTAGGGATTCTCCAGTGATTCTTGAGGAAAATTTTTCAGAAATTCCTCCGGGATTCCTCATGAAATTTATGCAGGGATTCCATCAGGAGTTCTTCTGGAGATTTATCATGGATTCTTCTAGGAATTCCAGAGATTCTCAGATATTCCTCTAGAGATATCTCAAGCAATTTCTCTTGAAATTTCACCAGGGATTCTACCTGAAAGTTCTTCAACAAAATCCTCCAGAAATTCCACCAGGGGTTTCTCTACGGATTCCTCCAGGGATTACTCCAAGAGACACTCTGGAGATTTATCAAGGAATTGCTCTAGAGATTTCTTCAGGAATTCTTACAGTCATGTCTCCAGGAATTTCTCCAGGAGTTCCTCCAGGGACTTCTCCAGCTATTCATCCGGGCATTCCTCCAGGAATTCATTCAAGAACTTCTCCAGGAATACCTTTATGAATACCATCAGCCATTCCTGCAGAAATTCCTCCAGGAATTGATCCTGGATTTCTTTCAAAAATTTCTTAAGACATTTCTTCAGAAGTACCACAAGAAATCCTCTAGGGATTTCTCTTGGAATTCCGCCAGGAATTTGCCCAGAAATTCCTCCAGGGATTTTTCTAAGAATTCCTCAGGGTTTTATTCATAGAATTTCTCCAGCAATGTCTCTAAAGATTCTTCCCGGGATTTCTCGAAAGGTAAATTCACAAATTTCTCCAGGGATTCCTCCCAAATTTTCTCTGGGAAATCCTCCAGGTATTCATCAGAATGTCTCCCAGGGTTTGCTGCAGGAATTCATCCAGGAATTTCTGCAGTAAGTCCTCCAGGAATTTCTCCAAGAATTCTTCCAGGGTTTCTTTCTCAGATTTATCCAGGGATTTCTTAAGAAATTTAACAAAGGAATACTCCAGGCATTCATCCAGGAATTTCTCCAGGGATGCCTCCAGGAAATCCTCCAATAATTCCCTCACAAATTCCTTCAGGGATTTCTCCAAGAATTCCTCTAGCGATTCTCCAAGAATTCCTCTCGATACCGATGTTTTCAACCCGACCAGTAAGGTGCAGAAGTCGGCCCGGCGATTCCGGTTGGTGGTAGACTTCCGGTTCACCGGCGCCCCGACGACCTATAACCGGTACTACGCAACGAACGACTCGGTCAAGTCCCCGGCGGTGGATCAAGCCTACTCCGATCGCGACCCAATACTCTTTGATCTTCGCGCCATCTCCGCTGGAGAGCTGACATGATCCGCGTGACCGCTCTGTTCACCGCATTCCATACGGTTTCGTCCTGACACATTCTATCTACTACGTTGTTGGGACTCAGATTTCCAGCAGCGCTCGC